>NW_027436611.1:1500000-1800000 GCF_031877795.1 Strix aluco | reverse complement strand
ACCTTCTCTGTGCCTGGGAAGCAGAAGTGTTCACATTGCTTCGCAGAATCGCTTTTGTGCAGAAAACACTAACACTTGTTCAGAAGGAAAGAAAGCACAGAGCCCCAGATTCTATGTTGTGCTGGAGAGCTTGCAGAGCACTGGGGAAAGGCAGGCAGAGAATTCCCTGCTAGCACCTTCTCTGTGCCTGGGAAGCAGAAGTGTTCACATTGCTTCGCAGAATCGCTTTTGTGCAGAAAACAGTAACACTTGTTCAGAATGAAAGAAAGCACAGAGCCCCAGATTTGCTGTTGTCCTGGAGAGCTTGCAGAGCACTGGGGAAAGGCAGGCAGAGAATTCCCTGCTAGCACCTTCTCTGTGCCTGGGAAGCAGAAGTGTTCACATTGCTTTGCAGAATCGCTTTTGTGCAGAAAACAGTAACACTTGTTCAGAACAAAAGAAAGCAGAGAGCCCCAGATTCTATGTTGTCCTGGAGAGCTTGCAGAGCACTGGGGAAAGGCAGGCAGAGAATTCCCTGCTAGCACCTTCTCTGTGCCTGGGAAGCAGAAGTGTTCACATTGCTTCGCAGAATCGCTTTTGTGCAGAAAACAGTAACACTTGTTCAGAATGAAAGAAAGCACAGAGCCCCAGATTTGCTGTTGTCCTGGAGAGCTTGCAGAGCACTGGGGAAAGGCAGGCAGAGAATTCCCTGCTAGCACCTTCTCTGTGCCTGGGAAGCAGAAGTGTTCACATTGCTTCGCAGGAATAGCTTTTGTGCAGAAAACACTAACACTTGTTCAGAACGAAAGAAAGCACAGAGCCCCAGATTCTATGCTGTCCTGGAGAGCTTGCAGAGCACTGGGGAAAGGCAGGCAGAGAATTCCCTGCTAGCACCTTCTCTGTGCCTGGGAAGCAGAAGTGTTCACATTGCTTCGCAGAATCGCTTTTGTGCAGAAAACACAAACACTTGTTCAGAACGAAAGAAAGCACAGAGCCCCAGATTTGCTATTGTCCTGGAGAGCTTGCAGAGCACTGGGGAAAGGCAGGCAGAGAATTCCCTGCTAGCACCTTCTCTGTGCCTGGGAAGCAGAAGTGTTCACATTGCTTCGCAAGAATCGCTTTTGTGCAGAAAACACTAACACTTGTTCAGAACGAAAGAAAGCACAGAGCCCCAGATTTGATGTTGTCCTGGAGAGCTTGCAGAGCACTGGGGAAAGGCAGGCAGAGAATTCCCTGCTAGCACCTTCTCTGTGCCTGGGAAGCAGAAGTGTTCACATTGCTTCGCAGAATCGCTTTTGTGCAGAAAACACTAACAGTTGTTAGAACGAAAGAAAGCACAGAGCCCCAGATTCTATGTTGTCCTGGAGAGCTTGCAGAGCACTGGGGAAAGGCAGGCAGAGAATTCCCTGCTAGCACCTTCTCTGTGCCTGGGAAGCAGAAGTGTTCACATTGCTTCGCAGAATCGCTTTTGTGCAGAAAACACTAACACTTGTTCAGAAGGAAAGAAAGCACAGAGCCCCAGATTTGATGTTGTCCTGGAGAGCTTGCAGAGCACTGGGGAAAGGCAGGCAGAGAATTCCCTGCTAGCACCTTCTCTGTGCCTGGGAAGCAGAAGTGTTCACATTGCTTCGCAAGAATCGCTTTTGTGCAGAAAACAGTAACACTTGTTCAGAACGAAAGAAAGCACAGAGCCCCAGATTTGATGTTGTCCTGGAGAGCTTGCAGAGCACTGGGGAAAGGCAGGCAGAGAATTCCCTGCTAGCACCTTCTCTGTGCCTGGGAAGCAGAAGTGTTCACATTGCTTCGCAGAATCGCTTTTGTGCAGAAAACAGTAACACTTGTTCAGAACGAAAGAAAGCACAGAGCCCCAGATTTGCTATTGTCCTGGAGAGCTTGCAGAGCACTGGGGAAAGGCAGGCAGAGAATTCCCTGCTAGCACCTTCTCTGTGCCTGGGAAGCAGAAGTGTTCACATTGCTTCGCAAGAATAGCTTTTGTGCAGAAAACACTAACAGTTGTTAGAACGAAAGAAAGCACAGAGCCCCAGATTCTATGTTGTCCTGGAGAGCTTGCAGAGCACTGGGGAAAGGCAGGCAGAGAATTCCCTGCTAGCACCTTCTCTGTGCCTGGGAAGCAGAAGTGTTCACATTGCTTCGCAGAATCGCTTTTGTGCAGAAAACACTAACACTTGTTCAGAAGGAAAGAAAGCACAGAGCCCCAGATTCTATGTTGTGCTGGAGAGCTTGCAGAGCACTGGGGAAAGGCAGGCAGAGAATTCCCTGCTAGCACCTTCTCTGTGCCTGGGAAGCAGAAGTGTTCACATTGCTTCGCAGAATCGCTTTTGTGCAGAAAACAGTAACACTTGTTCAGAATGAAAGAAAGCACAGAGCCCCAGATTTGCTGTTGTCCTGGAGAGCTTGCAGAGCACTGGGGAAAGGCAGGCAGAGAATTCCCTGCTAGCACCTTCTCTGTGCCTGGGAAGCAGAAGTGTTCACATTGCTTTGCAGAATCGCTTTTGTGCAGAAAACAGTAACACTTGTTCAGAACAAAAGAAAGCAGAGAGCCCCAGATTCTATGTTGTCCTGGAGAGCTTGCAGAGCACTGGGGAAAGGCAGGCAGAGAATTCCCTGCTAGCACCTTCTCTGTGCCTGGGAAGCAGAAGTGTTCACATTGCTTCGCAGAATCGCTTTTGTGCAGAAAACAGTAACACTTGTTCAGAATGAAAGAAAGCACAGAGCCCCAGATTTGCTGTTGTCCTGGAGAGCTTGCAGAGCACTGGGGAAAGGCAGGCAGAGAATTCCCTGCTAGCACCTTCTCTGTGCCTGGGAAGCAGAAGTGTTCACATTGCTTCGCAGGAATAGCTTTTGTGCAGAAAACACTAACACTTGTTCAGAACGAAAGAAAGCACAGAGCCCCAGATTCTATGCTGTCCTGGAGAGCTTGCAGAGCACTGGGGAAAGGCAGGCAGAGAATTCCCTGCTAGCACCTTCTCTGTGCCTGGGAAGCAGAAGTGTTCACATTGCTTCGCAGAATCGCTTTTGTGCAGAAAACACAAACACTTGTTCAGAACGAAAGAAAGCACAGAGCCCCAGATTTGCTATTGTCCTGGAGAGCTTGCAGAGCACTGGGGAAAGGCAGGCAGAGAATTCCCTGCTAGCACCTTCTCTGTGCCTGGGAAGCAGAAGTGTTCACATTGCTTCGCAAGAATCGCTTTTGTGCAGAAAACACTAACACTTGTTCAGAACGAAAGAAAGCACAGAGCCCCAGATTTGATGTTGTCCTGGAGAGCTTGCAGAGCACTGGGGAAAGGCAGGCAGAGAATTCCCTGCTAGCACCTTCTCTGTGCCTGGGAAGCAGAAGTGTTCACATTGCTTCGCAGAATCGCTTTTGTGCAGAAAACACTAACACTTGTTCAGAAGGAAAGAAAGCACAGAGCCCCAGATTCTATGTTGTGCTGGAGAGCTTGCAGAGCACTGGGGAAAGGCAGGCAGAGAATTCCCTGCTAGCACCTTCTCTGTGCCTGGGAAGCAGAAGTGTTCACATTGCTTCGCAAGAATCGCTTTTGTGCAGAAAACAGTAACACTTGTTCAGAAGGAAAGAAAGCACAGAGCCCCAGATTTGATGTTGTCCTGGAGAGCTTGCAGAGCACTGGGGAAAGGCAGGCAGAGAATTCCCTGCTAGCACCTTCTCTGTGCCTGGGAACCAGAAGTGTTCACATTGCTTCGCAGAATCGCTTTTGTGCAGAAAACAGTAACACTTGTTCAGAATGAAAGAAAGCACAGAGCCCCAGATTTGCTGTTGTCCTGGAGAGCTTGCAGAGCACTGGGGAAAGGCAGGCAGAGAATTCCCTGCTAGCACCTTCTCTGTGCCTGGGAAGCAGAAGTGTTCACATTGCTTCGCAGAATCGCTTTTGTGCAGAAAACAGTAACACTTGTTCAGAACGAAAGAAAGCACAGAGCCCCAGATTTGCTGTTGTCCTGGAGAGCTTGCAGAGCACTGGGGAAAGGCAGGCAGAGAATTCCCTGCTAGCACCTTCTCTGTGCCTGGGAAGCAGAAGTGTTCACATTGCTTCGCAAGAATAGCTTTTGTGCAGAAAACACTAACAGTTGTTAGAACGAAAGAAAGCACAGAGCCCCAGATTCTATGTTGTCCTGGAGAGCTTGCAGAGCACTGGGGAAAGGCAGGCAGAGAATTCCCTGCTAGCACCTTCTCTGTGCCTGGGAAGCAGAAGTGTTCACATTGCTTCGCAGAATCGCTTTTGTGCAGAAAACACTAACACTTGTTCAGAAGGAAAGAAAGCAGAGAGCAACAGATTCTATGTTGTCCTGGAGAGCTTGCAGAGCACTGGGGAAAGGCAGGCAGAGAATTCCCTGCTAGCACCTTCTCTGTGCCTGGGAAGCAGAAGTGTTCACATTGCTTCGCAGAATCGCTTTTGTGCAGAAAACACTAACACTTGTTCAGAACGAAAGAAAGCACAGAGCCCCAGATTCTATGTTGTCCTGGAGAGCTTGCAGAGCACTGGGGAAAGGCAGGCAGAGAATTCCCTGCTAGCACCTTCTCTGTGCCTGGGAAGCAGAAGTGTTCACATTGCTTCTCAGAATCGCTTTTGTGCAGAAAACAGTAACACTTGTTCAGAACGAAAGAAAGCAGAGAGCCCCAGATTCTATGTTGTCCTGGAGAGCTTGCAGAGCACTGGGGAAAGGCAGGCAGAGAATTCCCTGCTAGCACCTTCTCTGTGCCTGGGAAGCATGGTGTTCATATTGCTTCTCAGAATCGCTTTTGTGCAGAAAACAGTAACACTTGTTCAGAATGAAAGAAAGCAGAGAGCACCAGATTCTATGTTGTCCTGGAGACCTTGCAGAGCACTGGGGAAAGGCAGGCAGACAATTCCTTGCTATCACCTTCTCTGTGCCTGGGAAGCAGAAGTGTTCACATTGCTTCGCAGAATAGCTTTTGTGCAGAAAACACTAACACTTGTTCAGAACGAAAGAAAGCACAGAGCCCCAGATTCTATGTTGTCCTGGAGAGCTTGCAGAGCACTGGGGAAAGGCAGGCAGAGAATTCCCTGCTAGCACCTTCTCTGTGCCTGGGAAGCAGAAGTGTTCACATTGCTTCGCAGAATCGCTTTTGTGCAGAAAACAGTAACACTTGTTCAGAATGAAAGAAAGCACAGAGCCCCAGATTTGCTGTTGTCCTGGAGAGCTTGCAGAGCACTGGGGAAAGGCAGGCAGAGAATTCCCTGCTAGCACCTTCTCTGTGCCTGGGAAGCAGAAGTGTTCACATTGCTTCGCAGAATCGCTTTTGTGCAGAAAACAGTAACACTTGTTCAGAACAAAAGAAAGCAGAGAGCCCCAGATTCTATGTTGTCCTGGAGAGCTTGCAGAGCACTGGGGAAAGGCAGGCAGAGAATTCCCTGCTAGCACCTTCTCTGTGCCTGGGAACCAGAAGTGTTCACATTGCTTCGCAGAATCGCTTTTGTGCAGAAAACAGTAACACTTGTTCAGAATGAAAGAAAGCACAGAGCCCCAGATTTGCTGTTGTCCTGGAGAGCTTGCAGAGCACTGGGGAAAGGCAGGCAGAGAATTCCCTGCTAGCACCTTCTCTGTGCCTGGGAAGCAGAAGTGTTCACATTGCTTCGCAGGAATAGCTTTTGTGCAGAAAACACTAACACTTGTTCAGAACGAAAGAAAGCACAGAGCCCCAGATTCTATGCTGTCCTGGAGAGCTTGCAGAGCACTGGGGAAAGGCAGGCAGAGAATTCCCTGCTAGCACCTTCTCTGTGCCTGGGAAGCAGAAGTGTTCACATTGCTTCGCAGAATCGCTTTTGTGCAGAAAACACTAACACTTGTTCAGAACGAAAGAAAGCACAGAGCCCCAGATTCTATGTTGTCCTGGAGAGCTTGCAGAGCACTGGGGAAAGGCAGGCAGAGAATTCCCTGCTAGCACCTTCTCTGTGCCTGGGAAGCAGAAGTGTTCACATTGCTTCGCAGAATCGCTTTTGTGCAGAAAACACTAACACTTGTTCAGAACGAAAGAAAGCAGAGAGCCCCAGATTCTATGTTGTCCTGGAGAGCTTGCAGAGCACTGGGGAAAGGCAGGCAGAGAATTCCCTGATAGCACCTTCTCTGTGCCTGGGAAGCAGAAGTGTTCATATTGCTTCGCAGAATCGCTTTTCTGCAGAAAACAGTAACACTTGTTCAGAACGAAAGAAAGCAGAGAGCCCCAGATTCTATGTTGTCCTGGAGAGCTTGCAGAGCACTGGGGAAAGGCAGGCAGAGAATTCCCTGCTAGCACCTTCTCTGTGCCTGGGAAGCATGGTGTTCATATTGCTTCTCAGAATCGCTTTTGTGCAGAAAACAGTAACACTTGTTCAGAATGAAAGAAAGCAGAGAGCACCAGATTCTATGTTGTCCTGGAGACCTTGCAGAGCACTGGGGAAAGGCAGGCAGACAATTCCTTGCTAGCACCTTCTCTGTGCCTGGGAAGCAGAAGTGTTCACATTGCTTCGCAGAATCGCTTTTGTGCAGAAAACACTAACACTTGTTCAGAACGAAAGAAAGCACAGAGCCCCAGATTCTATGTTGTCCTGGAGAGCTTGCAGAGCACTGGGGAAAGGCAGGCAGAGAATTCCCTGCTAGCACCTTCTCTGTGCCTGGGAAGCAGAAGTGTTCACATTGCTTCGCAGAATCGCTTTTGTGCAGAAAACACTAACAGTTGTTAGAACGAAAGAAAGCACAGAGCCCCAGATTCTATGTTGTCCTGGAGAGCTTGCAGAGCACTGGGGAAAGGCAGGCAGAGAATTCCCTGCTAGCACCTTCTCTGTGCCTGGGAAGCAGAAGTGTTCACATTGCTTCGCAGAATCGCTTTTGTGCAGAAAACACTAACACTTGTTCAGAAGGAAAGAAAGCACAGAGCCCCAGATTTGATGTTGTCCTGGAGAGCTTGCAGAGCACTGGGGAAAGGCAGGCAGAGAATTCCCTGCTAGCACCTTCTCTGTGCCTGGGAAGCAGAAGTGTTCACATTGCTTCGCAAGAATCGCTTTTGTGCAGAAAACAGTAACACTTGTTCAGAACGAAAGAAAGCACAGAGCCCCAGATTTGATGTTGTCCTGGAGAGCTTGCAGAGCACTGGGGAAAGGCAGGCAGAGAATTCCCTGCTAGCACCTTCTCTGTGCCTGGGAAGCAGAAGTGTTCACATTGCTTCGCAGAATCGCTTTTGTGCAGAAAACACTAACACTTGTTCAGAACGAAAGAAAGCACAGAGCCCCAGATTTGCTATTGTCCTGGAGAGCTTGCAGAGCACTGGGGAAAGGCAGGCAGAGAATTCCCTGCTAGCACCTTCTCTGTGCCTGGGAAGCAGAAGTGTTCACATTGCTTCGCAAGAATAGCTTTTGTGCAGAAAACACTAACAGTTGTTAGAACGAAAGAAAGCACAGAGCCCCAGATTCTATGTTGTCCTGGAGAGCTTGCAGAGCACTGGGGAAAGGCAGGCAGAGAATTCCCTGCTAGCACCTTCTCTGTGCCTGGGAAGCAGAAGTGTTCACATTGCTTCGCAGAATCGCTTTTGTGCAGAAAACACTAACACTTGTTCAGAAGGAAAGAAAGCACAGAGCCCCAGATTCTATGTTGTGCTGGAGAGCTTGCAGAGCACTGGGGAAAGGCAGGCAGAGAATTCCCTGCTAGCACCTTCTCTGTGCCTGGGAAGCAGAAGTGTTCACATTGCTTCGCAGAATCGCTTTTGTGCAGAAAACAGTAACACTTGTTCAGAATGAAAGAAAGCACAGAGCCCCAGATTTGCTGTTGTCCTGGAGAGCTTGCAGAGCACTGGGGAAAGGCAGGCAGAGAATTCCCTGCTAGCACCTTCTCTGTGCCTGGGAAGCAGAAGTGTTCACATTGCTTCGCAGAATCGCTTTTGTGCAGAAAACAGTAACACTTGTTCAGAACAAAAGAAAGCAGAGAGCCCCAGATTCTATGTTGTCCTGGAGAGCTTGCAGAGCACTGGGGAAAGGCAGGCAGAGAATTCCCTGCTAGCACCTTCTCTGTTCCTGGGAAGCAGAAGTGTTCACATTGCTTCGCAGAATCGCTTTTGTGCAGAAAACAGTAACACTTGTTCAGAATGAAAGAAAGCACAGAGCCCCAGATTTGCTGTTGTCCTGGAGAGCTTGCAGAGCACTGGGGAAAGGCAGGCAGAGAATTCCCTGCTAGCACCTTCTCTGTGCCTGGGAAGCAGAAGTGTTCACATTGCTTCGCAGGAATAGCTTTTGTGCAGAAAACACTAACACTTGTTCAGAACGAAAGAAAGCACAGAGCCCCAGATTCTATGCTGTCCTGGAGAGCTTGCAGAGCACTGGGGAAAGGCAGGCAGAGAATTCCCTGCTAGCACCTTCTCTGTGCCTGGGAAGCAGAAGTGTTCACATGGCTTCGCAGAATCGCTTTTGTGCAGAAAACACAAACACTTGTTCAGAACGAAAGAAAGCACAGAGCCCCAGATTTGCTATTGTCCTGGAGAGCTTGCAGAGCACTGGGGAAAGGCAGGCAGAGAATTCCCTGCTAGCACCTTCTCTGTGCCTGGGAAGCAGAAGTGTTCCCATTGCTTCGCAGAATCGCTTTTGTGCAGAAAACACTAACAGTTGTTAGAACGAAAGAAAGCACAGAGCCCCAGATTCTATGTTGTCCTGGAGAGCTTGCAGAGCACTGGGGAAAGGCAGGCAGAGAATTCCCTGCTAGCACCTTCTCTGTGCCTGGGAAGCAGAAGTGTTCACATTGCTTCGCAGAATCGCTTTTGTGCAGAAAACAGTAACACTTGTTCAGAACGAAAGAAAGCACAGAGCCCCAGATTTGATGTTGTCCTGGAGAGCTTGCAGAGCACTGGGGAAAGGCAGGCAGAGAATTCCCTGCTAGCACCTTCTCTGTGCCTGGGAAGCAGAAGTGTTCACATTGCTTCGCAGAATCGCTTTTGTGCAGAAAACAGTAACACTTGTTCAGAAGGAAAGAAAGCACAGAGCCCCAGATTTGCTGTTGTCCTGGAGAGCTTGCAGAGCACTGGGGAAAGGCAGGCAGAGAATTCCCTGCTAGCACCTTCTCTGTGCCTGGGAAGCAGAAGTGTTCACATTGCTTCGCAAGAATAGCTTTTGTGCAGAAAACACTAACAGTTGTTAGAACGAAAGAAAGCACAGAGCCCCAGATTCTATGTTGTCCTGGAGAGCTTGCAGAGCACTGGGGAAAGGCAGGCAGAGAATTCCCTGCTAGCACCTTCTCTGTGCCTGGGAAGCAGAAGTGTTCACATTGCTTCGCAGAATCGCTTTTGTGCAGAAAACAGTAACACTTGTTCAGAAGGAAAGAAAGCACAGAGCCCCAGATTCTATGTTGTGCTGGAGAGCTTGCAGAGCACTGGGGAAAGGCAGGCAGAGAATTCCCTGCTAGCACCTTCTCTGTGCCTGGGAAGCAGAAGTGTTCACATTGCTTCTCAGAATCGCTTTTGTGCAGAAAACACTAACACTTGTTCAGAAGGAAAGAAAGCACAGAGCCCCAGATTTGCTGTTGTCCTGGAGAGCTTGCAGAGCACTGGGGAAAGGCAGGCAGAGAATTCCCTGCTAGCACCTTCTCTGTGCCTGGGAAGCAGAAGTGTTCACATTGCTTCGCAGAATCGCTTTTGTGCAGAAAACAGTAACACTTGTTCAGAACAAAAGAAAGCAGAGAGCCCCAGATTCTATGTTGTCCTGGAGAGCTTGCAGAGCACTGGGGAAAGGCAGGCAGAGAATTCCCTGCTAGCACCTTCTCTGTGCCTGGGAAGCAGAAGTGTTCACATTGCTTCGCAGAATCGCTTTTGTGCAGAAAACAGTAACACTTGTTCAGAATGAAAGAAAGCACAGAGCCCCAGATTTGCTGTTGTCCTGGAGAGCTTGCAGAGCACTGGGGAAAGGCAGGCAGAGAATTCCCTGCTAGCACCTTCTCTGTGCCTGGGAAGCAGAAGTGTTCACATTGCTTCGCAGGAATAGCTTTTGTGCAGAAAACACTAACACTTGTTCAGAACGAAAGAAAGCACAGAGCCCCAGATTCTATGCTGTCCTGGAGAGCTTGCAGAGCACTGGGGAAAGGCAGGCAGAGAATTCCCTGCTAGCACCTTCTCTGTGCCTGGGAAGCAGAAGTGTTCACATTGCTTCGCAGAATCGCTTTTGTGCAGAAAACACTAACACTTGTTCAGAACGAAAGAAAGCAGAGAGCCCCAGATTCTATGTTGTCCTGGAGAGCTTGCAGAGCACTGGGGAAAGGCAGGCAGAGAATTCCCTGCTAGCACCTTCTCTGTGCCTGGGAAGCAGAAGTGTTCACATTGCTTCGCAGAATCTCTTTTGTGCAGAAAACAGTAACACTTGTTCAGAATGAAAGAAAGCACAGAGCCCCAGATTTGCTGTTGTCCTGGAGAGCTTGCAGAGCACTGGGGAAAGGCAGGCAGAGAATTCCCTGCTAGCACCTTCTCTGTGCCTGGGAAGCAGAAGTGTTCATATTACTTCTCAGAATCGCTTTTGTGCAGAAAACAGTAACACTTGTTCAGAACGAAAGAAAGCACAGAGCCCCAGATTCTGTGTTGTCCTGGAGAGCTTGCAGAGCACTGGGGAAAGGCAGGCAGAGAATTCCCTGATAGCACCTTCTCTGTGCCTGGGAAGCAGAAGTGTTCACATTGCTTCGCAAGAATCGCTTTTGTGCAGAAAACACTAACACTTGTTCAGAATGAAAGAAAGCAGAGAGCAACAGATTCTATGTTGTCCTGGAGAGCTTGCAGAGCACTGGGGAAAGGCAGGCAGAGAATTCCCTGCTAGCACCTTCTCTGTGCCTGGGAAGCATGGTGTTCATATTGCTTCGCAGAATCGCTTTTGTGCAGAAAACACTAACACTTGTTCAGAACGAAAGAAAGCACAGAGCCCCAGATTCTATGTTGTCCTGGAGAGCTTGCAGAGCACTGGGGAAAGGCAGGCAGAGAATTCCCTGCTAGCACCTTCTCTGTGCCTGGGAAGCAGAAGTGTTCACATTGCTTCGCAGAATCGCTTTTGTGCAGAAAACACTAACACTTGTTCAGAAGGAAAGAAAGCACAGAGCCCCAGATTCTATGTTGTGCTGGAGAGCTTGCAGAGCACTGGGGAAAGGCAGGCAGAGAATTCCCTGCTAGCACCTTCTCTGTGCCTGGGAAGCAGAATTGTTCACATTGCTTCGCAGAATCGCTTTTGTGCAGAAAACACTAACACTTGTTCAGAAGGAAAGAAAGCACAGAGCCCCAGATTTGCTGTTGTCCTGGAGAGCTTGCAGAGCACTGGGGAAAGGCAGGCAGAGAATTCCCTGCTAGCACCTTCTCTGTGCCTGGGAACCAGAAGTGTTCACATTGCTTCGCAGAATCGCTTTTGTGCAGAAAACAGTAACACTTGTTCAGAACAAAAGAAAGCAGAGAGCCCCAGATTCTATGTTGTCCTGGAGAGCTTGCAGAGCACTGGGGAAAGGCAGGCAGAGAATTCCCTGCTAGCACCTTCTCTGTGCCTGGGAAGCAGAAGTGTTCACATTGCTTCGCAGAATCGCTTTTGTGCAGAAAACAGTAACACTTGTTCAGAATGAAAGAAAGCACAGAGCCCCAGATTTGCTGTTGTCCTGGAGAGCTTGCAGAGCACTGGGGAAAGGCAGGCAGAGAATTCCCTGCTAGCACCTTCTCTGTGCCTGGGAAGCAGAAGTGTTCACATTGCTTCGCAGGAATAGCTTTTGTGCAGAAAACACTAACACTTGTTCAGAACGAAAGAAAGCACAGAGCCCCAGATTCTATGCTGTCCTGGAGAGCTTGCAGAGCACTGGGGAAAGGCAGGCAGAGAATTCCCTGCTAGCACCTTCTCTGTGCCTGGGAAGCAGAAGTGTTCACATTGCTTCGCAGAATCGCTTTTGTGCAGAAAACACTAACACTTGTTCAGAACGAAAGAAAGCAGAGAGCCCCAGATTCTATGTTGTCCTGGAGAGCTTGCAGAGCACTGGGGAAAGGCAGGCAGAGAATTCCCTGCTAGCACCTTCTCTGTGCCTGGGAAGCAGAAGTGTTCACATTGCTTCGCAGAATCTCTTTTGTGCAGAAAACAGTAACACTTGTTCAGAACGAAAGAAAGCACAGAGCCCCAGATTTGCTGTTGTCCTGGAGAGCTTGCAGAGCACTGGGGAAAGGCAGGCAGAGAATTCCCTGCTAGCACCTTCTCTGTGCCTGGGAAGCAGAAGTGTTCATATTACTTCTCAGAATCGCTTTTGTGCAGAAAACAGTAACACTTGTTCAGAACGAAAGAAAGCACAGAGCCCCAGATTCTGTGTTGTCCTGGAGAGCTTGCAGAGCACTGGGGAAAGGCAGGCAGAGAATTCCCTGCTAGCACCTTCTCTGTGCCTGGGAAGCAGAAGTGTTCACATTGCTTCGCAAGAATCGCTTTTGTGCAGAAAACAGTAACACTTGTTCAGAATGAAAGAAAGCAGAGAGCAACAGATTCTATGTTGTCCTGGAGAGCTTGCAGAGCACTGGGGAAAGGCAGGCAGACAATTCCTTGCTAGCACCTTCTCTGTGCCTGGGAAGCAGAAGTGTTCACATTGCTTCGCAGAATCGCTTTTGTGCAGAAAACACTAACACTTGTTCAGAACGAAAGAAAGCACAGAGCCCCAGATTCTATGTTGTCCTGGAGAGCTTGCAGAGCACTGGGGAAAGGCAGGCAGAGAATTCCCTGCTAGCACCTTCTCTGTGCCTGGGAAGCATGGTGTTCATATTGCTTCGCAGAATCGCTTTTGTGCAGAAAACACTAACACTTGTTCAGAACGAAAGAAAGCACAGAGCCCCAGATTCTATGTTGTCCTGGAGAGCTTGCAGAGCACTGGGGAAAGGCAGGCAGAGAATTCCCTGCTAGCACCTTCTCTGTGCCTGGGAAGCAGAAGTGTTCACATTGCTTCGCAGAATCGCTTTTGTGCAGAAAACACTAACACTTGTTCAGAACGAAAGAAAGCACAGAGCCCCAGATTCTATGTTGTCCTGGAGAGCTTGCAGAGCACTGGGGAAAGGCAGGCAGAGAATTCCCTGCTAGCACCTTCTCTGTGCCTGGGAACCAGAAGTGTTCACATTGCTTCGCAGAATCGCTTTTGTGCAGAAAACAGTAACACTTGTTCAGAACGAAAGAAAGCAGAGAGCCCCAGATTCTATGTTGTCCTGGAGAGCTTGCAGAGCACTGGGGAAAGGCAGGCAGAGAATTCCCTGCTAGCACCTTCTCTGTGCCTGGGAAGCAGAAGTGTTCACATTGCTTCGCAGAATCGCTTTTGTGCAGAAAACACTAACACTTGTTCAGAAGGAAAGAAAGCACAGAGCCCCAGATTTGATGTTGTCCTGGAGAGCTTGCAGAGCACTGGGGAAAGGCAGGCAGAGAATTCCCTGCTAGCACCTTCTCTGTGCCTGGGAAGCAGAAGTGTTCACATTGCTTCGCAGAATCGCTTTTGTGCAGAAAACAGTAACACTTGTTCAGAACGAAAGAAAGCACAGAGCCCCAGATTCTATGTTGTCCTGGAGAGCTTGCAGAGCACTGGGGAAAGGCAGGCAGAGAATTCCCTGATAGCACCTTCTCTGTGCCTGGGAAGCAGAAGTGTTCATATTGCTTCTCAGAATCGCTTTTGTGCAGAAAACAGTAACACTTGTTCAGAACGAAAGAAAGCACAGAGCCCCAGATTCTATGTTGTCCTGGAGAGCTTGCAGAGCACTGGGGAAAGGCAGGCAGAGAATTCCCTGCTAGCACCTTCTCTGTGCCTGGGAAGCAGAAGTGTTCACATTGCTTCGCAGAATCGCTTTTGTGCAGAAAACACTAACACTTGTTCAGAACGAAAGAAAGCACAGAGCCCCAGATTCTATGTTGTCCTGGAGAGCTTGCAGAGCACTGGGGAAAGGCAGGCAGAGAATTCCCTGCTAGCACCTTCTCTGTGCCTGCAAACAGAAGTGTTCCCATTGCTTCGCAGAATCGCTTTTGTGCAGAAAACAGTAACACTTGTTCAGAACGAAAGAAAGCACAGAGCCCCAGATTCTATGTGGTCCTGGAGAGCTTGCAGAACACTGGGGAAAGGCAGGCAGAGAATTCCCTGCTAGCACCTTCTCTGTGCCTGGGAAGCAGAAGTGTTCACATTGCTTCGCAGAATCGCTTTTGTGCAGAAAACAGTAACACTTGTTCAGAACGAAAGAAAGCACAGAGCCCCAGATTCTATGTTGTCCTGGAGAGCTTGCAGAGCACTGGGGAAAGGCAGGCAGAGAATTCCCTGCTAGCACCTTCTCTGTGCCTGGGAAGCAGAAGTGTTCACATTGCTTCGCAAGAATCGCTTTTGTGCAGAAAACAGTAACACTTGTTCAGAATGAAAGAAAGCACAGAGCCCCAGATTCTATGTTGTCCTGGAGAGCTTGCAGAGCACTGGGGAAAGGCAGGCAGAGAATTCCCTGCTAGCACCTTCTCTGTGCCTGGGAACCAGAAGTGTTCACATTGCTTCGCAGAATCGCTTTTGTGCAGAAAACAGTAACACTTGTTCAGAACGAAAGAAAGCACAGAGCCCCAGATTCTATGTTGTCCTGGAGAGCTTGCAGAGCACTGGGGAAAGGCAGGCAGAGAATTCCCTGCTAGCACCTTCTCTGTGCCGGGGAAGCAGAAGTGTTCACATTGCTTCGCAGAATCGCTTTTGTGCAGAAAACAGTTACACTTGTTCAGAACGAAAGAAAGCACAGAGCCCCAGATTCTATGTTGTCCTGGAGAGCTTGCAGAGCACTGGGGAAAGGCAGGCAGAGAATTCCCTGCTAGCACCTTCTCTGTGCCGGGGAAGCAGAAGTGTTCACATTGCTTCGCAGAATCGCTTTTGTGCAGAAAACAGTAACACTTGTTCAGAACGAAAGAAAGCAGAGAGCCCCAGATTCTATGTTGTCCTGGAGAGCTTGCAGAGCACTGGGGAAAGGCAGGCAGAGAATTCCCTGCTAGCACCTTCTCTGTGCCTGGGAAGCAGAAGTGTTCACATTGCTTCGCAAGAATCGCTTTTGTGCAGAAAACAGTAACACTTGTTCAGAACGAAAGAAAGCACAGAGCCCCAGATTCTATGTTGTCCTGGAGAGCTTGCAGAGCACTGGGGAAAGGCAGGCAGAGAATTCCCTGCTAGCACCTTCTCTGTGCCTGCAAACAGAAGTGTTCCCATTGCTTCGCAGAATCGCTTTTGTGCAGAAAACAGTAACACTTGTTCAGAACGAAAGAAAGCACAGAGCCCCAGATTCTATGTTGTCCTGGAGAGCTTGCAGAACACTGGGGAAAGGCAGGCAGAGAATTCCCTGCTAGCACCTTCTCTGTGCCTGGGAAGCAGAAGTGTTCACATTGCTTCGCAGAATCGCTTTTGTGCAGAAAACAGTAACACTTGTTCAGAACGAAAGAAAGCACAGAGCCCCAGATTCTATGTTGTCCTGGAGAGCTTGCAGAGCACTGGGGAAAGGCAGGCAGAGAATTCCCTGCTAGCACCTTCTCTGTGCCTGGGAAGCAGAAGTGTTCACATTGCTTCGCAAGAATCGCTTTTGTGCAGAAAACACTAACACTTGTTCAGAAGGAAAGAAAGCACAGAGCCCCAGATTCTATGTTGTCCTGGAGAGCTTGCAGAGCACTGGGGAAAGGCAGGCAGAGAATTCCCTGCTAGCACCTTCTCTGTGCCTGGGAACCAGAAGTGTTCACATTGCTTCGCAGAATCGCTTTTGTGCAGAAAACAGTAACACTTGTTCAGAACGAAAGAAAGCACAGAGCCCCAGATTCTATGTTGTCCTGGAGAGCTTGCAGAGCACTGGGGAAAGGCAGGCAGAGAATTCCCTGCTAGCACCTTCTCTGTGCCTGGGAAGCAGAAGTGTTCACATTGCTTCGCAGAATCGCTTTTGTGCAGAAAACACTAACACTTGTTCAGAAGGAAAGAAAGCACAGAGCCCCAGATTCTATGTTGTCCTGGAGAGCTTGCAGAGCACTGGGGAAAGGCAGGCAGAGAATTCCCTGCTAGCACCTTCTCTGTGCCTGGGAAGCAGAAGTGTTCACATTGCTTCGCAGAATCGCTTTTGTGCAGAAAACACTAACACTTGTTCAGAACGAAAGAAAGCACAGAGCCCCAGATTCTATGTTGTCCTGGAGAGCTTGCAGAGCACTGGGGAAAGGCAGGCAGAGAATTCCCTGCTAGCACCTTCTCTGTGCCTGGGAAGCAGAAGTGTTCACATTGCTTCGCAAGAATCGCTTTTGTGCAGAAAACAGTAACACTTGTTCAGAAGGAAAGAAAGCACAGAGCCCCAGATTTTATGTTGTCCTGGAGAGCTTGCAGAGCACTGGGGAAAGGCAGGCAGAGAATTCCCTGCTAGCACCTTCTCTGTGCCTGGGAAGCAGAAGTGTTCACATTGCTTCGCAGAATCGCTTTTGTGCAGAAAACAGTAACACTTGTTCAGAACGAAAGAAAGCAGAGAGCCCCAGATTCTATGTTGTCCTGGAGAGCTTGCAGAGCACTGGGGAAAGGCAGGCAGAGAATTCCCTGCTAGCACCTTCTCTGTGCCTGGGAAGCAGAAGTGTTCACATTGCTTCGCAGAATCGCTTTTGTGCAGAAAACAGTAACACCTGTTCAGAATGAAAGAAAGCACAGAGCCCCAGATTTGCTGTTGTCCTGGAGAGCTTGCAGAGCACTGGGGAAAGGCAGGCAGAGAATTCCCTGCTAGCACCTTCTCTGTGCCTGGGAAGCAGAAGTGTTCATATTGCTTCTCAGAATCGCTTTTGTGCAGAAAACAGTAACACTTGTTCAGAACGAAAGAAAGCACAGAGCCCCAGATTCTATGTTGTCCTGGAGAGCTTGCAGAGCACTGGGGAAAGGCAGGCAGAGAATTCCCTGCTAGCACCTTCTCTGTGCCTGCAAACAGAAGTGTTCCCATTGCTTCGCAGAATCGCTTTTGTGCAGAAAACAGTAACACTTGTTCAGAACGAAAGAAAGCACAGAGCCCCAGATTCTATGTTGTCCTGGAGAGCTTGCAGAACACTGGGGAAAGGCAGGCAGAGAATTCCCTGCTAGCACCTTCTCTGTGCCTGGGAAGCAGAAGTGTTCACATTGCTTCGCAGAATCGCTTTTGTGCAGAAAACAGTAACACTTGTTCAGAACGAAAGAAAGCACAGAGCCCCAGATTCTATGTTGTCCTGGAGAGCTTGCAGAGCACTGGGGAAAGGCAGGCAGAGAATTCCCTGCTAGCACCTTCTCTGTGCCTGGGAAGCAGAAGTGTTCACATTGCTTCGCAAGAATCGCTTTTGTGCAGAAAACAGTAACACTTGTTCAGAATGAAAGAAAGCACAGAGCCCCAGATTCTATGTTGTCCTGGAGAGCTTGCAGAGCACTGGGGAAAGGCAGGCAGAGAATTCCCTGCTAGCACCTTCTCTGTGCCGGGGAAGCAGAAGTGTTCACATTGCTTCGCAGAATCGCTTTTGTGCAGAAAACAGCAACACTTGTTCAGAACGAAAGAAAGCACAGAGCCCCAGATTCTATGTTGTCCTGGAGAGCTTGCAGAGCACTGGGGAAAGGCAGGCAGAGAATTCCCTGCTAGCACCTTCTCTGTGCCTGGGAAGCAGAGTGTTCACATTGCTTCGCAGAATCGCTTTTGTGCAGAAAACAGTAACACTTGTTCAGAATGAAAGAAAGCACAGAGCCCCAGATTTGCTGTTGTCCTGGAGAGCTTGCAGAGCACTGGGGAAAGGCAGGCAGAGAATTCCCTGCTAGCACCTTCTCTGTGCCTGGGAATCAGAAGTGTTCATATTGCTTCTCAGAATCGCTTTTGTGCAGAAAACAGTAACACTTGTTCAGAACGAAAGAAAGCACAGAGCCCCAGATTCTATGTTGTCCTGGAGAGCTTGCAGAGCACTGGGGAAAGGCAGGCAGAGAATTCCCTGCTAGCACCTTCTCTGTGCCTGGGAAGCAGAAGTGTTCACATTGCTTCGCAGAATCGCTTTTGTGCAGAAAACAGTAACACTTGTTCAGAACGAAAGAAAGCAGAGAGCCCCAGATTCTATGTTGTCCTGGAGAGCTTGCAGAGCACTGGGGAAAGGCAGGCAGAGAATTCCCTGCTAGCACCTTCTCTGTGCCTGGGAAGCAGAAGTGTTCACATTGCTTCGCAGAATCTCTTTTGTGCAGAAAACAGTAACACTTGTTCAGAATGAAAGAAAGCACAGAGCCCCAGATTTGCTGTTGTCCTGGAGAGCTTGCAGAGCACTGGGGAAAGGCAGGCAGAGAATTCCCTGCTAGCACCTTCTCTGTGCCTGGGAAGCAGAAGTGTTCATATTGCTTCTCAGAATCGCTTTTGTGCAGAAAACAGTAACACTTGTTCAGAACGAAAGAAAGCACAGAGCCCCAGATTCTATGTTGTCCTGGAGAGCTTGCAGAGCACTGGGGAAAGGCAGGCAGAGAATTCCCTGCTAGCACCTTCTCTGTGCCTGGGAAGCAGAAGTGTTCACATTGCTTCGCAGAATCGCTTTTGTGCAGAAAACAGTAACACTTGTTCAGAATGAAAGAAAGCAGAGAGCAACAGATTCTATGTTGTCCTGGAGAGCTTGCAGAGCACTGGGGAAAGGCAGTCAGACAATTCCTTGCTAGCACCTTCTCTGTGCCGGGGAAGCAGAAGTGTTCATATCGCTTCTCAGAATCGCTTTTGTGCAGAAAACAGTAACACTTGTTCAGAACGAAAGAAAGCAAAGAGCCCCAGATTTGATGTTGTCCTGGAGAGCTTGCAGAGCACTGGGGAAAGGCAGGCAGAGAATTCCCTGCTAGCACCTTCTCTGTGCCTGGGAAGCAGAAGTGTTCACATTGCTTCGCAGAATCGCTTTTGTGCAGAAAACAGTAACACTTGTTCAGAATGAAAGAAAGCACAGAGCCCCAGATTTGCTGTTGTCCTGGAGAGCTTGCAGAGCACTGGGGAAAGGCAGGCAGAGAATTCCCTGCTAGCACCTTCTCTGTGCCTGGGAAGCAGAAGTGTTCACATTGCTTCGCAAGAATCGCTTTTGTGCAGAAAACACTAACACTTGTTCAGAAGGAAAGAAAGCACAGAGCCCCAGATTTTATGTTGTCCTGGAGAGCTTGCAGAGCACTGGGGAAAGGCAGGCAGAGAATTCCCTGCTAGCACCTTCTCTGTGCCTGGGAACCAGAAGTGTTCACATTGCTTCGCAGAATCGCTTTTGTGCAGAAAACAGTAACACTTGTTCAGAATGAAAGAAAGCACAGAGCCCCAGATTTGCTGTTGTCCTGGAGAGCTTGCAGAGCACTGGGGAAAGGCAGGCAGAGAATTCCCTGCTAGCACCTTCTCTGTGCCTGGGAAGCAGAAGTGTTCACATTGCTTCGCAGAATCGCTTTTGTGCAGAAAACAGTAACACTTGTTCAGAACGAAAGAAAGCACAGAGCCCCAGATTTGCTGTTGTCCTGGAGAGCTTGCAGAGCACTGGGGAAAGGCAGGCAGAGAATTCCCTGCTAGCACCTTCTCTGTGCCTGGGAAGCAGAAGTGTTCACATTGCTTCGCAAGAATAGCTTTTGTGCAGAAAACACTAACAGTTGTTAGAACGAAAGAAAGCACAGAGCCCCAGATTCTATGTTGTCCTGGAGAGCTTGCAGAGCACTGGGGAAAGGCAGGCAGAGAATTCCCTGCTAGCACCTTCTCTGTGCCTGGGAAGCAGAAGTGTTCACATTGCTTCGCAGAATCGCTTTTGTGCAGAAAACACTAACACTTGTTCAGAAGGAAAGAAAGCACAGAGCCCCAGATTCTATGTTGTGCTGGAGAGCTTGCAGAGCACTGGGGAAAGGCAGGCAGAGAATTCCCTGCTAGCACCTTCTCTGTGCCTGGGAAGCAGAAGTGTTCACATTGCTTCGCAGAATCGCTTTTGTGCAGAAAACAGTAACACTTGTTCAGAACGAAAGAAAGCACAGAGCCCCAGATTCTATGTTGTCCTGGAGAGCTTGCAGAGCACTGGGGAAAGGCAGGCAGAGAATTCCCTGATAGCACCTTCTCTGTGCCGGGGAAGCAGAAGTGTTCACATTGCTTCTCAGAATCGCTTTTGTGCAGAAAACAGTAACACTTGTTCAGAACGAAAGAAAGCACAGAGCCCCAGATTCTATGTTGTCCTGGAGAGCTTGCAGAGCACTGGGGAAAGGCAGGCAGAGAATTCCCTGCTAGCACCTTCTCTGTGCCTGGGAAACAGAAGTGTTCACATTGCTTCGCAAGAATCGCTTTTGTGCAGAAAACAGTAACACTTGTTCAGAACGAAAAAAGCACAGAGCCCCAGATTCTATGTTGTCGTGGAGAGCTTGCAGAGCACTGTGGAAAGGCAGGCAGAGAATTCCCTGCTAGCACCTTCTCTGTGCCTGGGAAGCAGAAGTGTTCATATTGCTTCTCAGAATCGCTTTTGTGCAGAAAACAGCAACACTTGTTCAGAACGAAAGAAAGCACAGAGCCCCAGATTCTATGTTGTCCTGGAGAGCTTGCAGAGCACTGGGGAAAGGCAGGCAGAGAATTCCCTGCTAGCACCTTCTCTGTGCCTGGGAAGCAGAGTGTTCACATTGCTTCGCAGAATCGCTTTTGTGCAGAAAACAGTAACACTTGTTCAGAATGAAAGAAAGCACAGAGCCCCAGATTTGCTGTTGTCCTGGAGAGCTTGCAGAGCACTGGGGAAAGGCAGGCAGAGAATTCCCTGCTAGCACCTTCTCTGTGCCTGGGAATCAGAAGTGTTCATATTGCTTCTCAGAATCGCTTTTGTGCAGAAAACAGTAACACTTGTTCAGAACGAAAGAAAGCACAGAGCCCCAGATTCTATGTTGTCCTGGAGAGCTTGCAGAGCACTGGGGAAAGGCAGGCAGAGAATTCCCTGCTAGCACCTTCTCTGTGCCTGGGAAGCAGAAGTGTTCACATTGCTTCGCAGAATCGCTTTTGTGCAGAAAACAGTAACACTTGTTCAGAACGAAAGAAAGCAGAGAGCCCCAGATTCTATGTTGTCCTGGAGAGCTTGCAGAGCACTGGGGAAAGGCAGGCAGAGAATTCCCTGCTAGCACCTTCTCTGTGCCTGGGAAGCAGAAGTGTTCACATTGCTTCGCAGAATCTCTTTTGTGCAGAAAACAGTAACACTTGTTCAGAATGAAAGAAAGCACAGAGCCCCAGATTTGCTGTTGTCCTGGAGAGCTTGCAGAGCACTGGGGAAAGGCAGGCAGAGAATTCCCTGCTAGCACCTTCTCTGTGCCTGGGAAGCAGAAGTGTTCATATTGCTTCTCAGAATCGCTTTTGTGCAGAAAACAGTAACACTTGTTCAGAACGAAAGAAAGCACAGAGCCCCAGATTCTATGTTGTCCTGGAGAGCTTGCAGAGCACTGGGGAAAGGCAGGCAGAGAATTCCCTGCTAGCACCTTCTCTGTGCCTGGGAAGCAGAAGTGTTCACATTGCTTCGCAGAATCGCTTTTGTGCAGAAAACAGTAACACTTGTTCAGAATGAAAGAAAGCAGAGAGCAACAGATTCTATGTTGTCCTGGAGAGCTTGCAGAGCACTGGGGAAAGGCAGGCAGACAATTCCTTGCTAGCACCTTCTCTGTGCCGGGGAAGCAGAAGTGTTCATATCGCTTCTCAGAATCGCTTTTGTGCAGAAAACAGTAACACTTGTTCAGAACGAAAGAAAGCAAAGAGCCCCAGATTTGATGTTGTCCTGGAGAGCTTGCAGAGCACTGGGGAAAGGCAGGCAGAGAATTCCCTGCTAGCACCTTCTCTGTGCCTGGGAAGCAGAAGTGTTCACATTGCTTCGCAGAATCGCTTTTGTGCAGAAAACAGTAACACTTGTTCAGAATGAAAGAAAGCACAGAGCCCCAGATTTGCTGTTGTCCTGGAGAGCTTGCAGAGCACTGGGGAAAGGCAGGCAGAGAATTCCCTGCTAGCACCTTCTCTGTGCCTGGGAAGCAGAAGTGTTCACATTGCTTCGCAAGAATCGCTTTTGTGCAGAAAACACTAACACTTGTTCAGAAGGAAAGAAAGCACAGAGCCCCAGATTTTATGTTGTCCTGGAGAGCTTGCAGAGCACTGGGGAAAGGCAGGCAGAGAATTCCCTGCTAGCACCTTCTCTGTGCCTGGGAACCAGAAGTGTTCACATTGCTTCGCAGAATCGCTTTTGTGCAGAAAACAGTAACACTTGTTCAGAATGAAAGAAAGCACAGAGCCCCAGATTTGCTGTTGTCCTGGAGAGCTTGCAGAGCACTGGGGAAAGGCAGGCAGAGAATTCCCTGCTAGCACCTTCTCTGTGCCTGGGAAGCAGAAGTGTTCACATTGCTTCGCAGAATCGCTTTTGTGCAGAAAACAGTAACACTTGTTCAGAACGAAAGAAAGCACAGAGCCCCAGATTTGCTGTTGTCCTGGAGAGCTTGCAGAGCACTGGGGAAAGGCAGGCAGAGAATTCCCTGCTAGCACCTTCTCTGTGCCTGGGAAGCAGAAGTGTTCACATTGCTTCGCAAGAATAGCTTTTGTGCAGAAAACACTAACAGTTGTTAGAACGAAAGAAAGCACAGAGCCCCAGATTCTATGTTGTCCTGGAGAGCTTGCAGAGCACTGGGGAAAGGCAGGCAGAGAATTCCCTGCTAGCACCTTCTCTGTGCCTGGGAAGCAGAAGTGTTCACATTGCTTCGCAGAATCGCTTTTGTGCAGAAAACACTAACACTTGTTCAGAAGGAAAGAAAGCACAGAGCCCCAGATTCTATGTTGTGCTGGAGAGCTTGCAGAGCACTGGGGAAAGGCAGGCAGAGAATTCCCTGCTAGCACCTTCTCTGTGCCTGGGAAGCAGAAGTGTTCACATTGCTTCGCAGAATCGCTTTTGTGCAGAAAACAGTAACACTTGTTCAGAACGAAAGAAAGCACAGAGCCCCAGATTCTATGTTGTCCTGGAGAGCTTGCAGAGCACTGGGGAAAGGCAGGCAGAGAATTCCCTGATAGCACCTTCTCTGTGCCTGGGAAGCAGAAGTGTTCATATTGCTTCTCAGAATCGCTTTTGTGCAGAAAACAGTAACACTTGTTCAGAACGAAAGAAAGCAGAGAGCCCCAGATTCTATGTTGTCCTGGAGAGCTTGCAGAGCACTGGGGAAAGGCAGGCAGAGAATTCCCTGCTAGCACCTTCTCTGTGCCTGGGAAGCAGACTGTTCACATTGCTTCGCAAGAATCGCTTTTGTGCAGAAAACAGTAACACTTGTTCAGAAGGAAAGAAAGCACAGAGCCCCAGATTCTATGTTGTCCTGGAGACCTTGCAGAGCACTGGGGAAAGGCAGGCATACAATTCCTTGCTAGCACCTTCTCTGTGCCTGGGAAGCAGAAGTGTTCACATTGCTTCGCAGAATCGCTTTTGTGCAGAAAACACTAACACTTGTTCAGAACGAAAGAAAGCACAGAGCCCCAGATTCTATGTTGTCCTGGAGAGCTTGCAGAGCACTGGGGAAAGGCAGGCAGAGAATTCCCTGCTAGCACCTTCTCTGTGCCTGGGAAGCAGAGTGTTCACATTGCTTCGCAGAATCGCTTTTGTGCAGAAAACAGTAACACTTGTTCAGAATGAAAGAAAGCACAGAGCCCCAGATTTGCTGTTGTCCTGGAGAGCTTGCAGAGCACTGGGGAAAGGCAGGCAGAGAATTCCCTGCTAGCACCTTCTCTGTGCCTGGGAATCAGAAGTGTTCATATTGCTTCTCAGAATCGCTTTTGTGCAGAAAACAGTAACACTTGTTCAGAACGAAAGAAAGCACAGAGCCCCAGATTCTATGTTGTCCTGGAGAGCTTGCAGAGCACTGGGGAAAGGCAGGCAGAGAATTCCCTGCTAGCACCTTCTCTGTGCCTGGGAAGCAGAAGTGTTCACATTGCTTCGCAGAATCGCTTTTGTGCAGAAAACAGTAACACTTGTTCAGAACGAAAGAAAGCAGAGAGCCCCAGATTCTATGTTGTCCTGGAGAGCTTGCAGAGCACTGGGGAAAGGCAGGCAGAGAATTCCCTGCTAGCACCTTCTCTGTGCCTGGGAAGCAGAAGTGTTCACATTGCTTCGCAGAATCTCTTTTGTGCAGAAAACAGTAACACTTGTTCAGAATGAAAGAAAGCACAGAGCCCCAGATTCTATGTTGTCCTGGAGAGCTTGCAGAGCACTGGGGAAAGGCAGGCAGAGAATTCCCTGCTAGCACCTTCTCTGTGCCTGGGAAGCAGAAGTGTTCACATTGCTTCGCAGAATCGCTTTTGTGCAGAAAACAGTAACACTTGTTCAGAATGAAAGAAAGCAGAGAGCAACAGATTCTATGTTGTCCTGGAGAGCTTGCAGAGCACTGGGGAAAGGCAGGCAGACAATTCCTTGCTAGCACCTTCTCTGTGCCGGGGAAGCAGAAGTGTTCATATCGCTTCTCAGAATCGCTTTTGTGCAGAAAACAGTAACACTTGTTCAGAACGAAAGAAAGCAAAGAGCCCCAGATTTGATGTTGTCCTGGAGAGCTTGCAGAGCACTGGGGAAAGGCAGGCAGAGAATTCCCTGCTAGCACCTTCTCTGTGCCTGGGAAGCAGAAGTGTTCACATTGCTTCGCAGAATCGCTTTTGTGCAGAAAACAGTAACACTTGTTCAGAATGAAAGAAAGCACAGAGCCCCAGATTTGCTGTTATCCTGGAGAGCTTGCAGAGCACTGGGGAAAGGCAGGCAGAGAATTCCCTGCTAGCACCTTCTCTGTGCCTGGGAAGCAGAAGTGTTCACATTGCTTCGCAAGAATCGCTTTTGTGCAGAAAACACTAACACTTGTTCAGAAGGAAAGAAAGCACAGAGCCCCAGATTTTATGTTGTCCTGGAGAGCTTGCAGAGCACTGGGGAAAGGCAGGCAGAGAATTCCCTGCTAGCACCTTCTCTGTGCCTGGGAACCAGAAGTGTTCACATTGCTTCGCAGAATCGCTTTTGTGCAGAAAACAGTAACACTTGTTCAGAATGAAAGAAAGCACAGAGCCCCAGATTTGCTGTTGTCCTGGAGAGCTTGCAGAGCACTGGGGAAAGGCAGGCAGAGAATTCCCTGCTAGCACCTTCTCTGTGCCTGGGAAGCAGAAGTGTTCACATTGCTTCGCAGAATCGCTTTTGTGCAGAAAACAGTAACACTTGTTCAGAACGAAAGAAAGCACAGAGCCCCAGATTTGCTGTTGTCCTGGAGAGCTTGCAGAGCACTGGGGAAAGGCAGGCAGAGAATTCCCTGCTAGCACCTTCTCTGTGCCTGGGAAGCAGAAGTGTTCACATTGCTTCGCAAGAATAGCTTTTGTGCAGAAAACACTAACAGTTGTTAGAACGAAAGAAAGCACAGAGCCCCAGATTCTATGTTGTCCTGGAGAGCTTGCAGAGCACTGGGGAAAGGCAGGCAGAGAATTCCCTGCTAGCACCTTCTCTGTGCCTGGGAAGCAGAAGTGTTCACATTGCTTCGCAGAATCGCTTTTGTGCAGAAAACACTAACACTTGTTCAGAACGAAAGAAAGCACAGAGCCCCAGATTCTATGTTGTCCTGGAGAGCTTGCAGAGCACTGGGGAAAGGCAGGCAGAGAATTCCCTGCTAGCACCTTCTCTGTGCCTGGGAAGCAGAAGTGTTCACATTGCTTCGCAGAATCGCTTTTGTGCAGAAAACACTAACAGTTGTTAGAACGAAAGAAAGCACAGAGCCCCAGATTCTATGTTGTCCTGGAGAGCTTGCAGAGCACTGGGGAAAGGCAGGCAGAGAATTCCCTGCTAGCACCTTCTCTGTGCCTGGGAAGCAGAAGTGTTCACATTGCTTCGCAGAATCGCTTTTGTGCAGAAAACACTAACACTTGTTCAGAAGGAAAGAAAGCACAGAGCCCCAGATTCTATGTTGTGCTGGAGAGCTTGCAGAGCACTGGGGAAAGGCAGGCAGAGAATTCCCTGCTAGCACCTTCTCTGTGCCTGGGAAGCAGAAGTGTTCACATTGCTTCGCAGAATCGCTTTTGTGCAGAAAACAGTAACACTTGTTCAGAACGAAAGAAAGCACAGAGCCCCAGATTCTATGTTGTCCTGGAGAGCTTGCAGAGCACTGGGGAAAGGCAGGCAGAGAATTCCCTGCTAGCACCTTCTCTGTGCCTGGGAAGCAGAAGTGTTCACATTCCTTCGCAGAATCGCTTTTGTGCAGAAAACACTAACACTTGTTCAGAAGGAAAGAAAGCACAGAGCCCCAGATTTGCTGTTGTCCTGGAGAGCTTGCAGAGCACTGGGGAAAGGCAGGCAGAGAATTCCCTGCTAGCACCTTCTCTGTGCCTGGGAAGCAGAAGTGTTCACATTGCTTCGCAGAATCGCTTTTGTGCAGAAAACAGTAACACTTGTTCAGAAGGAAAGAAAGCACAGAGCCCCAGATTTGCTATTGTCCTGGAGAGCTTGCAGAGCACTGGGGAAAGGCAGGCAGAGAATTCCCTGCTAGCACCTTCTCTGTGCCTGGGAAGCAGAAGTGTTCACATTGCTTCGCAAGAATAGCTTTTGTGCAGAAAACACTAACAGTTGTTAGAACGAAAGAAAGCACAGAGCCCCAGATTCTATGTTGTCCTGGAGAGCTTGCAGAGCACTGGGGAAAGGTAGGCAGAGAATTCCCTGCTAGCACCTTCTCTGTGCCTGGGAAGCAGAAGTGTTCACATTGCTTCGCAGAATCGCTTTTGTGCAGAAAACACTAACACTTGTTCAGAAGGAAAGAAAGCACAGAGCCCCAGATTCTATGTTGTGCTGGAGAGCTTGCAGAGCACTGGGGAAAGGCAGGCAGAGAATTCCCTGCTAGCACCTTCTCTGTGCCTGGGAAGCAGAAGTGTTCACATTGCTTCGCAGAATCGCTTTTGTGCAGAAAACACTAACACTTGTTCAGAATGAAAGAAAGCACAGAGCCCCAGATTTGCTGTTGTCCTGGAGAGCTTGCAGAGCACTGGGGAAAGGCAGGCAGAGAATTCCCTGCTAGCACCTTCTCTGTGCCGGGGAAGCAGAAGTGTTCACATTGCTTCGCAGAATCGCTTTTGTGCAGAAAACAGTTACACTTGTTCAGAACGAAAGAAAGCAGAGAGCCCCAGATTCTATGTTGTCCTGGAGAGCTTGCAGAGCACTGGGGAAAGGCAGGCAGAGAATTCCCTGCTAGCACCTTCTCTGTGCCTGGGAAGCAGAAGTGTTCACATTGCTTCACAGAATCGCTTTTGTGCAGAAAACAGTAACACTTGTTCAGAATGAAAGAAAGCACAGAGCCCCAGATTTGCTGTTGTCCTGGAGAGCTTGCAGAGCACTGGGGAAAGGCAGGCAGAGAATTCCCTGCTAGCACCTTCTCTGTGCCTGGGAAGCAGAAGTGTTCACATTGCTTCGCAGGAATAGCTTTTGTGCAGAAAACACTAACACTTGTTCAGAACGAAAGAAAGCACAGAGCCCCAGATTCTATGCTGTCCTGGAGAGCTTGCAGAGCACTGGGGAAAGGCAGGCAGAGAATTCCCTGCTAGCACCTTCTCTGTGCCTGGGAAGCAGAAGTGTTCACATTGCTTCGCAGAATCGCTTTTGTGCAGAAAACACTAACACTTGTTCAGAACGAAAGAAAGCAGAGAGCCCCAGATTCTATGTTGTCCTGGAGAGCTTGCAGAGCACTGGGGAAAGGCAGGCAGAGAATTCCCTGCTAGCACCTTCTCTGTGCCTGGGAAGCAGAAGTGTTCACATTGCTTCGCAGAATCGCTTTTGTGCAGAAAACACTAACACTTGTTCAGAATGAAAGAAAGCACAGAGCCCCAGATTTGCTGTTGTCCTGGAGAGCTTGCAGAGCACTGGGGAAAGGCAGGCAGAGAATTCCCTGCTAGCACCTTCTCTGTGCCTGGGAAGCAGAAGTGTTCATATTGCTTCTCAGAATCGCTTTTGTGCAGAAAACAGTAACACTTGTTCAGAACGAAAGAAAGCACAGAGCCCCAGATTCTATGTTGTCCTGGAGAGCTTGCAGAGCACTGGGGAAAGGCAGGCAGAGAATTCCCTGCTAGCACCTTCTCTGTGCCTGGGAAGCAGAAGTGTTCACATTGCTTCGCAAGAACCGCTTTTGTGCAGAAAACACTAACACTTTTTCAGAATGAAAGAAAGCAGAGAGCAACAGATTCTATGTTGTCCTGGAGAGCTTGCAGAGCACTGGGGAAAGGCAGGCAGACAATTCCTTGCTAGCACCTTCTCTGTGCCTGGGAAGCAGAAGTGTTCACATTGCTTCGCAGAATCGCTTTTGTGCAGAAAACAGTAACACTTGTTCAGAACGAAAGAAAGCACAGAGCCCCAGATTCTATGTTGTCCTGGAGAGCTTGCAGAGCACTGGGGAAAGGCAGGCAGAGAATTCCCTGCTAGCACCTTCTCTGTGCCTGGGAAGCATGGTGTTCATATTGCTTCTCAGAATCGCTTTTGTGCAGAAAACACTAACACTTGTTCAGAACGAAAGAAAGCACAGAGCCCCAGATTCTATGTTGTCCTGGAGAGCTTGCAGAGCACTGGGGAAAGGCAGGCAGAGAATTCCCTGCTAGCACCTTCTCTGTGCCTGGGAAGCAGAAGTGTTCACATTGCTTCGCAGAATCGCTTTTGTGCAGAAAACACTAACACTTGTTCAGAAGGAAAGAAAGCACAGAGCCCCAGATTCTATGTTGTCCTGGAGAGCTTGCAGAGCACAGGGGAAAGGCAGGCAGAGAATTCCCTGCTAGCACCTTCTCTGTGCCTGGGAAGCAGAAGTGTTCATATTGCTTCGCAGAATCGCTTTTGTGCAGAAAACACTAACACTTGTTCAGAACGAAAGAAAGCACAGAGCCCCAGATTCTATGTTGTCCTGGAGAGCTTGCAGAGCACTGGGGAAAGGCAGGCAGAGAATTCCCTGCTAGCACCTTCCCTGTGCCTGGGAACCAGAAGTGTTCACATTGCTTCGCAGAATCGCTTTTGTGCAGAAAACAGTAACACTTGTTCAGAACGAAAGAAAGCAGAGAGCCCCAGATTCTATGTTGTCCTGGAGAGCTTGCAGAGCACTGGGGAAAGGCAGGCAGAGAATTCCCTGCTAGCACCTTCTCTGTGCCTGGGAAGCAGAAGTGTTCACATTGCTTCGCAAGAATCGCTTTTGTGCAGAAAACAGTAACACTTGTTCAGAATGAAAGAAAGCACAGAGCCCCAGATCTGCTGTTGTCCTGGAGAGCTTGCAGAGCACTGGGGAAAGGCAGGCAGAGAATTCCCTGCTAGCACCTTCTCTGTGCCTGGGAAGCAGAAGTGTTCACATTGCTTCGCAGAATCGCTTTTGTGCAGAAAACACTAACACTTGTTCAGAAGGAAAGAAAGCACAGAGCCCCAGATTCTATGTTGTGCTGGAGAGCTTGCAGAGCACTGGGGAAAGGCAGGCAGAGAATTCCCTGCTAGCACCTTCTCTGTGCCTGGGAAGCAGAAGTGTTCACATTGCTTCGCAGAATCGCTTTTGTGCAGAAAACAGTAACACTTGTTCAGAACGAAAGAAAGCACAGAGCCCCAGATTCTATGTTGTCCTGGAGAGCTTGCAGAGCACTGGGGAAAGGCAGGCAGAGAATTCCCTGATAGCACCTTCTCTGTGCCTGGGAAGCAGAAGTGTTCATATTGCTTCTCAGAATCGCTTTTGTGCAGAAAACAGTAACACTTGTTCAGAACGAAAGAAAGCAGAGAGCCCCAGATTCTATGTTGTCCTGGAGAGCTTGCAGAGCACTGGGGAAAGGCAGGCAGAGAATTCCCTGCTAGCACCTTCTCTGTGCCTGGGAAGCAGAAGTGTTCACATTGCTTCGCAGAATCGCTTTTGTGCAGAAAACAGTAACACTTGTTCAGAATGAAAGAAAGCAGAGAGCACCAGATTCTATGTTGTCCTGGAGACCTTGCAGAGCACTGGGGAAAGGCAGGCAGACAATTCCTTGCTAGCACCTTCTCTGTGCCTGGGAAGCAGAAGTGTTCACATTGCTTCGCAGAATCGCTTTTGTGCAGAAAACACTAACACTTGTTCAGAACGAAAGAAAGCACAGAGCCCCAGATTCTATGTTGTCCTGGAGAGCTTGCAGAGCACTGGGGAAAGGCAGGCAGAGAATTCCCTGCTAGCACCTTCTCTGTGCCTGGGAAGCAGAAGTGTTCACATTGCTTCGCAGAATCGCATTTGTGCAGAAAACACTAACAGTTGTTAGAACGAAAGAAAGCACAGAGCCCCAGATTCTATGTTGTCCTGGAGAGCTTGCAGAGCACTGGGGAAAGGCAGGCAGAGAATTCCCTGCTAGCACCTTCTCTGTGCCTGGGAAGCAGAAGTGTTCACATTGCTTCGCAGAATCGCTTTTGTGCAGAAAACACTAACACTTGTTCAGAAGGAAAGAAAGCACAGAGCCCCAGATTCTATGTTGTGCTGGAGAGCTTGCAGAGCACTGGGGAAAGGCAGGCAGAGAATTCCCTGCTAGCACCTTCTCTGTGCCTGGGAAGCAGAAGTGTTCACATTGCTTCGCAAGAATCGCTTTTGTGCAGAAAACAGTAACACTTGTTCAGAAGGAAAGAAAGCACAGAGCCCCAGATTTGATGTTGTCCTGGAGAGCTTGCAGAGCACTGGGGAAAGGCAGGCAGAGAATTCCCTGCTAGCACCTTCTCTGTGCCTGGGAAGCAGAAGTGTTCACATTCCTTCGCAGAATCGCTTTTGTGCAGAAAACACTAACACTTGTTCAGAAGGAAAGAAAGCACAGAGCCCCAGATTTGCTGTTGTCCTGGAGAGCTTGCAGAGCACTGGGGAAAGGCAGGCAGAGAATTCCCTGCTAGCACCTTCTCTGTGCCTGGGAAGCAGAAGTGTTCACATTGCTTCGCAGAATCGCTTTTGTGCAGAAAACAGTAACACTTGTTCAGAACGAAAGAAAGCACAGAGCCCCAGATTTGCTATTGTCCTGGAGAGCTTGCAGAGCACTGGGGAAAGGCAGGCAGAGAATTCCCTGCTAGCACCTTCTCTGTGCCTGGGAAGCAGAAGTGTTCACATTGCTTCGCAAGAATAGCTTTTGTGCAGAAAACACTAACAGTTGTTAGAACGAAAGAAAGCACAGAGCCCCAGATTTGATGTTGTCCTGGAGAGCTTGCAGAGCACTGGGGAAAGGCAGGCAGAGAATTCCCTGCTAGCACCTTCTCTGTGCCTGGGAAGCAGAAGTGTTCACATTGCTTCGCAGAATCGCTTTTGTGCAGAAAACAGTAACACTTGTTCAGAAGGAAAGAAAGCACAGAGCCCCAGATTTGCTGTTGTCCTGGAGAGCTTGCAGAGCACTGGGGAAAGGCAGGCAGAGAATTCCCTGCTAGCACCTTCTCTGTGCCTGGGAAGCAGAAGTGTTCACATTGCTTCGCAGAATCGCTTTTGTGCAGAAAACAGTAACACTTGTTCAGAACGAAAGAAAGCACAGAGCCCCAGATTTGCTATTGTCCTGGAGAGCTTGCAGAGCACTGGGGAAAGGCAGGCAGAGAATTCCCTGCTAGCACCTTCTCTGTGCCTGGGAAGCAGAAGTGTTCACATTGCTTCGCAAGAATAGCTTTTGTGCAGAAAACACTAACAGTTGTTAGAACGAAAGAAAGCACAGAGCCCCAGATTCTATGTTGTCCTGGAGAGCTTGCAGAGCACTGGGGAAAGGCAGGCAGAGAATTCCCTGCTAGCACCTTCTCTGTGCCTGGGAAGCAGAAGTGTTCACATTGCTTCGCAGAATCGCTTTTGTGCAGAAAACACTAACACTTGTTCAGAAGGAAAGAAAGCACAGAGCCCCAGATTCTATGTTGTCCTGGAGAGCTTGCAGAGCACTGGGGAAAGGCAGGCAGAGAATTCCCTGCTAGCACCTTCTCTGTGCCTGGGAAGCAGAAGTGTTCACATTGCTTCACAAGAATCGCTTTTGTGCAGAAAACAGTAACACTTGTTCAGAACGAAAGAAAGCACAGAGCCCCAGATTTGATGTTGTCCTGGAGAGCTTGCAGAGCACTGGGGAAAGGCAGGCAGAGAATTCCCTGCTAGCACCTTCTCTGTGCCTGGGAAGCAGAAGTGTTCACATTGCTTCGCAGAATCGCTTTTGTGCAGAAAACACTAACACTTGTTCAGAACGAAAGAAAGCACAGAGCCCCAGATTCTATGTTGTCCTGGAGAGCTTGCAGAGCACTGGGGAAAGGCAGGCAGAGAATTCCCTGCTAGCACCTTCTCTGTGCCTGGGAAGCAGAAGTGTTCACATTGCTTCGCAAGAATCGCTTTTGTGCAGAAAACAGTAACACTTGTTCAGAACGAAAGAAAGCACAGAGCCCCAGATTCTATGTTGTCCTGGAGAGCTTGTAGAGCACTGGGGAAAGGCAGGCAAAGAATTCCCTGATAGCACCTTCTCTGTGCCTGGGAAGCATGGTGTTCATATTGCTTCTCAGAATCGCTTTTGTGCAGAAAACACTAACACTTGTTCAGAACGAAAGAAAGCACAGAGCCCCAGATTCTATGTTGTCCTGGAGAGCTTGCAGAGCACTGGGGAAAGGCAGGCAGAGAATTCCCTGCTAGCACCTTCTCTGTGCCTGGGAAGCAGAAGTGTTCACATTGCTTCGCAGAATCGCTTTTGTGCAGAAAACACTAACACTTGTTCAGAAGGAAAGAAAGCACAGAGCCCCAGATTCTATGTTGTCCTGGAGAGCTTGCAGAGCACTGGGGAAAGGCAGGCAGAGAATTCCCTGCTAGCACCTTCTCTGTGCCTGGGAAGCAGAAGTGTTGATATTGCTTCTCAGAATCGCTTTTGTGCAGAAAACACTAACACTTGTTCAGAACGAAAGAAAGCACAGAGCCCCAGATTTGCTGTTGTCCTGGAGAGCTTGCAGAGCACTGGGGAAAGGCAGGCAGAGAATTCCCTGCTAGCACCTTCTCTGTGCCTGGGAACCAGAAGTGTTCACATTGCTTCGCAGAATCGCTTTTGTGCAGAAAACAGTAACACTTGTTCAGAACGAAAGAAAGCAGAGAGCCCCAGATTCTATGTTGTCCTGGAGAGCTTGCAGAGCACTGGGGAAAGGCAGGCAGAGAATTCCCTGCTAGCACCTTCTCTGTGCCTGGGAAGCAGAAGTGTTCACATTGCTTCGCAAGAATCGCTTTTGTGCAGAAAACAGTAACACTTGTTCAGAATGAAAGAAAGCACAGAGCCCCAGATTTGCTGTTGTCCTGGAGAGCTTGCAGAGCACTGGGGAAAGGCAGGCAGAGAATTCCCTGCTAGCACCTTCTCTGTGCCTGGGAAGCAGAAGTGTTCACATTGCTTCGCAGAATCGCTTTTGTGCAGAAAACACTAACACTTGTTCAGAACGAAAGAAAGCACAGAGCCCCAGATTCTATGTTGTCCTGGAGAGCTTGCAGAGCACTGGGGAAAGGCAGGCAGAGAATTCCTTGCTAGCACCTTCTCTCTGCCTGGGAAGCAGAGGTGTTCATATTGCTTCTCAGAATCGCTTTTGTGCAGAAAACAGTAACACTTGTTCAGAACGAAAGAAAGCACAGAGCCCCAGATTCTATGTTGTCCTGGAGAGCTTGCAGAGCACTGGGGAAAGGCAGGCAGAGAATTCCCTGATAGCACCTTCTCTGTGCCTGGGAAGCAGAAGTGTTCACATAGCTTCGCAAGAATCGCTTTTGTGCAGAAAACAGTAACACGTGTTCAGAATGAAAGAAAGCACAGAGCCCCAGATTTGCTGTTGTCCTGGAGAGCTTGCAGAGCACTGGGGAAAGGCAGGCAGAGAAATCCTTGCTAGCACCTTCTCTGTGCCTGGGAAACAGAAGTGTTCACATTGCTTCGCAGAATCGCTTTTGTGCAGAAAACAGTAACACTTGTTCAGAATGAAAGAAAGCACAGAGCCCCAGGTTTGCTGTTGTCCTGGAGAACTTGCAGAGCACTGGGGAAAGGCAGGCAGAGAATTCCCTGCTAGCACCTTCTCTGTGCCTGGGAAGCAGAAGTGTTCACATTGCTTCGCAGAATCGCTTTTGTGCAGAAAACAGTAACACTTGTTCAGAATGAAAGAAAGCAGAGAGCACCAGATTCTATGTTGTCCTGGAGACCTTGCAGAGCACTGGGGAAAGGCAGGCAGACAATTACTTGCTAGCACCTTCTCTGTGCCTGGGAAGCAGAAGTGTTCACATAGCTTCGCAAGAATAGCTTTTGTGCAGAAAACACTAACACTTGTTCAGAACGAAAGAAAGCACAGAGCCCCAGATTCTATGTTGTCCTGGAGAGCTTGCAGAGCACTGGGGAAAGGCAGGCAGAGAATTCCCTGCTAGCACCTTCTCTGTGCCTGGGAAGCAGAAGTGTTCACATTGCTTCGCAGAATCGCTTTTGTGCAGAAAACACTAACAGTTGTTAGAACGAAAGAAAGCACAGAGCCCCAGATTCTATGTTGTCCTGGAGAGCTTGCAGAGCACTGGGGAAAGGCAGGCAGAGAATTCCCTGCTAGCACCTTCTCTGTGCCTGGGAAGCAGAAGTGTTCACATTGCTTCGCAGAATCGCTTTTGTGCAGAAAACACTAACACTTGTTCAGAACGAAAGAAAGCACAGAGCCCCAGATTCTATGTTGTGCTGGAGAGCTTGCAGAGCACTGGGGAAAGGCAGGCAGAGAATTCCCTGCTAGCACCTTCTCTGTGCCTGGGAAGCAGAAGTGTTCACATTGCTTCACAAGAATCGCTTTTGTGCAGAAAACAGTAACACTTGTTCAGAACGAAAGAAAGCACAGAGCCCCAGATTTGATGTTGTCCTGGAGAGCTTGCAGAGCACTGGGGAAAGGCAGGCAGAGAATTCCCTGCTAGCACCTTCTCTGTGCCTGGGAAGCAGAAGTGTTCACATTGCTTCGCAGAATCGCTTTTGTGCAGAAAACACTAACACTTGTTCAGAAGGAAAGAAAGCACAGAGCCCCAGATTTGATGTTGTCCTGGAGAGCTTGCAGATCACTGGGGAAAGGCAGGCAGAGAATTCCCTGCTAGCACCTTCTCTGTGCCTGGGAAGCAGAAGTGTTCACATTGCTTCGCAGAATCGCTTTTGTGCAGAAAACAGTAACACTTGTTCAGAACGAAAGAAAGCACAGAGCCCCAGATTTGCTATTGTCCTGGAGAGCTTGCAGAGCACTGGGGAAAGGCAGGCAGAGAATTCCCTGCTAGCACCTTCTCTGTGCCTGGGAAGCAGAAGTGTTCACATTGCTTCGCAAGAATAGCTTTTGTGCAGAAAACACTAACAGTTGTTAGAACGAAAGAAAGCACAGAGCCCCAGATTCTATGTTGTCCTGGAGAGCTTGCAGAGCACTGGGGAAAGGCAGGCAGAGAATTCCCTGCTAGCACCTTCTCTGTGCCTGGGAAGCAGAAGTGTTCACATTGCTTCGCAGAATCGCTTTTGTGCAGAAAACACTAACACTTGTTCAGAAGGAAAGAAAGCACAGAGCCCCAGATTCTATGTTGTGCTGGAGAGCTTGCAGAGCACTGGGGAAAGGCAGGCAGAGAATTCCCTGCTAGCACCTTCTCTGTGCCTGGGAAGCAGAAGTGTTCACATTGCTTCGCAGAATCGCTTTTGTGCAGAAAACAGTAACACTTGTTCAGAATGAAAGAAAGCACAGAGCCCCAGATTTGCTGTTGTCCTGGAGAGCTTGCAGAGCACTGGGGAAAGGCAGGCAGAGAATTCCCTGCTAGCACCTTCTCTGTGCCTGGGAAGCAGAAGTGTTCCCATTGCTTCGCAGAATCGCTTTTGTGCAGAAAACACTAACACTTGTTCAGAATGAAAGAAAGCACAGAGCCCCAGATTTGCTGTTGTCCTGGAGAGCTTGCAGAGCACTGGGGAAAGGCAGGCAGAGAATTCCCTGCTAGCACCTTCTCTGTGCCTGGGAACCAGAAGTGTTCACATTGCTTCGCAGAATCGCTTTTGTGCAGAAAACAGTAACACTTGTTCAGAATGAAAGAAAGCACAGAGCCCCAGATTCTATGTTGTCCTGGAGAGCTTGCAGAGCACTGGGGAAAGGCAGGCAGAGAATTCCCTGCTAGCACCTTCTCTGTGCCTGGGAAGCAGAAGTGTTCACATTGCTTCTCAGAATCGCTTTTGTGCAGAAAACAGTAACACTTGTTCAGAAGGAAAGAAAGCACAGAGCCCCAGATTTGCTGTTGTCCTGGAGAGCTTGCAGAGCACTGGGGAAAGGCAGGCAGAGAATTCCCTGCTAGCACCTTCTCTGTGCCTGGGAAGCAGAAGTGTTCACATTGCTTCGCAGAATCGCTTTTGTGCAGAAAACACTAACACTTGTTCAGAAGGAAAGAAAGCACAGAGCCCCAGATTCTATGTTGTGCTGGAGAGCTTGCAGAGCACTGGGGAAAGGCAGGCAGAGAATTCCCTGCTAGCACCTTCTCTGTGCCTGGGAAGCAGAAGTGTTCACATTGCTTCGCAAGAATCGCTTTTGTGCAGAAAACAGTAACACTTGTTCAGAACGAAAGAAAGCACAGAGCCCCAGATTTGATGTTGTCCTGGAGAGCTTGCAGAGCACTGGGGAAAGGCAGGCAGAGAATTCCCTGCTAGCACCTCCTCTGTGCCTGGGAAGCAGAAGTGTTCACATTGCTTCGCAGAATCGCTTTTGTGCAGAAAACAGTAACACTTGTTCAGAATGAAAGAAAGCACAGAGCCCCAGATTTGCTGTTGTCCTGGAGAGCTTGCAGAGCACTGGGGAAAGGCAGGCAGAGAATTCCCTGCTAGCACCTTCTCTGTGCCTGGGAAGCAGAAGTGTTCACATTGCTTCGCAGAATCGCTTTTGTGCAGAAAACAGTAACACTTGTTCAGAACGAAAGAAAGCACAGAGCCCCAGATTTGCTATTGTCCTGGAGAGCTTGCAGAGCACTGGGGAAAGGCAGGCAGAGAATTCCCTGCTAGCACCTTCTCTGTGCCTGGGAAGCAGAAGTGTTCACATTGCTTCGCAAGAATAGCTTTTGTGCAGAAAACACTAACAGTTGTTAGAACGAAAGAAAGCACAGAGCCCCAGATTCTATGTTGTCCTGGAGAGCTTGCAGAGCACTGGGGAAAGGCAGGCAGAGAATTCCCTGCTAGCACCTTCTCTGTGCCTGGGAAGCAGAAGTGTTCACATTGCTTCGCAGAATCGCTTTTGTGCAGAAAACACTAACACTTGTTCAGAAGGAAAGAAAGCACAGAGCCCCAGATTCTATGTTGTGCTGGAGAGCTTGCAGAGCACTGGGGAAAGGCAGGCAGAGAATTCCCTGCTAGCACCTTCTCTGTGCCTGGGAAGCAGAAGTGTTCACATTGCTTCGCAGAATCGCTTTTGTGCAGAAAACAGTAACACTTGTTCAGAATGAAAGAAAACACAGAGCCCCAGATTTGCTGTTGTCCTGGAGAGCTTGCAGAGCACTGGGGAAAGGCAGGCAGAGAATTCCCTGCTAGCACCTTCTCTGTGCCTGGGAACCAGAAGTGTTCACATTGCTTAGCAGAATCGCTTTTGTGCAGAAAACAGTAACACTTGTTCAGAACAAAAGAAAGCAGAGAGCCCCAGATTCTATGTTGTCCTGGAGAGCTTGCAGAGCACTGGGGAAAGGCAGGCAGAGAATTCCCTGCTAGCACCTTCTCTGTGCCTGGGAAGCAGAAGTGTTCACATTGCTTCGCAGAATCGCTTTTGTGCAGAAAACAGTAACACTTGTTCAGAAGGAAAGAAAGCACAGAGCCCCAGATTTGCTATTGTCCTGGAGAGCTTGCAGAGCACTGGGGAAAGGCAGGCAGAGAATTCCCTGCTAGCACCTTCTCTGTGCCTGGGAAACAGAAGTGTTCACATTGCTTCGCAGGAATAGCTTTTGTGCAGAAAACACTAACACTTGTTCAGAACGAAAGAAAGCACAGAGCCCCAGATTTGCTTTTGTCCTGGAGAGCTTGCAGAGCACTGGGGAAAGGCAGGCAGAGAATTCCCTGCTAGCACCTTCTCTGTGCCTGGGAAGCAGAAGTGTTCACATTGCTTCGCAGAATCGCTTTTGTGCAGAAAACAGTAACACTTGTTCAGAACGAAAGAAAGCACAGAGCCCCAGATTTGCTATTGTCCTGGAGAGCTTGCAGAGCACTGGGGAAAGGCAGGCAGAGAATTCCCTGCTAGCACCTTCTCTGTGCCTGGGAAGCAGAAGTGTTCACATTGCTTCGCAAGAATAGCTTTTGTGCAGAAAACACTAACAGTTGTTAGAACGAAAGAAAGCACAGAGCCCCAGATTCTATGTTGTCCTGGAGAGCTTGCAGAGCACTGGGGAAAGGCAGGCAGAGAATTCCCTGCTAGCACCTTCTCTGTGCCTGGGAAGCAGAAGTGTTCACATTGCTTCGCAGAATCGCTTTTGTGCAGAAAACACTAACACTTGTTCAGAAGGAAAGAAAGCACAGAGCCCCAGATTCTATGTTGTGCTGGAGAGCTTGCAGAGCACTGGGGAAAGGCAGGCAGAGAATTCCCTGCTAGCACCTTCTCTGTGCCTGGGAAGCAGAAGTGTTCACATTGCTTCGCAGAATCGCTTTTGTGCAGAAAACAGTAACACTTGTTCAGAATGAAAGAAAACACAGAGCCCCAGATTTGCTGTTGTCCTGGAGAGCTTGCAGAGCACTGGGGAAAGGCAGGCAGAGAATTCCCTGCTAGCACCTTCTCTGTGCCTGGGAACCAGAAGTGTTCACATTGCTTAGCAGAATCGCTTTTGTGCAGAAAACAGTAACACTTGTTCAGAACAAAAGAAAGCAGAGAGCCCCAGATTCTATGTTGTCCTGGAGAGCTTGCAGAGCACTGGGGAAAGGCAGGCAGAGAATTCCCTGCTAGCACCTTCTCTGTGCCTGGGAAGCAGAAGTGTTCACATTGCTTCGCAGAATCGCTTTTGTGCAGAAAACAGTAACACTTGTTCAGAAGGAAAGAAAGCACAGAGCCCCAGATTTGCTATTGTCCTGGAGAGCTTGCAGAGCACTGGGGAAAGGCAGGCAGAGAATTCCCTGCTAGCACCTTCTCTGTGCCTGGGAAACAGAAGTGTTCACATTGCTTCGCAGGAATAGCTTTTGTGCAGAAAACACTAACACTTGTTCAGAACGAAAGAAAGCACAGAGCCCCAGATTTGCTTTTGTCCTGGAGAGCTTGCAGAGCACTGGGGAAAGGCAGGCAGAGAATTCCCTGCTAGCACCTTCTCTGTGCCTGGGAAGCAGAAGTGTTCACATTGCTTCGCAGAATCGCTTTTGTGCAGAAAACAGTAACACTTGTTCAGAACGAAAGAAAGCAGAGAGCCCCAGATTCTATGTTGTCCTGGAGAGCTTGCAGAGCACTGGGGAAAGGCATGCAGAGAATTCCCTGCTAGCACCTTCTCTGTGCCTGGGAAGCAGAAGTGTTCACCCTGCTTCGCAGAATCGCTTTTGTGCAGAAAACAGTAACACTTGTTCAGAACGAAAGAAAGCACAGAGCCCCAGATTCTATGTTGTCCTGGAGAGCTTGCAGAGCACTGGGGAAAGGCAGACAGAGAATTCCCTGCTAGCACCTTCTCTGTGCCTGGGAAGCAGAAGTGTTCACATTGCTTCGCAGAATCGCTTTTGTGCAGAAAACAGTAACACTTGTTCAGAATGAAAGAAAGCAGAGAGCACCAGATTCTATGTTGTCCTGGAGACCTTGCAGAGCACTGGGGAAAGGCAGGCAGACAATTCCTTGCTAGCACCTTCTCTGTGCCTGGGAAGCAGAAGTGTTCACATTGCTTCGCAGAATCGCTTTTGTGCAGAAAACACTAACACTTGTTCAGAACGAAAGAAAGCACAGAGCCCCAGATTCTATGTTGTCCTGGAGAGCTTGCAGAGCACTGGGGAAAGGCAGGCAGAGAATTCCCTGCTAGCACCTTCTCTGTGCCTGGGAAGCAGAAGTGTTCACATTGCTTCGCAGAATCGCTTTTGTGCAGAAAACACTAACAGTTGTTAGAACGAAAGAAAGCACAGAGCCCCAGATTCTATGTTGTCCTGGAGAGCTTGCAGAGCACTGGGGAAAGGCAGGCAGAGAATTCCCTGCTAGCACCTTCTCTGTGCCTGGGAAGCAGAAGTGTTCACATTGCTTCGCAGAATCGCTTTTGTGCAGAAAACACTAACACTTGTTCAGAACGAAAGAAAGCACAGAGCCCCAGATTCTATGCTGTCCTGGAGAGCTTGCAGAGCACTGGGGAAAGGCAGGCAGAGAATTCCCTGCTAGCACCTTCTCTGTGCCTGGGAAGCAGAAGTGTTCACATTGCTTCGCAGAATCGCTTTTGTGCAGAAAACACTAACACTTGTTCAGAACGAAAGAAAGCAGAGAGCCCCAGATTCTATGTTGTCCTGGAGAGCTTGCAGAGCACTGGGGAAAGGCAGGCAGAGAATTCCCTGCTAGCACCTTCTCTGTGCCTGGGAAGCAGAAGTGTTCACATTGCTTCGCAGAATCGCTTTTGTGCAGAAAACAGTAACACTTGTTCAGAAGGAAAGAAAGCACAGAGCCCCAGATTCTATGTTGTCCTGGAGAGCTTGCAGAGCACTGGGGAAAGGCAGGCAGAGAATTCCCTGCTAGCACCTTCTCTGTGCCTGGGAAGCAGAAGTGTTCACATTGCTTCGCAGGAATAGCTTTTGTGCAGAAAACACTAACACTTGTTCAGAACGAAAGAAAACACAGAGCCCCAGATTCTATGCTGTCCTGGAGAGCTTGCAGAGCACTGGGGAAAGGCAGGCAGAGAATTCCCTGCTAGCACCTTCTCTGTGCCTGGGAAGCAGAAGTGTTCACATTGCTTCGCAGAATCGCTTTTGTGCAGAAAACACTAACACTTGTTCAGAACGAAAGAAAGCAGAGAGCCCCAGATTCTATGTTGTCCTGGAGAGCTTGCAGAGCACTGGGGAAAGGCAGGCAGAGAATTCCCTGCTAGCACCTTCTCTGTGCCTGGGAAGCAGAAGTGTTCACATTGCTTCGCAGAATCGCTTTTGTGCAGAAAACACTAACACTTGTTCAGAAGGAAAGAAAGCACAGAGCCCCAGATTCTATGTTGTCCTGGAGAGCTTGCAGAGCACTGGGGAAAGGCAGGCAGAGAATTCCCTGCTAGCACCTTCTCTGTGCCTGGGAAGCAGAAGTGTTCCCATTGCTTCGCAGAATCGCTTTTGTGCAGAAAACAGTAACACTTGTTCAGAATGAAAGAAAGCACAGAGCCCCAGATTTGCTGTTGTCCTGGAGAGCTTGCAGAGCACTGGGGAAAGGCAGGCAGAGAATTCCCTGCTAGCACCTTCTCTGTGCCTGGGAACCAGAAGTGTTCACATTGCTTCTCAGAATCGCTTTTGTGCAGAAAACAGTAACACTTGTTCAGAATGAAAGAAAGCACAGAGCCCCAGATTCTATGTTGTCCTGGAGAGCTTGCAGAGCACTGGGGAAAGGCAGGCAGAGAATTCCCTGCTAACACCTTCTCTGTGCCTGGGAAGCAGAAGTGTTCACATTGCTTCGCAGAATCGCTTTTGTGCAGAAAACACTAACACTTGTTCAGAAGGAAAGAAAGCACAGAGCCCCAGATTTGCTGTTGTCCTGGAGAGCTTGCAGAGCACTGGGGAAAGGCAGGCAGAGAATTCCCTGCTAGCACCTTCCCTGTGCCTGGGAAGCAGAAGTGTTCACATTGCTTCGCAGAATCGCTTTTGTGCAGAAAACACTAACACTTGTTCAGAAGGAAAGAAAGCACAGAGCCCCAGATTCTATGTTGTGCTGGAGAGCTTGCAGAGCACTGGGGAAAGGCAGGCAGAGAATTCCCTGCTAGCACCTTCTCTGTGCCTGGGAAGCAGAAGTGTTCACATTGCTTCGCAGAATCGCTTTTGTGCAGAAAACAGTAACACTTGTTCAGAAGGAAAGAAAGCACAGAGCCCCAGATTTGCTGTTGTCCTGGAGAGCTTGCAGAGCACTGGGGAAAGGCAGGCAGAGAATTCCCTGCTAGCACCTTCTCTGTGCCTGGGAAGCAGAAGTGTTCACATTGCTTCGCAGAATCGCTTTTGTGCAGAAAACAGTAACACTTGTTCAGAACGAAAGAAAGCACAGAGCCCCAGATTTGCTATTGTCCTGGAGAGCTTGCAGAGCACTGGGGAAAGGCAGGCAGAGAATTCCCTGCTAGCACCTTCTCTGTGCCTGGGAAGCAGGAGTGTTCACATTGCTTCGCAAGAATAGCTTTTGTGCAGAAAACACTAACAGTTGTTAGAACGAAAGAAAGCACAGAGCCCCAGATTCTATGTTGTCCTGGAGAGCTTGCAGAGCACTGGGGAAAGGCAGGCAGAGAATTCCCTGCTAGCACCTTCTCTGTGCCTGGGAAGCAGAAGTGTTCACATTGCTTCGCAGAATCGCTTTTGTGCAGAAAACACTAACACTTGTTCAGAAGGAAAGAAAGCACAGAGCCCCAGATTCTATGTTGTGCTGGAGAGCTTGCAGAGCACTGGGGAAAGGCAGGCAGAGAATTCCCTGCTAGCACCTTCTCTGTGCCTGGGAAGCAGAAGTGTTCACATTGCTTCGCAGAATCGCTTTTGTGCAGAAAACAGTAACACTTGTTCAGAATGAAAGAAAGCACAGAGCCCCAGATTTGCTGTTGTCCTGGAGAGCTTGCAGAGCACTGGGGAAAGGCAGGCAGAGAATTCCCTGCTAGCACCTTCTCTGTGCCTGGGAAGCAGAAGTGTTCACATTGCTTCGCAGAATCGCTTTTGTGCAGAAAACAGTAACACTTGTTCAGAACGAAAGAAAGCACAGAGCCCCAGATTTGCTGTTGTCCTGGAGAGCTTGCAGAGCACTGGGGAAAGGCAGGCAGAGAATTCCCTGCTAGCACCTTCTCTGTGCCTGGGAAGCAAAAGTGTTCACATTGCTTCGCAGGAATAGCTTTTGTGCAGAAAACACTAACACTTGTTCAGAACGAAAGAAAGCACAGAGCCCCAGATTCTATGCTGTCCTGGAGAGCTTGCAGAGCACTGGGGAAAGGCAGGCAGAGAATTCCCTGCTAGCACCTTCTCTGTGCCTGGGAAGCAAAAGTGTTCACATTGCTTCGCAGGAATAGCTTTTGTGCAGAAAACACTAACACTTGTTCAGAACGAAAGAAAGCACAGAGCCCCAGATTCTATGCTGTCCTGGAGAGCTTGCAGAGCACTGGGGAAAGGCAGGCAGAGAATTCCCTGCTAGCACCTTCTCTGTGCCTGGGAAGCAGAAGTGTTCACATTGCTTCGCAGAATCGCTTTTGTGCAGAAAACACTAACACTTGTTCAGAACGAAAGAAAGCAGAGAGCCCCAGATTCTATGTTGTCCTGGAGAGCTTGCAGAGCACTGGGGAAAGGCATGCAGAGAATTCCCTGCTAGCACCTTCTCTGTGCCTGGGAAGCAGAAGTGTTCACCCTGCTTCGCAGAATCGCTTTTGTGCAGAAAACAGTAACACTTGTTCAGAACGAAAGAAAGCACAGAGCCCCAGATTCTATGTTGTCCTGGAGACCTTGCAGAGCACTGGGGAAAGGCAGGCAGACAATTCCTTGCTAGCACCTTCTCTGTGCCTGGGAAGCAGAAGTGTTCACATTGCTTCGCAGAATCGCTTTTGTGCAGAAAACACTAACACTTGTTCAGAACGAAAGAAAGCACAGAGCCCCAGATTCTATGTTGTCCTGGAGAGCTTGCAGAGCACTGGGGAAAGGCAGGCAGAGAATTCCCTGCTAGCACCTTCTCTGTGCCTGGGAAGCAGAAGTGTTCACATTGCTTCGCAGAATCGCTTTTGTGCAGAAAACACTAACAGTTGTTAGAACGAAAGAAAGCACAGAGCCCCAGATTCTATGTTGTCCTGGAGAGCTTGCAGAGCACTGGGGAAAGGCAGGCAGAGAATTCCCTGCTAGCACCTTCTCTGTGCCTGGGAAGCAGAAGTGTTCACATTGCTTCGCAGAATCGCTTTTGTGCAGAAAACACTAACACTTGTTCAGAACGAAAGAAAGCACAGAGCCCCAGATTCTATGCTGTCCTGGAGAGCTTGCAGAGCACTGGGGAAAGGCAGGCAGAGAATTCCCTGCTAGCACCTTCTCTGTGCCTGGGAAGCAGAAGTGTTCACATTGCTTCGCAGAATCGCTTTTGTGCAGAAAACACTAACACTTGTTCAGAACGAAAGAAAGCAGAGAGCCCCAGATTCTATGTTGTCCTGGAGAGCTTGCAGAGCACTGGGGAAAGGCAGGCAGAGAATTCCCTGCTAGCACCTTCTCTGTGCCTGGGAAGCAGAAGTGTTCACATTGCTTCGCAGAATCGCTTTTGTGCAGAAAACACTAACACTTGTTCAGAAGGAAAGAAAGCACAGAGCCCCAGATTCTATGTTGTGCTGGAGAGCTTGCAGAGCACTGGGGAAAGGCAGGCAGAGAATTCCCTGCTAGCACCTTCTCTGTGCCTGGGAAGCAGAAGTGTTCCCATTGCTTCGCAGAATCGCTTTTGTGCAGAAAACAGTAACACTTGTTCAGAATGAAAGAAAGCACAGAGCCCCAGATTTGCTGTTGTCCTGGAGAGCTTGCAGAGCACTGGGGAAAGGCAGGCAGAGAATTCCCTGCTAGCACCTTCTCTGTGCCTGGGAACCAGAAGTGTTCACATTGCTTCTCAGAATCGCTTTTGTGCAGAAAACAGTAACACTTGTTCAGAACAAAAGAAAGCAGAGAGCCCCAGATTCTATGTTGTCCTGGAGAGCTTGCAGAGCACTGGGGAAAGGCAGGCAGAGAATTCCCTGCTAGCACCTTCTCTGTGCCTGGGAAGCAGAAGTGTTCACATTGCTTCGCAGAATCGCTTTTGTGCAGAAAACACTAACAGTTGTTAGAACGAAAGAAAGCACAGAGCCCCAGATTTGCTGTTGTCCTGGAGAGCTTGCAGAGCACTGGGGAAAGGCAGGCAGAGAATTCCCTGCTAGCACCTTCTCTGTGCCTGGGAAGCAGAAGTGTTCACATTGCTTCGCAGAATCGCTTTTGTGCAGAAAACACTAACACTTGTTCAGAAGGAAAGAAAGCACAGAGCCCCAGATTCTATGTTGTGCTGGAGAGCTTGCAGAGCACTGGGGAAAGGCAGGCAGAGAATTCCCTGCTAGCACCTTCTCTGTGCCTGGGAAGCAGAAGTGTTCACATTGCTTCGCAAGAATCGCTTTTGTGCAGAAAACAGTAACACTTGTTCAGAACGAAAGAAAGCACAGAGCCCCAGATTTGATGTTGTCCTGGAGAGCTTGCAGAGCACTGGGGAAAGGCAGGCAGAGAATTCCCTGCTAGCACCTCCTCTGTGCCTGGGAAGCAGAAGTGTTCACATTGCTTCGCAGAATCGCTTTTGTGCAGAAAACAGTAACACTTGTTCAGAAGGAAAGAAAGCACAGAGCCCCAGATTTGCTGTTGTCCTGGAGAGCTTGCAGAGCACTGGGGAAAGGCAGGCAGAGAATTCCCTGCTAGCACCTTCTCTGTGCCTGGGAAGCAGAAGTGTTCCCATTGCTTCGCAGAATCGCTTTTGTGCAGAAAACAGTAACACTTGTTCAGAACGAAAGAAAGCACAGAGCCCCAGATTTGCTATTGTCCTGGAGAGCTTGCAGAGCACTGGGGAAAGGCAGGCAGAGAATTCCCTGCTAGCACCTTCTCTGTGCCTGGGAAGCAGAAGTGTTCACATTGCTTCGCAAGAATAGCTTTTGTGCAGAAAACACTAACAGTTGTTAGAACGAAAGAAAGCACAGAGCCCCAGATTCTATGTTGTCCTGGAGAGCTTGCAGAGCACTGGGGAAAGGCAGGCAGAGAATTCCCTGCTAGCACCTTCTCTGTGCCTGGGAAGCAGAAGTGTTCACATTGCTTCGCAGAATCGCTTTTGTGCAGAAAACACTAACACTTGTTCAGAAGGAAAGAAAGCACAGAGCCCCAGATTCTATGTTGTGCTGGAGAGCTTGCAGAGCACTGGGGAAAGGCAGGCAGAGAATTCCCTGCTAGCACCTTCTCTGTGCCTGGGAAGCAGAAGTGTTCACATTGCTTCGCAGAATCGCTTTTGTGCAGAAAACAGTAACACTTGTTCAGAATGAAAGAAAGCACAGAGCCCCAGATTTGCTGTTGTCCTGGAGAGCTTGCAGAGCACTGGGGAAAGGCAGGCAGAGAATTCCCTGCTAGCACCTTCTCTGTGCCTGGGAAGCAGAAGTGTTCACATTGCTTCGCAGGAATAGCTTTTGTGCAGAAAACACTAACACTTGTTCAGAACGAAAGAAAGCACAGAGCCCCAGATTCTATGCTGTCCTGGAGAGCTTGCAGAGCACTGGGGAAAGGCAGGCAGAGAATTCCCTGCTAGCACCTTCTCTGTGCCTGGGAAGCAGAAGTGTTCACATTGCTTCGCAGAATCGCTTTTGTGCAGAAAACACTAACACTTGTTCAGAACGAAAGAAAGCACAGAGCCCCAGATTCTATGTTGTCCTGGAGAGCTTGCAGAGCACTGGGGAAAGGCATGCAGAGAATTCCCTGCTAGCACCTTCTCTGTGCCTGGGAAGCAGAAGTGTTCACCCTGCTTCGCAGAATCGCTTTTGTGCAGAAAACAGTAACACTTGTTCAGAACGAAAGAAAGCACAGAGCCCCAGATTCTATGTTGTCCTGGAGAGCTTGCAGAGCACTGGGGAAAGGCAGGCAGAGAATTCCCTGCTAGCACCTTCTCTGTGCCTGGGAAGCAGAAGTGTTCACATTGCTTCGCAGAATCGCTTTTGTGGAGAAAACAGTAACACTTGTTCAGAATGAAAGAAAGCAGAGAGCACCAGATTCTATGTTGTCCTGGAGACCTTGCAGAGCACTGGGGAAAGGCAGGCAGACAATTCCTTGCTAGCACCTTCTCTGTGCCTGGGAAGCAGAAGTGTTCACATTGCTTCGCAGAATCGCTTTTGTGCAGAAAACACTAACACTTGTTCAGAACGAAAGAAAGCACAGAGCCCCAGATTCTATGTTGTCCTGGAGAGCTTGCAGAGCACTGGGGAAAGGCAGGCAGAGAATTCCCTGCTAGCACCTTCTCTGTGCCTGGGAAGCAGAAGTGTTCACATTGCTTCGCAGAATCGCTTTTGTGCAGAAAACAGTAACACTTGTTCAGAACGAAAGAAAGCACAGAGCCCCAGGTTCTATGTTGTCCTGGAGAGCTTGCAGAGCACTGGGGAAAGGCAGGCAGAGAATTCCCTGCTAGCACCTTCTCTGTGCCTGGGAAGCAGAAGTGTTCACATTGCTTCGCAGAATCGCTTTTGTGCAGAAAACACTAACACTTGTTCAGAAGGAAAGAAAGCACAGAGCCCCAGATTCTATGTTGTGCTGGAGAGCTTGCAGAGCACTGGGGAAAGGCAGGCAGAGAATTCCCTGCTAGCACCTCCTCTTTGCCTGGGAAGCAGAAGTGTTCACATTGCTTCGCAGAATCGCTTTTGTGCAGAAAACAGTAACACTTGTTCAGAAGGAAAGAAAGCACAGAGCCCCAGATTTGCTGTTGTCCTGGAGAGCTTGCAGAGCACTGGGGAAAGGCAGGCAGAGAATTCCCTGCTAGCACCTTCTCTGTGCCTGGGAAGCAGAAGTGTTCACATTGCTTCGCAGAATCGCTTTTGTGCAGAAAACAGTAACACTTGTTCAGAACGAAAGAAAGCACAGAGCCCCAGATTTGCTATTGTCCTGGAGAGCTTGCAGAGCACTGGGGAAAGGCAGGCAGAGAATTCCCTGCTAGCACCTTCTCTGTGCCTGGGAAGCAGAAGTGTTCACATTGCTTCGCAAGAATAGCTTTTGTGCAGAAAACACTAACAGTTGTTAGAACGAAAGAAAGCACAGAGCCCCAGATTCTATGTTGTCCTGGAGAGCTTGCAGAGCACTGGGGAAAGGCAGGCAGAGAATTCCCTGCTAGCACCTTCTCTGTGCCTGGGAAGCAGAAGTGTTCACATTGCTTCGCAGAATCGCTTTTGTGCAGAAAACACTAACACTTGTTCAGAAGGAAAGAAAGCACAGAGCCCCAGATTCTATGTTGTGCTGGAGAGCTTGCAGAGCACTGGGGAAAGGCAGGCAGAGAATTCCCTGCTAGCACCTTCTCTGTGCCTGGGAAGCAGAAGTGTTCACATTGCTTCGCAGAATCGCTTTTGTGCAGAAAACAGTAACACTTGTTCAGAATGAAAGAAAGCACAGAGCCCCAGATTTGCTGTTGTCCTGGAGAGCTTGCAGAGCACTGGGGAAAGGCAGGCAGAGAATTCCCTGCTAGCACCTTCTCTGTGCCTGGGAACCAGAAGTGTTCACATTGCTTCGCAGAATCGCTTTTGTGCAGAAAACAGTAACACTTGTTCAGAACAAAAGAAAGCAGAGAGCCCCAGATTCTATGTTGTCCTGGAGAGCTTGCAGAGCACTGGGGAAAGGCAGGCAGAGAATTCCCTGCTAGCACCTTCTCTGTGCCTGGGAAGCAGAAGTGTTCACATTGCTTCGCAGAATCGCTTTTGTGCAGAAAACAGTAACACTTGTTCAGAATGAAAGAAAGCACAGAGCCCCAGATTTGCTGTTGTCCTGGAGAGCTTGCAGAGCACTGGGGAAAGGCAGGCAGAGAATTCCCTGCTAGCACCTTCTCTGTGCCTGGGAAGCAGAAGTGTTCACATTGCTTCGCAGGAATAGCTTTTGTGCAGAAAACACTAACACTTGTTCAGAACGAAAGAAAGCACAGAGCCCCAGATTCTATGCTGTCCTGGAGAGCTTGCAGAGCACTGGGGAAAGGCAGGCAGAGAATTCCCTGCTAGCACCTTCTCTGTGCCTGGGAAGCAGAAGTGTTCACATTGCTTCGCAGAATCGCTTTTGTGCAGAAAACACTAACACTTGTTCAGAACGAAAGAAAGCAGAGAGCCCCAGATTCTATGTTGTCCTGGAGAGCTTGCAGAGCACTGGGGAAAGGCATGCAGAGAATTCCCTGCTAGCACCTTCTCTGTGCCTGGGAAGCAGAAGTGTTCACCCTGCTTCGCAGAATCGCTTTTGTGCAGAAAACAGTAACACTTGTTCAGAACGAAAGAAAGCACAGAGCCCCAGATTCTATGTTGTGCTGGAGAGCTTGCAGAGCACTGGGGAAAGGCAGACAGAGAATTCCCTGCTAGCACCTTCTCTGTGCCTGGGAAGCAGAAGTGTTCACATTGCTTCGCAGAATCGCTTTTGTGCAGAAAACAGTAACACTTGTTCAGAATGAAAGAAAGCAGAGAGCACCAGATTCTATGTTGTCCTGGAGACCTTGCAGAGCACTGGGGAAAGGCAGGCAGACAATTCCTTGCTAGCACCTTCTCTGTGCCTGGGAAGCAGAAGTGTTCACATTGCTTCGCAGAATCGCTTTTGTGCAGAAAACACTAACACTTGTTCAGAACGAAAGAAAGCACAGAGCCCCAGATTCTATGTTGTCCTGGAGAGCTTGCAGAGCACTGGGGAAAGGCAGGCAGAGAATTCCCTGCTAGCACCTTCTCTGTGCCTGGGAAGCAGAAGTGTTCACATTGCTTCGCAGAATCGCTTTTGTGCAGAAAACACTAACAGTTGTTAGAACGAAAGAAAGCACAGAGCCCCAGATTCTATGTTGTCCTGGAGAGCTTGCAGAGCACTGGGGAAAGGCAGGCAGAGAATTCCCTGCTAGCACCTTCTCTGTGCCTGGGAAGCAGAAGTGTTCACATTGCTTCGCAGAATCGCTTTTGTGCAGAAAACACTAACACTTGTTCAGAAGGAAAGAAAGCACAGAGCCCCAGATTCTATGTTGTGCTGGAGAGCTTGCAGAGCACTGGGGAAAGGCAGGCAGAGAATTCCCTGCTAGCACCTTCTCTGTGCCTGGGAAGCAGAAGTGTTCACATTGCTTCGCAGAATCGCTTTTGTGCAGAAAACAGTAACACTTGTTCAGAACGAAAGAAAGCACAGAGCCCCAGATTTGCTATTGTCCTGGAGAGCTTGCAGAGCACTGGGGAAAGGCAGGCAGAGAATTCCCTGCTAGCACCTTCTCTGTGCCTGGGAAGCAGAAGTGTTCACATTGCTTCGCAAGAATAGCTTTTGTGCAGAAAACACTAACACTTGTTCAGAACGAAAGAAAGCACAGAGCCCCAGATTCTATGTTGTCCTGGAGAGCTTGCAGAGCACTGGGGAAAGGCAGGCAGAGAATTCCCTGCTAGCACCTTCTCTGTGCCTGGGAAACAGAAGTGTTCACATTGCTTCGCAGAATCGCTTTTGTGCAGAAAACACTAACACTTGTTCAGAAGGAAAGAAAGCACAGAGCCCCAGATTCTATGTTGTGCTGGAGAGCTTGCAGAGCACTGGGGAAAGGCAGGCAGAGAATTCCCTGCTAGCACCTTCTCTGTGCCTGGGAAGCAGAAGTGTTCCCATTGCTTCGCAGAATCGCTTTTGTGCAGAAAACAGTAACACTTGTTCAGAACGAAAGAAAGCACAGAGCCCCAGATTTGCTGTTGTCCTGGAGAGCTTGCAGAGCACTGGGGAAAGGCAGGCAGAGAATTCCCTGCTAGCACCTTCTCTGTGCCTGGGAACCAGAAGTGTTCACATTGCTTCTCAGAATCGCTTTTGTGCAGAAAACAGTAACACTTGTTCAGAACAAAAGAAAGCAGAGAGCCCCAGATTCTATGTTGTCCTGGAGAGCTTGCAGAGCACTGGGGAAAGGCAGGCAGAGAATTCCCTGCTAGCACCTTCTCTGTGCCTGGGAAGCAGAAGTGTTCCCATTGCTTCGCAGAATCGCTTTTGTGCAGAAAACACTAACAGTTGTTAGAACGAAAGAAAGCACAGAGCCCCAGATTCTATGTTGTCCTGGAGAGCTTGCAGAGCACTGGGGAAAGGCAGGCAGAGAATTCCCTGCTAGCACCTTCTCTGTGCCTGGGAAGCAGAAGTGTTCACATTGCTTCGCAGAATCGCTTTTGTGCAGAAAACACTAACACTTGTTCAGAAGGAAAGAAAGCACAGAGCCCCAGATTCTATGTTGTGCTGGAGAGCTTGCAGAGCACTGGGGAAAGGCAGGCAGAGAATTCCCTGCTAGCACCTTCTCTGTGCCTGGGAAACAGAAGTGTTCACATTGCTTCGCAAAATCGCTTTTGTGCAGAAAACACTAACACTTGTTCAGAAGGAAAGAAAGCACAGAGCCCCAGATTCTATGTTGTCCTGGAGAGCTTGCAGAGCACTGGGGAAAGGCAGGCAGAGAATTCCCTGCTAGCACCTTCTCTGTGCCTGGGAAGCAGAAGTGTTCACATTGCTTCGCAAGAATCGCTTTTGTGCAGAAAACAGTAACACTTGTTCAGAACGAAAGAAAGCACAGAGCCCCAGATTTGATGTTGTCCTGGAGAGCTTGCAGAGCACTGGGGAAAGGCAGGCAGAGAATTCCCTGCTAGCACCTTCTCTGTGCCTGGGAAGCAGAAGTGTTCACATTGCTTCGCAGAATCGCTTTTGTGCAGAAAACAGTAACACTTGTTCAGAAGGAAAGAAAGCACAGAGCCCCAGATTCTATGTTGTGCTGGAGAGCTTGCAGAGCACTGGGGAAAGGCAGGCAGAGAATTCCCTGCTAGCACCTTCTCTGTGCCTGGGAAGCAGAAGTGTTCCCATTGCTTCGCAGAATCGCTTTTGTGCAGAAAACAGTAACACTTGTTCAGAATGAAAGAAAGCACAGAGCCCCAGATTTGCTGTTGTCCTGGAGAGCTTGCAGAGCACTGGGGAAAGGCAGGCAGAGAATTCCCTGCTAGCACCTTCTCTGTGCCTGGGAACCAGAAGTGTTCACATTGCTTCTCAGAATCGCTTTTGTGCAGAAAACAGTAACACTTGTTCAGAACAAAAGAAAGCAGAGAGCCCCAGATTCTATGTTGTCCTGGAGAGCTTGCAGAGCACTGGGGAAAGGCAGGCAGAGAATTCCCTGCTAGCACCTTCTCTGTGCCTGGGAAGCAGAAGTGTTCACATTGCTTCGCAGAATCGCTTTTGTGCAGAAAACACTAACAGTTGTTAGAACGAAAGAAAGCACAGAGCCCCAGATTCTATGTTGTCCTGGAGAGCTTGCAGAGCACTGGGGAAAGGCAGGCAGAGAATTCCCTGCTAGCACCTTCTCTGTGCCTGGGAAGCAGAAGTGTTCACATTGCTTCGCAGAATCGCTTTTGTGCAGAAAACACTAACACTTGTTCAGAAGGAAAGAAAGCACAGAGCCCCAGATTCTATGTTGTGCTGGAGAGCTTGCAGAGCACTGGGGAAAGGCAGGCAGAGAATTCCCTGCTAGCACCTTCTCTGTGCCTGGGAAGCAGAAGTGTTCACATTACTTCGCAAGAATCGCTTTTGTGCAGAAAACAGTAACACTTGTTCAGAACGAAAGAAAGCACAGAGCCCCAGATTTGATGTTGTCCTGGAGAGCTTGCAGAGCACTGGGGAAAGGCAGGCAGAGAATTCCCTGCTAGCACCTTCTCTGTGCCTGGGAAGCAGAAGTGTTCACATTGCTTCGCAGAATCGCTTTTGTGCAGAAAACAGTAACACTTGTTCAGAACGAAAGAAAGCACAGAGCCCCTGATTTGCTGTTGTCCTGGAGAGCTTGCAGAGCACTGGGGAAAGGCAGGCAGAGAATTCCCTGCTAGCACCTTCTCTGTGCCTGGGAAGCAGAAGTGTTCACATTGCTTCGCAGAATCGCTTTTGTGCAGAAAACAGTAACACTTGTTCAGAACGAAAGAAAGCACAGAGCCCCAGATTTGCTATTGTCCTGGAGAGCTTGCAGAGCACTGGGGAAAGGCAGGCAGAGAATTCCCTGCTAGCACCTTCTCTGTGCCTGGGAAGCAGAAGTGTTCACATTGCTTCGCAAGAATAGCTTTTGTGCAGAAAACACTAACAGTTGTTAGAACGAAAGAAAGCACAGAGCCCCAGATTCTATGTTGTCCTGGAGAGCTTGCAGAGCACTGGGGAAAGGCAGGCAGAGAATTCCCTGCTAGCACCTTCTCTGTGCCTGGGAAGCAGAAGTGTTCACATTGCTTCGCAGAATCGCTTTTGTGCAGAAAACACTAACACTTGTTCAGAAGGAAAGAAAGCACAGAGCCCCAGATTCTATGTTGTGCTGGAGAGCTTGCAGAGCACTGGGGAAAGGCAGGCAGAGAATTCCCTGCTAGCACCTTCTCTGTGCCTGGGAAGCAGAAGTGTTCCCATTGCTTCGCAGAATCGCTTTTGTGCAGAAAACACTAACACTTGTTCAGAAGGAAAGAAAGCACAGAGCCCCAGATTCTATGTTGTGCTGGAGAGCTTGCAGAGCACTGGGGAAAGGCAGGCAGAGAATTCCCTGCTAGCACCTTCTCTGTGCCTGGGAACCAGAAGTGTTCACATTGCTTCTCAGAATCGCTTTTGTGCAGAAAACAGTAACACTTGTTCAGAAGGAAAGAAAGCAGAGAGCCCCAGATTCTATGTTGTCCTGGAGAGCTTGCAGAGCACTGGGGAAAGGCAGGCAGAGAATTCCCTGCTAGCACCTTCTCTGTGCCTGGGAAGCAGAAGTGTTCACATTGCTTCTCAGAATCGCTTTTGTGCAGAAAACAGTAACACTTGTTCAGAATGAAAGAAAGCAGAGAGCACCAGATTCTATGTTGTCCTGGAGACCTTGCAGAGCACTGGGGAAAGGCAGGCAGAGAATTCCTTGCTAGCACCTTCTCTGTGCCTGGGAAGCAGAAGTGTTCACATTGCTTCGCAGAATCGCTTTTGTGCAGAAAACACTAACACTTGTTCAGAACGAAAGAAAGCACAGAGCCCCAGATTCTATGTTGTCCTGGAGAGCTTGCAGAGCACTGGGGAAAGGCAGACAGAGAATTCCCTGCTAGCACCTTCTCTGTGCCTGGGAAGCAGAAGTGTTCACATTGCTTCGCAGAATCGCTTTTGTGCAGAAAACAGTAACACTTGTTCAGAAGGAAAGAAAGCACAGAGCCCCAGATTCTATGTTGTCCTGGAGAGCTTGCAGAGCACTGGGGAAAGGCAGGCAGAGAATTCCCTGCTAGCACCTTCTCTGTGCCTGGGAAGCAGAAGTGTTCACATTGCTTCGCAGAATCGCTTTTGTGCAGAAAACACTAACACTTGTTCAGAAGGAAAGAAAGCACAGAGCCCCAGATTCTATGTTGTGCTGGAGAGCTTGCAGAGCACTGGGGAAAGGCAGGCAGAGAATTCCCTGCTAGCACCTTCTCTGTGCCTGGGAAGCAGAAGTGTTCACATTGCTTCGCAAGAATCGCTTTTGTGCAGAAAACAGTAACACTTGTTCAGAACGAAAGAAAGCACAGAGCCCCAGATTTGATGTTGTCCTGGAGAGCTTGCAGAGCACTGGGGAAAGGCAGGCAGAGAATTCCCTGCTAGCACCTTCTCTGTGCCTGGGAAGCAGAAGTGTTCACATTGCTTCGCAGAATCGCTTTTGTGCAGAAAACAGTAACACTTGTTCAGAAGGAAAGAAAGCACAGAGCCCCAGATTTGCTGTTGTCCTGGAGAGCTTGCAGAGCACTGGGGAAAGGCAGGCAGAGAATTCCCTGCTAGCACCTTCTCTGTGCCTGGGAAGCAGAAGTGTTCACATTGCTTCGCAGAATCGCTTTTGTGCAGAAAACAGTAACACTTGTTCAGAACGAAAGAAAGCACAGAGCCCCAGATTTGCTATTGTCCTGGAGAGCTTGCAGAGCACTGGGGAAAGGCAGGCAGAGAATTCCCTGCTAGCACCTTCTCTGTGCCTGGGAAGCAGAAGTGTTCACATTGCTTCGCAAGAATAGCTTTTGTGCAGAAAACACTAACAGTTGTTAGAACGAAAGAAAGCACAGAGCCCCAGATTCTATGTTGTCCTGGAGAGCTTGCAGAGCACTGGGGAAAGGCAGGCAGAGAATTCCCTGCTAGCACCTTCTCTGTGCCTGGGAAGCAGAAGTGTTCACATTGCTTCGCAGAATCGCTTTTGTGCAGAAAACACTAACACTTGTTCAGAAGGAAAGAAAGCACAGAGCCCCAGATTCTATGTTGTGCTGGAGAGCTTGCAGAGCACTGGGGAAAGGCAGGCAGAGAATTCCCTGCTAGCACCTTCTCTGTGCCTGGGAAGCAGAAGTGTTCACATTGCTTCGCAGAATCGCTTTTGTGCAGAAAACAGTAACACTTGTTCAGAATGAAAGAAAGCACAGAGCCCCAGATTTGCTGTTGTCCTGGAGAGCTTGCAGAGCACTGGGGAAAGGCAGGCAGAGAATTCCCTGCTAGCACCTTCTCTGTGCCTGGGAAGCAGAAGTGTTCACATTGCTTCGCAGGAATAGCTTTTGTGCAGAAAACACTAACACTTGTTCAGAACGAAAGAAAGCACAGAGCCCCAGATTCTATGCTGTCCTGGAGAGCTTGCAGAGCACTGGGGAAAGGCAGGCAGAGAATTCCCTGCTAGCACCTTCTCTGTGCCTGGGAAGCAGAAGTGTTCACATTGCTTCGCAGAATCGCTTTTGTGCAGAAAACACTAACACTTGTTCAGAACGAAAGAAAGCAGAGAGCCCCAGATTCTATGTTGTCCTGGAGAGCTTGCAGAGCACTGGGGAAAGGCATGCAGAGAATTCCCTGCTAGCACCTTCTCTGTGCCTGGGAAGCAGAAGTGTTCACCCTGCTTCGCAGAATCGCTTTTGTGCAGAAAACAGTAACACTTGTTCAGAACGAAAGAAAGCACAGAGCCCCAGATTCTATGTTGTCCTGGAGAGCTTGCAGAGCACTGGGGAAAGGCAGGCAGAGAATTCCCTGCTAGCACCTTCTCTGTGCCTGGGAAGCAGAAGTGTTCACATTGCTTCGCAGAATCGCTTTTGTGGAGAAAACAGTAACACTTGTTCAGAATGAAAGAAAGCAGAGAGCACCAGATTCTATGTTGTCCTGGAGACCTTGCAGAGCACTGGGGAAAGGCAGGCAGACAATTCCTTGCTAGCACCTTCTCTGTGCCTGGGAAGCAGAAGTGTTCACATTGCTTCGCAGAATCGCTTTTGTGCAGAAAACACTAACACTTGTTCAGAACGAAAGAAAGCACAGAGCCCCAGATTCTATGTTGTCCTGGAGAGCTTGCAGAGCACTGGGGAAAGGCAGGCAGAGAATTCCCTGCTAGCACCTTCTCTGTGCCTGGGAAGCAGAAGTGTTCACATTGCTTCGCAGAATCGCTTTTGTGCAGAAAACAGTAACACTTGTTCAGAACGAAAGAAAGCACAGAGCCCCAGGTTCTATGTTGTCCTGGAGAGCTTGCAGAGCACTGGGGAAAGGCAGGCAGAGAATTCCCTGCTAGCACCTTCTCTGTGCCTGGGAAGCAGAAGTGTTCACATTGCTTCGCAGAATCGCTTTTGTGCAGAAAACACTAACACTTGTTCAGAAGGAAAGAAAGCACAGAGCCCCAGATTCTATGTTGTGCTGGAGAGCTTGCAGAGCACTGGGGAAAGGCAGGCAGAGAATTCCCTGCTAGCACCTCCTCTTTGCCTGGGAAGCAGAAGTGTTCACATTGCTTCGCAGAATCGCTTTTGTGCAGAAAACAGTAACACTTGTTCAGAAGGAAAGAAAGCACAGAGCCCCAGATTTGCTGTTGTCCTGGAGAGCTTGCAGAGCACTGGGGAAAGGCAGGCAGAGAATTCCCTGCTAGCACCTTCTCTGTGCCTGGGAAGCAGAAGTGTTCACATTGCTTCGCAGAATCGCTTTTGTGCAGAAAACAGTAACACTTGTTCAGAACGAAAGAAAGCACAGAGCCCCAGATTTGCTATTGTCCTGGAGAGCTTGCAGAGCACTGGGGAAAGGCAGGCAGAGAATTCCCTGCTAGCACCTTCTCTGTGCCTGGGAAGCAGAAGTGTTCACATTGCTTCGCAAGAATAGCTTTTGTGCAGAAAACACTAACAGTTGTTAGAACGAAAGAAAGCACAGAGCCCCAGATTCTATGTTGTCCTGGAGAGCTTGCAGAGCACTGGGGAAAGGCAGGCAGAGAATTCCCTGCTAGCACCTTCTCTGTGCCTGGGAAGCAGAAGTGTTCACATTGCTTCGCAGAATCGCTTTTGTGCAGAAAACACTAACACTTGTTCAGAAGGAAAGAAAGCACAGAGCCCCAGATTCTATGTTGTGCTGGAGAGCTTGCAGAGCACTGGGGAAAGGCAGGCAGAGAATTCCCTGCTAGCACCTTCTCTGTGCCTGGGAAGCAGAAGTGTTCACATTGCTTCGCAGAATCGCTTTTGTGCAGAAAACAGTAACACTTGTTCAGAATGAAAGAAAGCACAGAGCCCCAGATTTGCTGTTGTCCTGGAGAGCTTGCAGAGCACTGGGGAAAGGCAGGCAGAGAATTCCCTGCTAGCACCTTCTCTGTGCCTGGGAACCAGAAGTGTTCACATTGCTTCGCAGAATCGCTTTTGTGCAGAAAACAGTAACACTTGTTCAGAACAAAAGAAAGCAGAGAGCCCCAGATTCTATGTTGTCCTGGAGAGCTTGCAGAGCACTGGGGAAAGGCAGGCAGAGAATTCCCTGCTAGCACCTTCTCTGTGCCTGGGAAGCAGAAGTGTTCACATTGCTTCGCAGAATCGCTTTTGTGCAGAAAACACTAACACTTGTTCAGAAGGAAAGAAAGCACAGAGCCCCAGATTTGCTGTTGTCCTGGAGAGCTTGCAGAGCACTGGGGAAAGGCAGGCAGAGAATTCCCTGCTAGCACCTTCTCTGTGCCTGGGAAGCAGAAGTGTTCACATTGCTTCGCAGGAATAGCTTTTGTGCAGAAAACACTAACACTTGTTCAGAACGAAAGAAAGCACAGAGCCCCAGATTCTATGCTGTCCTGGAGAGCTTGCAGAGCACTGGGGAAAGGCAGGCAGAGAATTCCCTGCTAGCACCTTCTCTGTGCCTGGGAAGCAGAAGTGTTCACATTGCTTCGCAGAATCGCTTTTGTGCAGAAAACACTAACACTTGTTCAGAACGAAAGAAAGCAGAGAGCCCCAGATTCTATGTTGTCCTGGAGAGCTTGCAGAGCACTGGGGAAAGGCATGCAGAGAATTCCCTGCTAGCACCTTCTCTGTGCCTGGGAAGCAGAAGTGTTCACCCTGCTTCGCAGAATCGCTTTTGTGCAGAAAACAGTAACACTTGTTCAGAACGAAAGAAAGCACAGAGCCCCAGATTCTATGTTGTGCTGGAGAGCTTGCAGAGCACTGGGGAAAGGCAGACAGAGAATTCCCTGCTAGCACCTTCTCTGTGCCTGGGAAGCAGAAGTGTTCACATTGCTTCGCAGAATCGCTTTTGTGCAGAAAACAGTAACACTTGTTCAGAATGAAAGAAAGCAGAGAGCACCAGATTCTATGTTGTCCTGGAGACCTTGCAGAGCACTGGGGAAAGGCAGGCAGACAATTCCTTGCTAGCACCTTCTCTGTGCCTGGGAAGCAGAAGTGTTCACATTGCTTCGCAGAATCGCTTTTGTGCAGAAAACACTAACACTTGTTCAGAACGAAAGAAAGCACAGAGCCCCAGATTCTATGTTGTCCTGGAGAGCTTGCAGAGCACTGGGGAAAGGCAGGCAGAGAATTCCCTGCTAGCACCTTCTCTGTGCCTGGGAAGCAGAAGTGTTCACATTGCTTCGCAGAATCGCTTTTGTGCAGAAAACACTAACAGTTGTTAGAACGAAAGAAAGCACAGAGCCCCAGATTCTATGTTGTCCTGGAGAGCTTGCAGAGCACTGGGGAAAGGCAGGCAGAGAATTCCCTGCTAGCACCTTCTCTGTGCCTGGGAAGCAGAAGTGTTCACATTGCTTCGCAGAATCGCTTTTGTGCAGAAAACACTAACACTTGTTCAGAAGGAAAGAAAGCACAGAGCCCCAGATTCTATGTTGTGCTGGAGAGCTTGCAGAGCACTGGGGAAAGGCAGGCAGAGAATTCCCTGCTAGCACCTTCTCTGTGCCTGGGAAACAGAAGTGTTCACATTGCTTCGCAAAATCGCTTTTGTGCAGAAAACAGTAACACTTGTTCAGAAGGAAAGAAAGCACAGAGCCCCAGATTCTATGTTGTGCTGGAGAGCTTGCAGAGCACTGGGGAAAGGCAGGCAGAGAATTCCCTGCTAGCACCTTCTCTGTGCCTGGGAAGCAGAAGTGTTCACATTGCTTCGCAAGAATCGCTTTTGTGCAGAAAACAGTAACACTTGTTCAGAACGAAAGAAAGCACAGAGCCCCAGATTTGATGTTGTCCTGGAGAGCTTGCAGAGCACTGGGGAAAGGCAGGCAGAGAATTCCCTGCTAGCACCTTCTCTGTGCCTGGGAAGCAGAAGTGTTCACATTGCTTCGCAGAATCGCTTTTGTGCAGAAAACAGTAACACGTGTTCAGAAGGAAAGAAAGCACAGAGCCCCAGATTCTGTGTTGTCCTGGAGAGCTTGCAGAGCACTGGGGAAAGGCAGGCAGAGAATTCCCTGCTAGCACCTTCTCTGTGCCTGGGAAGCAGAAGTGTTCACATTGCTTCGCAGAATCGCTTTTGTGCAGAAAACAGTAACACTTGTTCAGAACGAAAGAAAGCACAGAGCCCCAGATTTGCTATTGTCCTGGAGAGCTTGCAGAGCACTGGGGAAAGGCAGGCAGAGAATTCCCTGCTAGCACCTTCTCTGTGCCTGGGAAGCAGAAGTGTTCACATTGCTTCGCAAGAATAGCTTTTGTGCAGAAAACACTAACAGTTGTTAGAACGAAAGAAAGCACAGAGCCCCAGATTCTATGTTGTCCTGGAGAGCTTGCAGAGCACTGGGGAAAGGCAGGCAGAGAATTCCCTGCTAGCACCTTCTCTGTGCCTGGGAAACAGAAGTGTTCACATTGCTTCGCAGAATCGCTTTTGTGCAGAAAACACTAACACTTGTTCAGAAGGAAAGAAAGCACAGAGCCCCAGATTCTATGTTGTGCTGGAGAGCTTGCAGAGCACTGGGGAAAGGCAGGCAGAGAATTCCCTGCTAGCACCTTCTCTGTGCCTGGGAAGCAGAAGTGTTCCCATTGCTTCGCAGAATCGCTTTTGTGCAGAAAACAGTAACACTTGTTCAGAACGAAAGAAAGCACAGAGCCCCAGATTTGCTGTTGTCCTGGAGAGCTTGCAGAGCACTGGGGAAAGGCAGGCAGAGAATTCCCTGCTAGCACCTTCTCTGTGCCTGGGAACCAGAAGTGTTCACATTGCTTCTCAGAATCGCTTTTGTGCAGAAAACAGTAACACTTGTTCAGAACAAAAGAAAGCAGAGAGCCCCAGATTCTATGTTGTCCTGGAGAGCTTGCAGAGCACTGGGGAAAGGCAGGCAGAGAATTCCCTGCTAGCACCTTCTCTGTGCCTGGGAAGCAGAAGTGTTCCCATTGCTTCGCAGAATCGCTTTTGTGCAGAAAACACTAACAGTTGTTAGAACGAAAGAAAGCACAGAGCCCCAGATTCTATGTTGTCCTGGAGAGCTTGCAGAGCACTGGGGAAAGGCAGGCAGAGAATTCCCTGCTAGCACCTTCTCTGTGCCTGGGAAGCAGAAGTGTTCACATTGCTTCGCAGAATCGCTTTTGTGCAGAAAACAGTAACACTTGTTCAGAAGGAAAGAAAGCACAGAGCCCCAGATTTGCTGTTGTCCTGGAGAGCTTGCAGAGCACTGGGGAAAGGCAGGCAGAGAATTCCCTGCTAGCACCTTCTCTGTGCCTGGGAAGCAGAAGTGTTCACATTGCTTCGCAGAATCGCTTTTGTGCAGAAAACAGTAACACTTGTTCAGAACGAAAGAAAGCACAGAGCCCCAGATTTGCTATTGTCCTGGAGAGCTTGCAGAGCACTGGGGAAAGGCAGGCAGAGAATTCCCTGCTAGCACCTTCTCTGTGCCTGGGAAGCAGAAGTGTTCACATTGCTTCGCAAGAATAGCTTTTGTGCAGAAAACACTAACAGTTGTTAGAACGAAAGAAAGCACAGAGCCCCAGATTCTATGTTGTCCTGGAGAGCTTGCAGAGCACTGGGGAAAGGCAGGCAGAGAATTCCCTGCTAGCACCTTCTCTGTGCCTGGGAAGCAGAAGTGTTCACATTGCTTCGCAGAATCGCTTTTGTGCAGAAAACAGTAACACTTGTTCAGAAGGAAAGAAAGCACAGAGCCCCAGATTCTATGTTGTGCTGGAGAGCTTGCAGAGCACTGGGGAAAGGCAGGCAGAGAATTCCCTGCTAGCACCTTCTCTGTGCCTGGGAAGCAGAAGTGTTCCCATTGCTTCGCAGAATCGCTTTTGTGCAGAAAACAGTAACACTTGTTCAGAATGAAAGAAAGCACAGAGCCCCAGATTTGCTGTTGTCCTGGAGAGCTTGCAGAGCACTGGGGAAAGGCAGGCAGAGAATTCCCTGCTAGCACCTTCTCTGTGCCTGGGAACCAGAAGTGTTCACATTGCTTCTCAGAATCGCTTTTGTGCAGAAAACAGTAACACTTGTTCAGAACAAAAGAAAGCAGAGAGCCCCAGATTCTATGTTGTCCTGGAGAGCTTGCAGAGCACTGGGGAAAGGCAGGCAGAGAATTCCCTGCTAGCACCTTCTCTGTGCCTGGGAAGCAGAAGTGTTCACATTGCTTCGCAGAATCGCTTTTGTGCAGAAAACACTAACAGTTGTTAGAACGAAAGAAAGCACAGAGCCCCAGATTCTATGTTGTCCTGGAGAGCTTGCAGAGCACTGGGGAAAGGCAGGCAGAGAATTCCCTGCTAGCACCTTCTCTGTGCCTGGGAAGCAGAAGTGTTCACATTGCTTCGCAGAATCGCTTTTGTGCAGAAAACACTAACACTTGTTCAGAAGGAAAGAAAGCACAGAGCCCCAGATTCTATGTTGTGCTGGAGAGCTTGCAGAGCACTGGGGAAAGGCAGGCAGAGAATTCCCTGCTAGCACCTTCTCTGTGCCTGGGAAGCAGAAGTGTTCACATTACTTCGCAAGAATCGCTTTTGTGCAGAAAACAGTAACACTTGTTCAGAACGAAAGAAAGCACAGAGCCCCAGATTTGATGTTGTCCTGGAGAGCTTGCAGAGCACTGGGGAAAGGCAGGCAGAGAATTCCCTGCTAGCACCTTCTCTGTGCCTGGGAAGCAGAAGTGTTCACATTGCTTCGCAGAATCGCTTTTGTGCAGAAAACAGTAACACTTGTTCAGAACGAAAGAAAGCACAGAGCCCCTGATTTGCTGTTGTCCTGGAGAGCTTGCAGAGCACTGGGGAAAGGCAGGCAGAGAATTCCCTGCTAGCACCTTCTCTGTGCCTGGGAAGCAGAAGTGTTCACATTGCTTCGCAGAATCGCTTTTGTGCAGAAAACAGTAACACTTGTTCAGAACGAAAGAAAGCACAGAGCCCCAGATTTGCTATTGTCCTGGAGAGCTTGCAGAGCACTGGGGAAAGGCAGGCAGAGAATTCCCTGCTAGCACCTTCTCTGTGCCTGGGAAGCAGAAGTGTTCACATTGCTTCGCAAGAATAGCTTTTGTGCAGAAAACACTAACAGTTGTTAGAACGAAAGAAAGCACAGAGCCCCAGATTCTATGTTGTCCTGGAGAGCTTGCAGAGCACTGGGGAAAGGCAGGCAGAGAATTCCCTGCTAGCACCTTCTCTGTGCCTGGGAAGCAGAAGTGTTCACATTGCTTCGCAGAATCGCTTTTGTGCAGAAAACACTAACACTTGTTCAGAAGGAAAGAAAGCACAGAGCCCCAGATTCTATGTTGTGCTGGAGAGCTTGCAGAGCACTGGGGAAAGGCAGGCAGAGAATTCCCTGCTAGCACCTTCTCTGTGCCTGGGAAGCAGAAGTGTTCCCATTGCTTCGCAGAATCGCTTTTGTGCAGAAAACACTAACACTTGTTCAGAAGGAAAGAAAGCACAGAGCCCCAGATTCTATGTTGTGCTGGAGAGCTTGCAGAGCACTGGGGAAAGGCAGGCAGAGAATTCCCTGCTAGCACCTTCTCTGTGCCTGGGAACCAGAAGTGTTCACATTGCTTCTCAGAATCGCTTTTGTGCAGAAAACAGTAACACTTGTTCAGAACAAAAGAAAGCAGAGAGCCCCAGATTCTATGTTGTCCTGGAGAGCTTGCAGAGCACTGGGGAAAGGCAGGCAGAGAATTCCCTGCTAGCACCTTCTCTGTGCCTGGGAACCAGAAGTGTTCACATTGCTTCGCAGAATCGCTTTTGTGCAGAAAACAGTAACACTTGTTCAGAACAAAAGAAAGCAGAGAGCCCCAGATTCTATGTTGTCCTGGAGAGCTTGCAGAGCACTGGGGAAAGGCAGGCAGAGAATTCCCTGCTAGCACCTTCTCTGTGCCTGGGAAGCAGAAGTGTTCACCCTGCTTCGCAGAATCGCTTTTGTGCAGAAAACACTAACACTTGTTCAGAACGAAAGAAAGCACAGAGCCCCAGATTCTATGTTGTCCTGGAGAGCTTGCAGAGCACTGGGGAAAGGCAGGCAGAGAATTCCCTGCTAGCACCTTCTCTGTGCCTGGGAAGCAGAGTGTTCACATTGCTTCGCAGAATCGCTTTTGTGCAGAAAACAGTAACACTTGTTCAGAACAAAAGAAAGCAGAGAGCCCCAGATTCTATGTTGTCCTGGAGAGCTTGCAGAGCACTGGGGAAAGGCAGGCAGAGAATTCCCTGCTAGCACCTTCTCTGTGCCTGGGAAGCAGAAGTGTTCACCCTGCTTCGCAGAATCGCTTTTGTGCAGAAAACACTAACACTTGTTCAGAACGAAAGAAAGCACAGAGCCCCAGATTCTATGTTGTCCTGGAGAGCTTGCAGAGCACTGGGGAAAGGCAGGCAGAGAATTCCCTGCTAGCACCTTCTCTGTGCCTGGGAAGCAGAGTGTTCACATTGCTTCGCAGAATCGCTTTTGTGCAGAAAACAGTAACACTTGTTCAGAACGAAAGAAAGCAGAGAGCCCCAGATTCTATGTTGTCCTGGAGAGCTTGCAGAGCACTGGGGAAAGGCAGGCAGAGAATTCCCTGCTAGCACCTTCTCTGTGCCTGGGAAGCAGAAGTGTTCACATTGCTTCTCAGAATCGCTTTTGTGCAGAAAACAGTAACACTTGTTCAGAATGAAAGAAAGCAGAGAGCACCAGATTCTATGTTGTCCTGGAGACCTTGCAGAGCACTGGGGAAAGGCAGGCAGAGAATTCCTTGCTAGCACCTTCTCTGTGCCTGGGAAGCAGAAGTGTTCACATTGCTTCGCAGAATCGCTTTTGTGCAGAAAACACTAACACTTGTTCAGAACGAAAGAAAGCACAGAGCCCCAGATTCTATGTTGTCCTGGAGAGCTTGCAGAGCACTGGGGAAAGGCAGGCAGAGAATTCCCTGCTAGCACCTTCTCTGTGCCTGGGAAGCAGAAGTGTTCACATTGCTTCGCAGAATCGCTTTTGTGCAGAAAACAGTAACACTTGTTCAGAAGGAAAGAAAGCACAGAGCCCCAGATTCTATGTTGTCCTGGAGAGCTTGCAGAGCACTGGGGAAAGGCAGGCAGAGAATTCCCTGCTAGCACCTTCTCTGTGCCTGGGAAGCAGAAGTGTTCACATTGCTTCGCAGAATCGCTTTTGTGCAGAAAACACTAACACTTGTTCAGAAGGAAAGAAAGCACAGAGCCCCAGATTCTATGTTGTGCTGGAGAGCTTGCAGAGCACTGGGGAAAGGCAGGCAGAGAATTCCCTGCTAGCACCTTCTCTGTGCCTGGGAAGCAGAAGTGTTCACATTGCTTCGCAAGAATCGCTTTTGTGCAGAAAACAGTAACACTTGTTCAGAACGAAAGAAAGCACAGAGCCCCAGATTTGATGTTGTCCTGGAGAGCTTGCAGAGCACTGGGGAAAGGCAGGCAGAGAATTCCCTGCTAGCACCTTCTCTGTGCCTGGGAAGCAGAAGTGTTCACATTGCTTCGCAGAATCGCTTTTGTGCAGAAAACAGTAACACTTGTTCAGAAGGAAAGAAAGCACAGAGCCCCAGATTTGCTGTTGTCCTGGAGAGCTTGCAGAGCACTGGGGAAAGGCAGGCAGAGAATTCCCTGCTAGCACCTTCTCTGTGCCTGGGAAGCAGAAGTGTTCACATTGCTTCGCAGAATCGCTTTTGTGCAGAAAACAGTAACACTTGTTCAGAACGAAAGAAAGCACAGAGCCCCAGATTTGCTATTGTCCTGGAGAGCTTGCAGAGCACTGGGGAAAGGCAGGCAGAGAATTCCCTGCTAGCACCTTCTCTGTGCCTGGGAAGCAGAAGTGTTCACATTGCTTCGCAAGAATAGCTTTTGTGCAGAAAACACTAACAGTTGTTAGAACGAAAGAAAGCACAGAGCCCCAGATTCTATGTTGTCCTGGAGAGCTTGCAGAGCACTGGGGAAAGGCAGGCAGAGAATTCCCTGCTAGCACCTTCTCTGTGCCTGGGAAGCAGAAGTGTTCACATTGCTTCGCAGAATCGCTTTTGTGCAGAAAACACTAACACTTGTTCAGAAGGAAAGAAAGCACAGAGCCCCAGATTCTATGTTGTGCTGGAGAGCTTGCAGAGCACTGGGGAAAGGCAGGCAGAGAATTCCCTGCTAGCACCTTCTCTGTGCCTGGGAAGCAGAAGTGTTCACATTGCTTCGCAGAATCGCTTTTGTGCAGAAAACAGTAACAGTTGTTCAGAATGAAAGAAAGCACAGAGCCCCAGATTTGCTGTTGTCCTGGAGAGCTTGCAGAGCACTGGGGAAAGGCAGGCAGAGAATTCCCTGCTAGCACCTTCTCTGTGCCTGGGAACCAGAAGTGTTCACATTGCTTCGCAGAATCGCTTTTGTGCAGAAAACAGTAACACTTGTTCAGAACAAAAGAAAGCAGAGAGCCCCAGATTCTATGTTGTCCTGGAGAGCTTGCAGAGCACTGGGGAAAGGCAGGCAGAGAATTCCCTGCTAGCACCTTCTCTGTGCCTGGGAAGCAGAAGTGTTCACATTGCTTCGCAGAATCGCTTTTGTGCAGAAAACAGTAACACTTGTTCAGAATGAAAGAAAGCAGAGAGCACCAGATTCTATGTTGTCCTGGAGAGCTTGCAGAGCACTGGGGAAAGGCAGGCAGAGAATTCCCTGCTAGCACCTTCTCTGTGCCTGGGAAGCAGAAGTGTTCACATTGCTTCGCAGGAATAGCTTTTGTGCAGAAAACACTAACACTTGTTCAGAACGAAAGAAAGCACAGAGCCCCAGATTTGATGTTGTCCTGGAGAGCTTGCAGAGCACTGGGGAAAGGCAGGCAGAGAATTCCCTGCTAGCACCTTCTCTGTGCCTGGGAAGCAGAAGTGTTCACATTGCTTCGCAGAATCGCTTTTGTGCAGAAAACACTAACACTTGTTCAGAACGAAAGAAAGCAGAGAGCCCCAGATTCTATGTTGTCCTGGAGAGCTTGCAGAGCACTGGGGAAAGGCAGGCAGAGAATTCCCTGCTAGCACCTTCTCTGTGCCTGGGAAGCAGAAGTGTTCACATTGCTTCGCAGAATCTCTTTTGTGCAGAAAACAGTAACACTTGTTCAGAATGAAAGAAAGCACAGAGCCCCAGATTTGCTGTTGTCCTGGAGAGCTTGCAGAGCACTGGGGAAAGGCAGGCAGAGAATTCCCTGCTAGCACCTTCTCTGTGCCTGGGAAGCAGAAGTGTTCATATTGCTTCGCAGAATCGCTTTTGTGCAGAAAACAGTAACACTTGTTCAGAAGGAAAGAAAGCACAGAGCCCCAGATTCTATGTTGTCCTGGAGAGCTTGCAGAGCACTGGGGAAAGGCAGGCAGAGAATTCCCTGCTAGCACCTTCTCTGTGCCTGGGAAGCAGAAGTGTTCACATTGCTTCGCAGAATCGCTTTTGTGCAGAAAACACTAACACTTGTTCAGAAGGAAAGAAAGCACAGAGCAACAGATTCTATGTTGTCCTGGAGAGCTTGCACAGCACTGGGGAAAGGCAGGCAGACAATTCCTTGCTAGCACCTTCTCTGTGCCTGGGAACCAGAAGTGTTCACATTGCTTCGCAGAATCGCTTTTGTGCAGAAAACACTAACACTTGTTCGGAACGAAAGAAAGCACAGAGCCCCAGATTCTATGTTGTCCTGGAGAGCTTGCAGAGCACTGGGGAAAGGCAGGCAGAGAATTCCCTGCTAGCACCTTCTCTGTGCCTGGGAAGCATGGTGTTCACATTGCTTCGCAGAATCGCTTTTGTGCAGAAAACAGTAACACTTGTTCAGAACGAAAGAAAGCACAGAGCCCCAGATTCTATGTTGTCCTGGAGAGCTTGCAGAGCACTGGGGAAAGGCAGGCAGAGAATTCCCTGCTAGCACCTTCTCTGTGCCTGGGAAGCAGAAGTGTTCACATTGCTTCGCAGAATCGCTTTTGTGCAGAAAACACTAACACTTGTTCAGAAGGAAAGAAAGCAAAGAGCCCCAGATTTGCTATTGTCCTGGAGAGCTTGCAGAGCACTGGGGAAAGGCAGGCAGAGAATTCCCTGCTAGCACCTTCTCTGTGCCTGGGAAGCAGAGTGTTCATATTGCTTCTCAGAATCGCTTTTGTGCAGAAAACACTAACACTTGTTCAGAACGAAAGAAAGCACAGAGCCCCAGATTCTATGTTGTCCTGGAGAGCTTGCAGAGCACTGGGGAAAGGCAGGCAGAGAATTCCCTGCTAGCACCTTCTCTGTGCCTGGGAACCAGAAGTGTTCACATTGCTTCGCAGAATCGCTTTTGTGCAGAAAACAGTAACACTTGTTCAGAACGAAAGAAAGCAGAGAGCCCCAGATTCTATGTTGTCCTGGAGAGCTTGCAGAGCACTGGGGAAAGGCAGGCAGAGAATTCCCTGCTAGCACCTTCTCTGTGCCTGGGAACCAGAAGTGTTCACATTGCTTCGCAAGAATCGCTTTTGTGCAGAAAACAGTAACACTTGTTCAGAATGAAAGAAAGCACAGAGCCCCAGATTTGCTGTTGTCCTGGAGAGCTTGCAGAGCACTGGGGAAAGGCAGGCAGAGAATTCCCTGCTAGCACCTTCTCTGTGCCTGGGAAGCAGAAGTGTTCACATTGCTTCGCAGAATCGCTTTTGTGCAGAAAACACTAACACTTGTTCAGAACGAAAGAAAGCACAGAGCCCCAGATTCTATGCTGTCCTGGAGAGCTTGCAGAGCACTGGGGAAAGGCAGGCAGAGAATTCCTTGCTAGCACCTTCTCTGTGCCTGGGAAGCAGAGGTGTTCATATTGCTTCTCAGAATCGCTTTTGTGCAGAAAACAGTAACACTTGTTCAGAACGAAAGAAAGCACAGAGCCCCAGATTCTATGTTGTCCTGGAGAGCTTGCAGAGCACTGGGGAAAGGCAGGCAGAGAATTCCCTGCTAGCACCTTCTCTGTGCCTGGGAAGCAGAAGTGTTCACATAGCTTCGCAAGAATCGCTTTTGTGCAGAAAACAGTAACACGTGTTCAGAATGAAAGAAAGCACAGAGCCCCAGATTTGCTGTTGTCCTGGAGAGCTTGCAGAGCACTGGGGAAAGGCAGGCAGAGAATTCCTTGCTAGCACCTTCTCTGTGCCTGGGAAACAGAAGTGTTCACATTGCTTCGCAGAATCGCTTTTGTGCAGAAAACACTAACACTTGTTCAGAACGAAAGAAAGCACAGAGCCCCAGATTTGCTGTTGTCCTGGAGAGCTTGCAGAGCACTGGGGAAAGGCAGGCAGAGAATTCCCTGCTAGCACCTTCTCTGTGCCTGGGAAGCAGAAGTGTTCACATTGCTTCGCAGAATCGCTTTTGTGCAGAAAACAGTAACACTTGTTCAGAACGAAAGAAAGCACAGAGCCCCAGATTTGCTGTTGTCCTGGAGAGCTTGCAGAGCACTGGGGAAAGGCAGGCAGAGAATTCCCTGCTAGCACCTTCTCTGTGCCTGGGAAGCAGAAGTGTTCACATTGCTTCGCAAGAATAGCTTTTGTGCAGAAAACACTAACACTTGTTCAGAACGAAAGAAAGCACAGAGCCCCAGATTCTATGTTGTCCTGGAGAGCTTGCAGAGCACTGGGGAAAGGCAGGCAGAGAATTCCCTGCTAGCACCTTCTCTGTGCCTGGGAAGCAGAAGTGTTCATATTGCTTCTCAGAATCGCTTTTGTGCAGAAAACACTAACACTTGTTCAGAACGAAAGAAAGCACAGAGCCCCAGATTCTATGTTGTCCTGGAGAGCTTGCAGAGCACTGGGGAAAGGCAGGCAGAGAATTCCCTGCTAGCACCTTCTCTGTGCCTGGGAACTAGAAGTGTTCACATTGCTTCGCAGAATCGCTTTTGTGCAGAAAACAGTAACACTTGTTCAGAACGAAAGAGAGCACAGAGCCCCAGATTCTATGTTGTCCTGGAGAGCTTGCAGAGCACTGGGGAAAGGCAGGCAGAGAATTCCCTGCTAGCACCTTCTCTGTGCCTGGGAAGCAGAAGTGTTCACATTGCTTCGCAAGAATCGCTTTTGTGCAGAAAACAGTAACACTTGTTCAGAATGAAAGAAAGCACAGAGCCCCAGATTTGCTGTTGTCCTGGAGAGCTTGCAGAGCACTGGGGAAAGGCAGGCAGAGAATTCCCTGCTAGCACCTTCTCTGTGCCTGGGAAGCAGAAGTGTTCACATTGCTTCGCAGAATCGCTTTTGTGCAGAAAACAGTAACACTTGTTCAGAAGGAAAGAAAGCACAGAGCCCCAGATTCTATGTTGTCCTGGAGAGCTTGCAGAGCACTGGGGAAAGGCAGGCAGAGAATTCCCTGCTAGCACCTTCTCTGTGCCTGGGAAGCAGAGTGTTCACATTGCTTCGCAGAATCGCTTTTGTGCAGAAAACACTAACACTTGTTCAGAATGAAAGAAAGCACAGAGCCCCAGATTCTATGTTGTCCTGGAGAGCTTGCAGAGCACTGGGGAAAGGCAGGCAGAGAATTCCCTGCTAGCACCTTCTCTGTGCCTGGGAAGCAGAAGTGTTCACATTGCTTCGCAGAATCGCTTTTGTGCAGAAAACACTAACACTTGTTCAGAAGGAAAGAAAGCACAGAGCCCCAGATTCTATGTTGTCCTGGAGAGCTTGCAGAGCACTGGGGAAAGGCAGGCAGAGAATTCCCTGATAGCACCTTCTCTGTGCCTGGGAACCAGAAGTGTTCACATTGCTTCGCAGAATCGCTTTTGTGCAGAAAACACTAACACTTGTTCAGAACGAAAGAAAGCACAGAGCCCCAGATTTGCTGTTGTCCTGGAGAGCTTGCAGAGCACTGGGGAAAGGCAGGCAGAGAATTCCCTGCTAGCACCTTCTCTGTGCCTGGGAAGCAGAAGTGTTCATATTGCTTCTCAGAATCGCTTTTGTGCAGAAAACAGTAACACTTGTTCAGAACGAAAGAAAGCACAGAGCCCCAGATTCTATGTTGTCCTGGAGAGCTTGCAGAGCACTGGGGAAAGGCAGGCAGAGAATTCCCTGCTAGCACCTTCTCTGTGCCTGGGAAGCAGAAGTGTTCACATTGCTTCGCAGAATCGCTTTTGTGCAGAAAACACTAACACTTGTTCAGAATGAAAGAAAGCAGAGAGCACCAGATTCTATGTTGTCCTGGAGAGCTTGCAGAGCACTGGGGAAAGGCAGGCAGACAATTCCTTGCTAGCACCTTCTCTGTGCCTGGGAAGCAGAAGTGTTCACATTGCTTCGCAGAATCGCTTTTGTGCAGAAAACAGTAACACTTGTTCAGAAGGAAAGAAAGCACAGAGCCCCAGATTTGCTGTTGTCCTGGAGAGCTTGCAGAGCACTGGGGAAAGGCAGGCAGAGAATTCCCTGCTAGCACCTTCTCTGTGCCTGGGAACGAGAAGTGTTCACATTGCTTCGCAGAATCGCTTTTGTGCAGAAAACAGTAACACTTGTTCAGAATGAAAGAAAGCACAGAGCCCCAGATTTGCTGTTGTCCTGGAGAGCTTGCAGAGCACTGGGGAAAGGCAGGCAGAGAATTCCCTGCTAGCACCTTCTCTGTGCCGGGGAAGCAGAAGTGTTCATATCGCTTCTCAGAATCGCTTTTGTGCAGAAAACAGTAACACTTGTTCAGAACGAAAGAAAGCAGAGAGCCCCAGATTCTATGTTGTCCTGGAGAGCTTGCAGAGCACTGGGGAAAGGCAGGCAGAGAATTCCCTGCTAGCACCTTCTCTGTGCCTGGGAAGCAGAAGTGTTCACATCGCTTCGCAAGAATCGCTTTTGTGCAGAAAACAGTAACACTTGTTCAGAACGAAAGAAAGCACAGAGCCCCAGATTTTATGTTGTCCTGGAGAGCTTGCAGAGCACTGGGGAAAGGCAGGCAGAGAATTCCCTGCTAGCACCTTCTCTGTGCCTGGGAAGCAGAAGTGTTCACATTGCTTCGCAGAATCGCTTTTGTGCAGAAAACAGTAACACTTGTTCAGAACGAAAGAAAGCAGAGAGCCCCAGATTCTATGTTGTCCTGGACAGCTTGCAGAGCACTGGGGAAAGGCAGGCAGAGAATTCCCTGCTAGCACCTTCTCTGTGCCTGGGAAGCAGAAGTGTTCACATTGCTTCGCAGAATCGCTTTTGTGCAGAAAACAGTAACACATGTTCAGAACGAAAGAAAGCACAGAGCCCCAGATTTGCTGTTGTCCTGGAGAGCTTGCAGAGCACTGGGGAAAGGCAGGCAGAGAATTCCCTGCTAGCACCTTCTCTGTGCCTGGGAAGCAGAAGTGTTCACATTGCTTCGCAAGAATCGCTTTTGTGCAGAAAACACTAACACTTGTTCAGAACGAAAGAAAGCACAGAGCCCCAGATTCTATGTTGTCCTGGAGAGCTTGCAGAGCACTGGGGAAAGGCAGGCAGAGAATTCCCTGCTAGCACCTTCTCTGTGCCTGGGAAACAGAAGTGTTCCCATTGCTTCGCAGAATCGCTTTTGTGCAGAAAACAGTAACACTTGTTCAGAACGAAAGAAAGCACAGAGCCCCAGATTCTATGTTGTCCTGGAGAGCTTGCAGAACACTGGGGAAAGGCAGGCAGAGAATTCCCTGCTAGCACCTTCTCTGTGCCTGGGAAGCAGAAGTGTTCACATTGCTTCGCAGAATCGCTTTTGTGCAGAAAACAGTAACACTTGTTCAGAACGAAAGAAAGCACAGAGCCCCAGATTTGCTATTGTCCTGGAGAGCTTGCAGAGCACTGGGGAAAGGCAGGCAGAGAATTCCCTGCTAGCACCTTCTCTGTGCCTGGGAAGCAGAAGTGTTCACATTGCTTCGCAAGAATCGCTTTTGTGCAGAAAACACTAACACTTGTTCAGAACGAAAGAAAGCACAGAGCCCCAGATTCTATGTTGTCCTGGAGAGCTTGCAGAGCACTGGGGAAAGGCAGGCAGAGAATTCCCTGCTAGCACCTTCTCTGTGCCTGGGAAGCAGAAGTGTTCATATTGCTTCTCAGAATCGCTTTTGTGCAGAAAACACTAACACTTGTTCAGAACGAAAGAAAGCACAGAGCCCCAGATTCTATGTTGTCCTGGAGAGCTTGCAGAGCACTGGGGAAAGGCAGGCAGAGAATTCCCTGCTAGCACCTTCTCTGTGCCTGGGAACTAGAAGTGTTCACATTGCTTCGCAGAATCGCTTTTGTGCAGAAAACAGTAACACTTGTTCAGAACGAAAGAGAGCACAGAGCCCCAGATTCTATGTTGTCCTGGAGAGCTTGCAGAGCACTGGGGAAAGGCAGGCAGAGAATTCCCTGCTAGCACCTTCTCTGTGCCTGGGAAGCAGAAGTGTTCACATTGCTTCGCAAGAATCGCTTTTGTGCAGAAAACAGTAACACTTGTTCAGAATGAAAGAAAGCACAGAGCCCCAGATTTGCTGTTGTCCTGGAGAGCTTGCAGAGCACTGGGGAAAGGCAGGCAGAGAATTCCCTGCTAGCACCTTCTCTGTGCCTGGGAAGCAGAAGTGTTCACATTGCTTCGCAGAATCGCTTTTGTGCAGAAAACAGTAACACTTGTTCAGAAGGAAAGAAAGCACAGAGCCCCAGATTCTATGTTGTCCTGGAGAGCTTGCAGAGCACTGGGGAAAGGCAGGCAGAGAATTCCCTGCTAGCACCTTCTCTGTGCCTGGGAAGCAGAGTGTTCACATTGCTTCGCAGAATCGCTTTTGTGCAGAAAACACTAACACTTGTTCAGAATGAAAGAAAGCACAGAGCCCCAGATTCTATGTTGTCCTGGAGAGCTTGCAGAGCACTGGGGAAAGGCAGGCAGAGAATTCCCTGCTAGCACCTTCTCTGTGCCTGGGAAGCAGAAGTGTTCACATTGCTTCGCAGAATCGCTTTTGTGCAGAAAACACTAACACTTGTTCAGAAGGAAAGAAAGCACAGAGCCCCAGATTCTATGTTGTCCTGGAGAGCTTGCAGAGCACTGGGGAAAGGCAGGCAGAGAATTCCCTGCTAGCACCTTCTCTGTGCCTGGGAACCAGAAGTGTTCACATTGCTTCGCAGAATCGCTTTTGTGCAGAAAACACTAACACTTGTTCAGAACGAAAGAAAGCACAGAGCCCCAGATTTGCTGTTGTCCTGGAGAGCTTGCAGAGCACTGGGGAAAGGCAGGCAGAGAATTCCCTGCTAGCACCTTCTCTGTGCCTGGGAAGCAGAAGTGTTCATATTGCTTCTCAGAATCGCTTTTGTGCAGAAAACAGTAACACTTGTTCAGAACGAAAGAAAGCACAGAGCCCCAGATTCTATGTTGTCCTGGAGAGCTTGCAGAGCACTGGGGAAAGGCAGGCAGAGAATTCCCTGCTAGCACCTTCTCTGTGCCTGGGAAGCAGAAGTGTTCACATCGCTTCGCAAGAATCGCTTTTGTGCAGAAAACAGTAACACTTGTTCAGAACGAAAGAAAGCACAGAGCCCCAGATTTTATGTTGTCCTGGAGAGCTTGCAGAGCACTGGGGAAAGGCAGGCAGAGAATTCCCTGCTAGCACCTTCTCTGTGCCTGGGAAGCAGAAGTGTTCACATTGCTTCGCAGAATCGCTTTTGTGCAGAAAACAGTAACACTTGTTCAGAACGAAAGAAAGCAGAGAGCCCCAGATTCTATGTTGTCCTGGACAGCTTGCAGAGCACTGGGGAAAGGCAGGCAGAGAATTCCCTGCTAGCACCTTCTCTGTGCCTGGGAAGCAGAAGTGTTCACATTGCTTCGCAGAATCGCTTTTGTGCAGAAAACAGTAACACATGTTCAGAACGAAAGAAAGCACAGAGCCCCAGATTTGCTGTTGTCCTGGAGAGCTTGCAGAGCACTGGGGAAAGGCAGGCAGAGAATTCCCTGCTAGCACCTTCTCTGTGCCTGGGAAGCAGAAGTGTTCACATTGCTTCGCAAGAATAGCTTTTGTGCAGAAAACACTAACACTTGTTCAGAACGAAAGAAAGCACAGAGCCCCAGATTCTATGCTGTCCTGGAGAGCTTGCAGAGCACTGGGGAAAGGCAGGCAGAGAATTCCCTGCTAGCACCTTCTCTGTGCCTGGGAACGAGAAGTGTTCACATTGCTTCGCAGAATCGCTTTTGTGCAGAAAACAGTAACACTTGTTCAGAATGAAAGAAAGCACAGAGCCCCAGATTTGCTGTTGTCCTGGAGAGCTTGCAGAGCACTGGGGAAAGGCAGGCAGAGAATTCCCTGCTAGCACCTTCTCTGTGCCGGGGAAGCAGAAGTGTTCATATCGCTTCTCAGAATCGCTTTTGTGCAGAAAACAGTAACACTTGTTCAGAACGAAAGAAAGCAGAGAGCCCCAGATTCTATGTTGTCCTGGAGAGCTTGCAGAGCACTGGGGAAAGGCAGGCAGAGAATTCCCTGCTAGCACCTTCTCTGTGCCTGGGAAGCAGAAGTGTTCACATCGCTTCGCAAGAATCGCTTTTGTGCAGAAAACAGTAACACTTGTTCAGAACGAAAGAAAGCACAGAGCCCCAGATTTTATGTTGTCCTGGAGAGCTTGCAGAGCACTGGGGAAAGGCAGGCAGAGAATTCCCTGCTAGCACCTTCTCTGTGCCTGGGAAGCAGAAGTGTTCACATTGCTTCGCAGAATCGCTTTTGTGCAGAAAACACTAACACTTGTTCAGAACGAAAGAAAGCAGAGAGCCCCAGATTCTATGTTGTCCTGGACAGCTTGCAGAGCACTGGGGAAAGGCAGGCAGAGAATTCCCTGCTAGCACCTTCTCTGTGCCTGGGAAGCAGAAGTGTTCACATTGCTTCGCAGAATCGCTTTTGTGCAGAAAACAGTAACACATGTTCAGAACGAAAGAAAGCACAGAGCCCCAGATTTGCTGTTGTCCTGGAGAGCTTGCAGAGCACTGGGGAAAGGCAGGCAGAGAATTCCCTGCTAGCACCTTCTCTGTGCCTGGGAAGCAGAAGTGTTCACATTGCTTCGCAAGAATCGCTTTTGTGCAGAAAACACTAACACTTGTTCAGAACGAAAGAAAGCACAGAGCCCCAGATTCTATGTTGTCCTGGAGAGCTTGCAGAGCACTGGGGAAAGGCAGGCAGAGAATTCCCTGCTAGCACCTTCTCTGTGCCTGGGAAACAGAAGTGTTCCCATTGCTTCGCAGAATCGCTTTTGTGCAGAAAACAGTAACACTTGTTCAGAACGAAAGAAAGCACAGAGCCCCAGATTCTATGTTGTCCTGGAGAGCTTGCAGAACACTGGGGAAAGGCAGGCAGAGAATTCCCTGCTAGCACCTTCTCTGTGCCTGGGAAGCAGAAGTGTTCACATTGCTTCGCAGAATCGCTTTTGTGCAGAAAACAGTAACACTTGTTCAGAACGAAAGAAAGCACAGAGCCCCAGATTTGCTATTGTCCTGGAGAGCTTGCAGAGCACTGGGGAAAGGCAGGCAGAGAATTCCCTGCTAGCACCTTCTCTGTGCCTGGGAAGCAGAAGTGTTCACATTGCTTCGCAAGAATCGCTTATGTGCAGAAAACACTAACACTTGTTCAGAATGAAAGAAAGCAGAGAGCCCCAGGTTTGCTGTTGTCCTGGAGAGCTTGCAGAGCACTGGGGAAAGGCAGGCAGAGAATTCCCTGCTAGCACCTTCTCTGTGCCTGGGAAACAGAAGTGTACATATTGCTTCGCAGAATCGCTTTTGTGCAGAAAACAGTAACACTTGTTCAGAATGAAAGAAAGCACAGAGCCCCAGGTTTGCTGTTGTCCTGGAGAGCTTGCAGAGCACTGGGGAAAGGCAGGCAGAGAATTCCCTGCTAGCACCTTCTCTGTGCCTGGGAAGCAGAGTGTTCACATTGCTTCGCAGAATCGCTTTTGTGCAGAAAACACTAACACTTGTTCAGAATGAAAGAAAGCACAGAGCCCCAGATTCTATGTTGTCCTGGAGAGCTTGCAGAGCACTGGGGAAAGGCAGGCAGAGAATTCCCTGCTAGCACCTTCTCTGTGCCTGGGAAGCAGAAGTGTTCACATTGCTTCGCAGAATCGCTTTTGTGCAGAAAACACTAACACTTGTTCAGAAGGAAAGAAAGCACAGAGCCCCAGATTCTATGTTGTCCTGGAGAGCTTGCAGAGCACTGGGGAAAGGCAGGCAGAGAATTCCCTGCTAGCACCTTCTCTGTGCCTGGGAACCAGAAGTGTTCACATTGCTTCGCAGAATCGCTTTTGTGCAGAAAACACTAACACTTGTTCAGAACGAAAGAAAGCACAGAGCCCCAGATTTGCTGTTGTCCTGGAGAGCTTGCAGAGCACTGGGGAAAGGCAGGCAGAGAATTCCCTGCTAGCACCTTCTCTGTGCCTGGGAAGCAGAAGTGTTCATATTGCTTCTCAGAATCGCTTTTGTGCAGAAAACAGTAACACTTGTTCAGAACGAAAGAAAGCACAGAGCCCCAGATTCTATGTTGTCCTGGAGAGCTTGCAGAGCACTGGGGAAAGGCAGGCAGAGAATTCCCTGCTAGCACCTTCTCTGTGCCTGGGAAGCAGAAGTGTTCACATCGCTTCGCAAGAATCGCTTTTGTGCAGAAAACAGTAACACTTGTTCAGAACGAAAGAAAGCACAGAGCCCCAGATTTTATGTTGTCCTGGAGAGCTTGCAGAGCACTGGGGAAAGGCAGGCAGAGAATTCCCTGCTAGCACCTTCTCTGTGCCTGGGAAGCAGAAGTGTTCACATTGCTTCGCAGAATCGCTTTTGTGCAGAAAACAGTAACACTTGTTCAGAACGAAAGAAAGCAGAGAGCCCCAGATTCTATGTTGTCCTGGACAGCTTGCAGAGCACTGGGGAAAGGCAGGCAGAGAATTCCCTGCTAGCACCTTCTCTGTGCCTGGGAAGCAGAAGTGTTCACATTGCTTCGCAGAATCGCTTTTGTGCAGAAAACAGTAACACATGTTCAGAACGAAAGAAAGCACAGAGCCCCAGATTTGCTGTTGTCCTGGAGAGCTTGCAGAGCACTGGGGAAAGGCAGGCAGAGAATTCCCTGCTAGCACCTTCTCTGTGCCTGGGAAGCAGAAGTGTTCACATTGCTTCGCAAGAATAGCTTTTGTGCAGAAAACACTAACACTTGTTCAGAACGAAAGAAAGCACAGAGCCCCAGATTCTATGCTGTCCTGGAGAGCTTGCAGAGCACTGGGGAAAGGCAGGCAGAGAATTCCCTGCTAGCACCTTCTCTGTGCCTGGGAACGAGAAGTGTTCACATTGCTTCGCAGAATCGCTTTTGTGCAGAAAACAGTAACACTTGTTCAGAATGAAAGAAAGCACAGAGCCCCAGATTTGCTGTTGTCCTGGAGAGCTTGCAGAGCACTGGGGAAAGGCAGGCAGAGAATTCCCTGCTAGCACCTTCTCTGTGCCGGGGAAGCAGAAGTGTTCATATCGCTTCTCAGAATCGCTTTTGTGCAGAAAACAGTAACACTTGTTCAGAACGAAAGAAAGCAGAGAGCCCCAGATTCTATGTTGTCCTGGAGAGCTTGCAGAGCACTGGGGAAAGGCAGGCAGAGAATTCCCTGCTAGCACCTTCTCTGTGCCTGGGAAGCAGAAGTGTTCACATCGCTTCGCAAGAATCGCTTTTGTGCAGAAAACAGTAACACTTGTTCAGAACGAAAGAAAGCACAGAGCCCCAGATTTTATGTTGTCCTGGAGAGCTTGCAGAGCACTGGGGAAAGGCAGGCAGAGAATTCCCTGCTAGCACCTTCTCTGTGCCTGGGAAGCAGAAGTGTTCACATTGCTTCGCAGAATCGCTTTTGTGCAGAAAACACTAACACTTGTTCAGAACGAAAGAAAGCAGAGAGCCCCAGATTCTATGTTGTCCTGGACAGCTTGCAGAGCACTGGGGAAAGGCAGGCAGAGAATTCCCTGCTAGCACCTTCTCTGTGCCTGGGAAGCAGAAGTGTTCACATTGCTTCGCAGAATCGCTTTTGTGCAGAAAACAGTAACACATGTTCAGAACGAAAGAAAGCACAGAGCCCCAGATTTGCTGTTGTCCTGGAGAGCTTGCAGAGCACTGGGGAAAGGCAGGCAGAGAATTCCCTGCTAGCACCTTCTCTGTGCCTGGGAAGCAGAAGTGTTCACATTGCTTCGCAAGAATCGCTTTTGTGCAGAAAACACTAACACTTGTTCAGAACGAAAGAAAGCACAGAGCCCCAGATTCTATGTTGTCCTGGAGAGCTTGCAGAGCACTGGGGAAAGGCAGGCAGAGAATTCCCTGCTAGCACCTTCTCTGTGCCTGGGAAACAGAAGTGTTCCCATTGCTTCGCAGAATCGCTTTTGTGCAGAAAACAGTAACACTTGTTCAGAACGAAAGAAAGCACAGAGCCCCAGATTCTATGTTGTCCTGGAGAGCTTGCAGAACACTGGGGAAAGGCAGGCAGAGAATTCCCTGCTAGCACCTTCTCTGTGCCTGGGAAGCAGAAGTGTTCACATTGCTTCGCAGAATCGCTTTTGTGCAGAAAACAGTAACACTTGTTCAGAACGAAAGAAAGCACAGAGCCCCAGATTTGCTATTGTCCTGGAGAGCTTGCAGAGCACTGGGGAAAGGCAGGCAGAGAATTCCCTGCTAGCACCTTCTCTGTGCCTGGGAAGCAGAAGTGTTCACATTGCTTCGCAAGAATCGCTTATGTGCAGAAAACACTAACACTTGTTCAGAATGAAAGAAAGCAGAGAGCCCCAGGTTTGCTGTTGTCCTGGAGAGCTTGCAGAGCACTGGGGAAAGGCAGGCAGAGAATTCCCTGCTAGCACCTTCTCTGTGCCTGGGAAACAGAAGTGTACATATTGCTTCGCAGAATCGCTTTTGTGCAGAAAACAGTAACACTTGTTCAGAATGAAAGAAAGCACAGAGCCCCAGGTTTGCTGTTGTCCTGGAGAGCTTGCAGAGCACTGGGGAAAGGCAGGCAGAGAATTCCCTGCTAGCACCTTCTCTGTGCCTGGGAAGCAGAAGTGTTCACATTGCTTCGCAGAATCGCTTTTGTGCAGAAAACACTAACACTTGTTCAGAACGAAAGAAAGCACAGAGCCCCAGATTCTATGTTGTCCTGGAGAGCTTGCAGAGCACTGGGGAAAGGCAGGCAGAGAATTCCCTGCTAGCACCTTCTCTGTGCCTGGGAAACAGAAGTGTTCACATTGCTTCGCAGAATCGCTTTTGTGCAGAAAACAGTAACACTTGTTCAGAATGAAAGAAAGCACAGAGCCCCAGATTTGCTGTTGTCCTGGAGAGCTTGCAGAGCACTGGGGAAAGGCAGGCAGAGAATTCCCTGCTAGCACCTTCTCTGTGCCTGGGAATCAGAAGTGTTCACATTGCTTCGCAGAATCACTTTTGTGCAGAAAACAGTAACACTTGTTCAGAACGAAAGAAAGCACAGAGCCCCAGATTCTATGTTGTCCTGGAGAGCTTGCAGAGCACTGGGGAAAGGCAGGCAGAGAATTCCCTGCTAGCACCTTCTCTGTGCCTGGGAAGCATGGTGTTCATATTGCTTCTCAGAATCGCTTTTGTGCAGAAAACAGTAACACTTGTTCAGAACGAAAGAAAGCACAGAGCCCCAGATTCTATGTTGTCCTGGAGAGCTTGCAGAGCACTGGGGAAAGGCAGGCAGAGAATTCCTTGCTAGCACCTTCTCTGTGCCTGGGAAGCAGAGGTGTTCATATTGCTTCTCAGAATCGCTTTTGTGCAGAAAACAGTAACACTTGTTCAGAACGAAAGAAAGCACAGAGCCCCAGATTCTATGTTGTCCTGGAGAGCTTGCAGAGCACTGGGGAAAGGCAGGCAGAGAATTCCCTGCTAGCACCTTCTCTGTGCCTGGGAAGCAGAAGTGTTCACATAGCTTCGCAAGAATCGCTTTTGTGCAGAAAACAGTAACACGTGTTCAGAATGAAAGAAAGCACAGAGCCCCAGATTTGCTGTTGTCCTGGAGAGCTTGCAGAGCACTGGGGAAAGGCAGGCAGAGATTTCCCTGCTAGTACCTTCTCTGTGCCTGGGAAACAGAAGTGTTCACATTGCTTCGCAGAATCGCTTTTGTGCAGAAAACACTAACACTTGTTCAGAACGAAAGAAAGCACAGAGCCCCAGATTTGCTGTTGTCCTGGAGAGCTTGCAGAGCACTGGGGAAAGGCAGGCAGAGAATTCCCTGCTAGCACCTTCTCTGTGCCTGGGAAGCAGAAGTGTTCACATTGCTTCGCAGAATCGCTTTTGTGCAGAAAACAGTAACACTTGTTCAGAACGAAAGAAAGCACAGAGCCCCAGATTTGCTGTTGTCCTGGAGAGCTTGCAGAGCACTGGGGAAAGGCAGGCAGAGAATTCCCTGCTAGCACCTTCTCTGTGCCTGGGAAGCAGAAGTGTTCACATTGCTTCGCAGAATCGCTTTTGTGCAGAAAACACTAACACTTGTTCAGAACGAAAGAAAGCACAGAGCCCCAGATTCTATGTTGTCCTGGAGAGCTTGCAGAGCACTGGGGAAAGGCAGGCAGAGAATTCCTTGCTAGCACCTTCTCTGTGCCTGGGAACTAGAAGTGTTCACATTGCTTCGCAGAATCGTTTTTGTGCAGAAAACAGTAACACTTGTTCAGAACGAAAGAAAGCACAGAGCCCCAGATTCTATGTTGTCCTGGAGAGCTTGCAGAGCACTGGGGAAAGGCAGGCAGAGAATTCCCTGCTAGCACCTTCTCTGTGCCTGGGAAGCAGAAGTGTTCACATTGCTTCGCAAGAATCGCTTTTGTGCAGAAAACAGTAACACTTGTTCAGAATGAAAGAAAGCACAGAGCCCCAGATTTGCTGTTGTCCTGGAGAGCTTGCAGAGCACTGGGGAAAGGCAGGCAGAGATTTCCCTGCTAGCACCTTCTCTGTGCCTGGGAAGCAGAAGTGTTCACATTGCTTCGCAGAATCGCTTTTGTGCAGAAAACACTAACACTTGTTCAGAACAAAAGAAAGCACAGAGCCCCAGATTCTATGTTGTCCTGGAGAGCTTGCAGAGCACTGGGGAAAGGCAGGCAGAGAATTCCCTGCTAGCACCTTCTCTGTGCCTGGGAAGCAGAAGTGTTCACATTGCTTCGCAGAATCGCTTTTGTGCAGAAAACACTAACACTTGTGCAGAATGAAAGAAAGCACAGAGCCCCAGATTCTATGTTGTCCTGGAGAGCTTGCAGAGCACTGGGGAAAGGCAGGCAGAGAATTCCCTGCTAGCACCTTCTCTGTGCCTGGGAACCAGAAGTGTTCACATTGCTTCGCAGAATCGCTTTTGTGCAGAAAACACTAACACTTGTTCAGAACGAAAGAAAGCACAGAGCCCCAGATTTGCTGTTGTCCTGGAGAGCTTGCAGAGCACTGGGGAAAGGCAGGCAGAGAATTCCCTGCTAGCACCTTCTCTGTGCCTGGGAAGCAGAAGTGTTCATATTGCTTCTCAGAATCGCTTTTGTGCAGAAAACAGTAACACTTGTTCAGAACGAAAGAAAGCACAGAGCCCCAGATTCTATGTTGTCCTGGAGAGCTTGCAGAGCACTGGGGAAAGGCAGGCAGAGAATTCCCTGCTAGCACCTTCTCTGTGCCTGGGAAGCAGAAGTGTTCACATTGCTTCGCAGAATCGCTTTTGTGCAGAAAACACTAACACTTGTTCAGAAGGAAAGAAAGCACAGAGCCCCAGATTTGCTGTTGTCCTGGAGAGCTTGCAGAGCACTGGGGAAAGGCAGGCAGAGAATTCCCTGCTAGCACCTTCTCTGTGCCTGGGAAGCAGAAGTGTTCACATTGCTTCGCAGAATCGCCTTTGTGCAGAAAACAGTAACACTTGTTCAGAATGAAAGAAAGCACAGAGCCCCAGATTTGCTGTTGTCCTGGAGAGCTTGCAGAGCACTGGGGAAAGGCAGGCAGAGAATTCCCTGCTAGCACCTTCTCTGTGCCTGGGAAGCAGAAGTGTTCACATCGCTTCTCAGAATCGCTTTTGTGCAGAAAACAGTAACACTTGTTCAGAACGAAAGAAAGCAGAGAGCCCCAGATTCTATGTTGTCCTGGAGAGCTTGCAGAGCACTGGGGAAAGGCAGGCAGAGAATTCCCTGCTAGCACCTTCTCTGTGCCTGGGAAGCAGAAGTGTTCACATTGCTTCGCAAGAATCGCTTTTGTGCAGAAAACAGTAACACTTGTTCAGAACGAAAGAAAGCACAGAGCCCCAGATTTTATGTTGTCCTGGAGAGCTTGCAGAGCACTGGGGAAAGGCAGGCAGAGAATTCCCTGCTAGCACCTTCTCTGTGCCTGGGAAGCAGAAGTGTTCACATTGCTTCGCAGAATCGCTTTTGTGCAGAAAACAGTAACACTTGTTCAGAACGAAAGAAAGCAGAGAGCCCCAGATTCTATGTTGTCCTGGACAGCTTGCAGAGCACTGGGGAAAGGCAGGCAGAGAATTCCCTGCTAGCACCTTCTCTGTGCCTGGGAAGCAGAAGTGTTCACATTGCTTCGCAGAATCGCTTTTGTGCAGAAAACACTAACACTTGTTCAGAACGAAAGAAAGCACAGAGCCCCAGATTTGCTGTTGTCCTGGAGAGCTTGCAGAGCACTGGGGAAAGGCAGGCAGAGAATTCCCTGCTAGCACCTTCTCTGTGCCTGGGAAGCAGAAGTGTTCACATTGCTTCGCAAGAATCGCTTTTGTGCAGAAAACACTAACACTTGTTCAGAACGAAAGAAAGCACAGAGCCCCAGATTCTATGTTGTCCTGGAGAGCTTGCAGAGCACTGGGGAAAGGCAGGCAGAGAATTCCCTGCTAGCACCTTCTCTGTGCCTGGGAAGCAGAAGTGTTCACATTGCTTCGCAGAATCGCTTTTGTGCAGAAAACACTAACACTTGTTCAGAATGAAAGAAAGCAGAGAGCACCAGATTCTATGTTGTCCTGGAGAGCTTGCAGAGCACTGGGGAAAGGCAGGCAGACAATTCCTTGCTAGCACCTTCTCTGTGCCTGGGAAGCAGAAGTGTTCACATTGCTTCGCAGAATCGCTTTTGTGCAGAAAACAGTAACACTTGTTCAGAAGGAAAGAAAGCACAGAGCCCCAGATTTGCTGTTGTCCTGGAGAGCTTGCAGAGCACTGGGGAAAGGCAGGCAGAGAATTCCCTGCTAGCACCTTCTCTGTGCCTGGGAACGAGAAGTGTTCACATTGCTTCGCAGAATCGCCTTTGTGCAGAAAACAGTAACACTTGTTCAGAATGAAAGAAAGCACAGAGCCCCAGATTTGCTGTTGTCCTGGAGAGCTTGCAGAGCACTGGGGAAAGGCAGGCAGAGAATTCCCTGCTAGCACCTTCTCTGTGCCGGGGAAGCAGAAGTGTTCATATCGCTTCTCAGAATCGCTTTTGTGCAGAAAACAGTAACACTTGTTCAGAACGAAAGAAAGCAGAGAGCCCCAGATTCTATGTTGTCCTGGAGAGCTTGCAGAGCACTGGGGAAAGGCAGGCAGAGAATTCCCTGCTAGCACCTTCTCTGTGCCTGGGAAGCAGAAGTGTTCACATTGCTTCGCAAGAATCGCTTTTGTGCAGAAAACAGTAACACTTGTTCAGAACGAAAGAAAGCACAGAGCCCCAGATTTTATGTTGTCCTGGAGAGCTTGCAGAGCACTGGGGAAAGGCAGGCAGAGAATTCCCTGCTAGCACCTTCTCTGTGCCTGGGAAGCAGAAGTGTTCACATTGCTTCGCAGAATCGCTTTTGTGCAGAAAACAGTAACACTTGTTCAGAACGAAAGAAAGCAGAGAGCCCCAGATTCTATGTTGTCCTGGACAGCTTGCAGAGCACTGGGGAAAGGCAGGCAGAGAATTCCCTGCTAGCACCTTCTCTGTGCCTGGGAAGCAGAAGTGTTCACATTGCTTCGCAGAATCGCTTTTGTGCAGAAAACAGTAACACTTGTTCAGAACGAAAGAAAGCACAGAGCCCCAGATTTGCTGTTGTCCTGGAGAGCTTGCAGAGCACTGGGGAAAGGCAGGCAGAGAATTCCCTGCTAGCACCTTCTCTGTGCCTGGGAAGCAGAAGTGTTCACATTGCTTCGCAAGAATCGCTTTTGTGCAGAAAACACTAACACTTGTTCAGAACGAAAGAAAGCACAGAGCCCCAGATTCTATGTTGTCCTGGAGAGCTTGCAGAGCACTGGGGAAAGGCAGGCAGAGAATTCCCTGCTAGCACCTTCTCTGTGCCTGGGAAGCAGAAGTGTTCACATTGCTTCGCAGAATCGCTTTTGTGCAGAAAACACTAACACTTGTTCAGAACGAAAGAAAGCACAGAGCCCCAGATTCTATGTTGTCCTGGAGAGCTTGCAGAGCACTGGGGAAAGGCAGGCAGAGAATTCCCTGCTAGCACCTTCTCTGTGCCTGGGAAACAGAAGTGTTCCCATTGCTTCGCAGAATCGCTTTTGTGCAGAAAACAGTAACACTTGTTCAGAACGAAAGAAAGCACAGAGCCCCAGATTCTATGTTGTCCTGGAGAGCTTGCAGAACACTGGGGAAAGGCAGGCAGAGAATTCCCTGCTAGCACCTTCTCTGTGCCTGGGAAGCAGAAGTGTTCACATTGCTTCGCAGAATCGCTTTTGTGCAGAAAACAGTAACACTTGTTCAGAACGAAAGAAAGCACAGAGCCCCAGATTCTATGTTGTCCTGGAGAGCTTGCAGAGCACTGGAGAAAGGCAGGCAGAGAATTCCCTGCTAGCACCTTCTCTGTGCCTGGGAAGCAGAAGTGTTCACATAGCTTCGCAGAATCGCTTTTGTGCAGAAAACACTAACACTTGTTCAGAATGAAAGAAAGCAGAGAGCCCCAGGTTTGCTGTTGTCCTGGAGAGCTTGCAGAGCACTGGGGAAAGGCAGGCAGAGAATTCCCTGCTAGCACCTTCTCTGTGCCTGGGAAACAGAAGTGTTCACATTGCTTCGCAGAATCGCTTTTGTGCAGAAAACAGTAACACTTGTTCAGAATGAAAGAAAGCACAGAGCCCCAGGTTTGCTGTTGTCCTGGAGAGCTTGCAGAGCACTGGGGAAAGGCAGGCAGAGAATTCCCTGCTAGCACCTTCTCTGTGCCTGGGAAGCAGAAGTGTTCACATTGCTTCGCAGAATCGCTTTTGTGCAGAAAACACTAACACTTGTTCAGAACGAAAGAAAGCACAGAGCCCCAGATTCTATGTTGTCCTGGAGAGCTTGCAGAGCACTGGGGAAAGGCAGGCAGAGAATTCCCTGCTAGCACCTTCTCTGTGCCTGGGAAACAGAAGTGTTCCCATTGCTTCGCAGAATCGCTTTTGTGCAGAAAACAGTAACACTTGTTCAGAATGAAAGAAAGCACAGAGCCCCAGATTTGCTGTTGTCCTGGAGAGCTTGCAGAGCACTGGGGAAAGGCAGGCAGAGAATTCCCTGCTAGCACCTTCTCTGTGCCTGGGAATCAGAAGTGTTCACATTGCTTCGCAGAATCACTTTTGTGCAGAAAACAGTAACACTTGTTCAGAACGAAAGAAAGCACAGAGCCCCAGATTCTATGTTGTCCTGGAGAGCTTGCAGAGCACTGGGGAAAGGCAGGCAGAGAATTCCCTGCTAGCACCTTCTCTGTGCCTGGGAAGCATGGTGTTCATATTGCTTCTCAGAATCGCTTTTGTGCAGAAAACAGTAACACTTGTTCAGAACGAAAGAAAGCACAGAGCCCCAGATTCTATGTTGTCCTGGAGAGCTTGCAGAGCACTGGGGAAAGGCAGGCAGAGAATTCCCTGCTAGCACCTTCTCTGTGCCTGGGAAGCAGAAGTGTTCACATTGCTTCGCAGAATCGCTTTTGTGCAGAGAACAGTAACACTTGTTCAGAATGAAAGAAAGCACAGAGCCCCAGATTTGCTATTGTCCTGGAGAGCTTGCAGAGCACTGGGGAAAGGCAGGCAGAGAATTCCCTGCTAGCACCTTCTCTGTGGCGGGGAAGCAGAAGTGTTCATATCGCTTCTCAGAATCGCTTTTGTGCAGAAAACAGTAACACTTGTTCAGAACGAAGGAAAGCAGAGAGCCCCAGATTCTATGTTGTCCTGGAGAGCTTGCAGAGCACTGGGGAAAGGCAGGCAGAGAATTCCCTGCTAGCACCTTCTCTGTGCCTGGGAAGCAGAAGTGTTCACATTGCTTCACAGAATCACTTTTGTGCAGAAAACAGCAACACTTGTTCAGAACGAAAGAAAGCACAGAGCCCCAGATTCTATGTTGTCCTGGAGAGCTTGCAGAGCACTGGGGAAAGGCAGGCAGAGAATTCCCTGCTAGCACCTTCTCTGTGCCTGGGAAGCAGAAGTGTTCACATTGCTTCGCAGAATCGCTTTTGTGCAGAAAACAGTAACACTTGTTCAGAATGAAAGAAAGCACAGAGCAACAGATTCTATGTTGTCCTGGAGAGCTTGCAGAGCACTGGGGAAAGGCAGGCAGAGAATTCCTTGCTAGCACCTTCTCTGTGCCTGGGAAGCAGAAGTGTTCACATTGCTTCGCAGAATCGCTTTTGTGCAGAAAACACTAACACTTGTTCAGAACGAAAGAAAGCACAGAGCCCCAGATTCTATGTTGTCCTGGAGAGCTTGCAGAGCACTGGGGAAAGGCAGGCAGAGAATTCCCTGCTAGCACCTTTTCTGTGCCTGGGAATCAGTAGTGTTCACATTGCTTCGCAGAATCGCTTTTGTGCAGAAAACAGTAACACTTGTTCAGAACGAAAGAAAGCACAGAGCCCCAGATTCTATGTTGTCCTGGAGAGCTTGCAGAGCACTGGGGAAAGGCAGGCAGAGAATTCCCTGCTAGCACCTTCTCTGTGCCTGGGAAGCATGGTGTTCATATTGCTTCTCAGAATCGCTTTTGTGCAGAAAACACTAACACTTGTTCAGAACGAAAGAAAGCACAGAGCCCCAGATTCTATGTTGTCCTGGAGAGCTTGCAGAGCACTGGGGAAAGGCAGGCAGAGAATTCCCTGCTAGCACCTTCTCTGTGCCTGGGAAGCAGAAGTGTTCACATTGCTTCGCAGAATCGCTTTTGTGCAGAAAACAGTAACACTTGTTCAGAATGAAAGAAAGCACAGAGCCGCAGATTTGCTGTTGTCCTGGAGAGCTTGCAGAGCACTGGGGAAAGGCAGGCAGAGAATTCCCTGCTAGCACCTTCTCTGTGCCGGGGAAGCAGAAGTGTTCACATTGCCTCGTAGAATCGCTTTTGTGCAGAAAACACTAACACTTGTTCAGAACGAAAGAAAGCACAGAGCCCCAGATTCTATGTTGTCCTGGAGAGCTTGCAGAGCACTGGGGAAAGGCAGGCAGAGAATTCCCTGCTAGCACCTTCTCTGTGCCTGGGAAGCAGAAGTGTTCATATTGCTTCTCAGAATCGCTTTTGTGCAGAAAACAGCAACACTTGTTCAGAACGAAAGAAAGCACAGAGCCCCAGATTCTATGTTGTCCTGGAGAGCTTGCAGAGCACTGGAGAAAGGCAGGCAGAGAATTCCCTGCTAGCACCTTCTCTGTGCCTGGGAAGCAGAGTGTTCATATTGCTTCGCAGAATCGCTTTTGTGCAGAAAACACTAACACTTGTTCAGAAGGAAAGAAAGCACAGAGCCCCAGATTTGCTGTTGTCCTGGAGAGCTTGCAGAGCACTGGGGAAAGGCAGGCAGAGAATTCCCTGCTAGCACCTTCTCTGTGCCTGGGAAGCAGAAGTGTTCACATTGCTTCGCAGAATCGCTTTTGTGCAGAAAACACTAACACTTGTTCAGAACGAAAGAAAGCACAGAGCCCCAGATTTGCTATTGTCCTGGAGAGCTTGCAGAGCACTGGGGAAAGGCAGGCAGAGAATTCCCTGATAGCACCTTCTCTGTGCCTGGGAAGCAGAAGTGTTCATATTGCTTCTCACAATCGCTTTTGTGCAGAAAACAGTAACACTTGTTCAGAACGAAAGAAAGCAGAGAGCCCCAGATTCTATGTTGTCCTGGAGAGCTTGCAGAGCACTGGGGAAAGGCAGGCAGAGAATTCCCTGCTAGCACCTTCTCTGTGCCTGGGAAGCAGAAGTGTTCACATTGCTTCGCAGAATCGCTTTTGTGCAGAAAACACTAACACTTGTTCAGAATGAAAGAAAGCAGAGAGCACCAGATTCTATGTTGTCCTGGAGACCTTGCAGAGCACTGGGGAAAGGCAGGCAGACAATTCCTTGCTAGCACCTTCTCTGTGCCTGGGAAGCAGAAGTGTTCACATTGCTTCGCAGAATCGCTTTTGTGCAGAAAACAGTAACACTTGTTCAGAACGAAAGAAAGCACAGAGCCCCAGATTCTATGTTGTCCTGGAGAGCTTGCAGAGCACTGGGGAAAGGCAGGCAGAGAATTCCCTGCTAGCACCTTCTCTGTGCCTGGGAATCAGTAGTGTTCACATTGCTTCGCAGAATCGCTTTTGTGCAGAAAACAGTAACACTTGTTCAGAAGGAAAGAAAGCACAGAGCCCCAGATTCTATGTTGTCCTGGAGAGCTTGCAGAGCACTGGGGAAAGGCAGGCAGAGAATTCCCTGCTAGCACCTTCTCTGTGCCTGGGAAGCAGAAGTGTTCACATTGCTTCGCAGAATCGCTTTTGTGCAGAAAACAGTAACACTTGTTCAGAATGAAAGAAAGCACAGAGCCGCAGATTTGCTGTTGTCCTGGAGAGCTTGCAGAGCACTGGGGAAAGGCAGGCAGAGAATTCCCTGCTAGCACCTTCTCTGTGCCGGGGAAGCAGAAGTGTTCACATTGCCTCGCAGAATCGCTTTTGTGCAGAAAACACTAACACTTGTTCAGAACGAAAGAAAGCACAGAGCCCCAGATTCTATGTTGTCCTGGAGAGCTTGCAGAGCACTGGGGAAAGGCAGGCAGAGAATTCCCTGCTAGCACCTTCTCTGTGCCTGGGAAGCAGAAGTGTTCATATTGCTTCTCAGAATCGCTTTTGTGCAGAAAACAGCAACACTTGTTCAGAACGAAAGAAAGCACAGAGCCCCAGATTCTATGTTGTCCTGGAGAGCTTGCAGAGCACTGGAGAAAGGCAGGCAGAGAATTCCCTGCTAGCACCTTCTCTGTGCCTGGGAAGCAGAGTGTTCATATTGCTTCGCAGAATCGCTTTTGTGCAGAAAACACTAACACTTGTTCAGAAGGAAAGAAAGCACAGAGCCCCAGATTTTATGTTGTCCTGGAGAGCTTGCAGAGCACTGGGGAAAGGCAGGCAGAGAATTCCCTGCTAGCACCTTCTCTGTGCCTGGGAACCAGAAGTGTTCACATTGCTTCGCAGAATCGCTTTTGTGCAGAAAACAGTAACACTTGTTCAGAACGAAAGAAAGCACAAAGCCCCAGATTTGCTATTGTCCTGGAGAGCTTGCAGAGCACTGGGGAAAGGCAGGCAGATAATTCCCTGATAGCACCTTCTCTGTGCCTGGGAAGCAGAAGTGTTCATATTGCTTCTCAGAATCGCTTTTGTGCAGAAAACAGTAACACTTGTTCAGAACGAAAGAAAGCAGAGAGCCCCAGATTCTATGTTGTCCTGGAGAGCTTGCAGAGCACTGGGGAAAGGCAGGCAGAGAATTCCCTGCTAGCACCTTCTCTGTGCCTGGGAAGCAGAAGTGTTCACATTGCTTCGCAGAATCGCTTTTGTGCAGAAAACTGTAACACTTGTTCAGAATGAAAGAAAGCAGAGAGCACCAGATTCTATGTTGTCCTGGAGACCTTGCAGAGCACTGGGGAAAGGCAGGCAGACAATTCCTTGCTAGCACCTTCTCTGTGCCTGGGAAGCAGAAGTGTTCACATTGCTTCGCAGAATCGCTTTTGTGCAGAAAACACTAACACTTGTTCAGAACGAAAGAAAGCACAGAGCCCCAGATTCTATGTTGTCCTGGAGAGCTTGCAGAGCACTGGGGAAAGGCAGGCAGAGAATTCCCTGCTAGCACCTTCTCTGTGCCTGGGAAGCAGAAGTGTTCACATTGCTTCGCAGAATCGCTTTTGTGCAGAAAACAGTAACACTTGTTCAGAACGAAAGAAAGCACAGAGCCCCAGATTTGCTATTGTCCTGGAGAGCTTGCAGAGCACTGGGGAAAGGCAGGCAGAGAATTCACTGCTAGCACCTTCTCTGTGCCTGGGAAGCAGAAGTGTTCACATTGCTTCGCAAGAATAGCTTTTGTGCAGAAAACACTAACAGTTGTTAGAACGAAAGAAAGCACAGAGCCCCAGATTCTATGTTGTCCTGGAGAGCTTGCAGAGCACTGGGGAAAGGCAGGCAGAGAATTCCTTGCTAGCACCTTCTCTGTGCCTGGGAAACAGAAGCGTTCACATTGCTTCGCAGAATCGCTTTTGTGCAGAAAACAGTAACACTTGTTCAGAAGGAAAGAAAGCACAGAGCCCCAGGTTTGCTGTTGTCCTGGAGAACTTGCAGAGCACTGGGGAAAGGCAGGCAGAGAATTCCCTGCTAGCACCTTCTCTGTGCCTGGGAAGCAGAAGTGTTCACATTGCTTCGCAAGAATCGCTTTTGTGCAGAAAACAGTAACACTTGTTCAGAACGAAAGAAAGCACAGAGCCCCAGATTTGATGTTGTCCTGGAGAGCTTGCAGAGCACTGGGGAAAGGCAGGCAGAGAATTCCCTGCTAGCACCTTCTCTGTGCCTGGGAAACAGAAGTGTTCCCATTGCTTCGCAAAATCGCTTTTGTGCAGAAAACAGTAACACTTGTTCAGAATGAAAGAAAGCACAGAGCCCCAGATTCTATGTTGTCCTGGAGAGCTTGCAGAGCACTGGGGAAAGGCAGGCAGAGAATTCCCTGCTAGCACCTTCTCTGTGCCTGGGAAGCAGAAGTGTTTACATTGCTTCACAGAATCGCTTTTGTGCAGAAAACAGCAACACTTGTTCAGAACGAAAGAAAGCACAGAGCCCCAGATTCTATGTTGTGCTGGAGAGCTTGCAGAGCACTGGGGAAAGGCAGGCAGAGAATTCCCTGCTAGCACCTTCTCTGTGCCTGGGAAGCAAAAGTGTTCATATTGCTTCTCAGAATCGCTTTTGTGCAGAAAACACTAACACTTGTTCAGAACGAAAGAAAGCACAGAGCCCCAGATTCTATGTTGTCCTGGAGAGCTTGCAGAGCACTGGGGAAAGGCAGGCAGAGAATTCCCTGCTAGCACCTTCTCTGTGCCTGGGAAGCAGAAGTGTTCACATTGCTTCGCAAGAATCGCTTTTGTGCAGAAAACAGTAACAGTTGTTCAGAATGAAAGAAAGCACAGAGCCCCAGATTTGCTGTTGTCCTGGAGAGCTTGCAGAGCACTGGGGAAAGGCAGGCAGAGAATTCCCTGCTAGCACCTTCTCTGTGCCTGGGAAGCAGAAGTGTTCACATTGCTTCGCAGAATCGCTTTTGTGCAGAAAACACTAACACTTGTTCAGAACGAAAGAAAGCACAGAGCCCCAGATTCTATGTTGTCCTGGAGAGCTTGCAGAGCACTGGGGAAAGGCAGGCAGAGAATTCCCTGCTAGCACCTTCTCTGTGCCTGGGAAGCAGAAGTGTTTACATTGATTCACAGAATCGCTTTTGTGCAGAAAACAGCAACACTTGTTCAGAACGAAAGAAAGCACAGAGCCCCAGATTTGCTGTTGTCCTGGAGAGCTTGCAGAGCACTGGGGAAAGGCAGGCAGAGAATTCCCTGCTAGCACCTTCTCTGTGCCTGGGAAGCAGAAGTGTTCACATTGCTTCGCAGAATCGCTTTTGTGCAGAAAACACTAACATTTGTTCAGAACGAAAGAAAGCACAGAGCCCCAGATTTGCTATTGTCCTGGAGAGCTTGCAGAGCACTGGGGAAAGGCAGGCAGAGAATTCCCTGCTAGCACCTTCTCTGTGCCTGGGAAGCAGAGTGTTCACATTGCTTCTCAGAATCGCTTTTGTGCAGAAAACAGTAACACTTGTTCAGAACGAAAGAAAGCACAGAGCCCCAGATTTTATGTTGTCCTGGAGAGCTTGCAGAGCACTGGGGAAAGGCAGGCAGAGAATTCCCTGCTAGCACCTTCTCTGTGCCTGGGAAGCAGAGTGTTCACATTGCTTCGCAAGAATCGCTTTTGTGCAGAAAACACTAACACTTGTTCAGAATGAAAGAAAGCAGAGAGCCCCAGGTTTGCTGTTGTCCTGGAGAGCTTGCAGAGCACTGGGGAAAGGCAGGCAGAGAATTCCCTGCTAGCACCTTCTCTGTGCCTGGGAAACAGAAGTGTTCACATTGCTTCGCAGAATCGCTTTTGTGCAGAAAACAGTAACACTTGTTCAGAATGAAAGAAAGCACAGAGCCCCAGGTTTGCTGTTGTCCTGGAGAGCTTGCAGAGCACTGGGGAAAGGCAGGCAGAGAATTCCCTGCTAGCACCTTCTCTGTGCCTGGGAAGCAGAAGTGTTCACATTGCTTCGCAGAATCGCTTTTGTGCAGAAAACACTAACACTTGTTCAGAACGAAAGAAAGCACAGAGCCCCAGATTCTATGTTGTCCTGGAGAGCTTGCAGAGCACTGGGGAAAGGCAGGCAGAGAATTCCCTGCTAGCACCTTCTCTGTGCCTGGGAAGCGTGGTGTTCATATTGCTTCTCAGAATCGCTTTTGTGCAGAAAACAGTAACACTTGTTCAGAACGAAAGAAAGCACAGAGCCCCAGATTTGCTGTTGTCCTGGAGAGCTTGCAGAGCACTGGGGAAAGGCAGGCAGAGAATTCCCTGCTAGCACCTTCTCTGTGCCTGGGAAGCAGAAGTGTTCACATTGCTTCGCAAGAATCGCTTTTGTGCAGAAAACAGTAACAGTTGTTCAGAATGAAAGAAAGCACAGAGCCCCAGATTTGCTGTTGTCCTGGAGAGCTTGCAGAGCACTGGGGAAAGGCAGGCAGAGAATTCCCTGCTAGCACCTTCTCTGTGCCTGGGAAGCAGAAGTGTTCACATTGCTTCGCAGAATCGCTTTTGTGCAGAAAACACTAACACTTGTTCAGAACGAAAGAAAGCACAGAGCCCCAGATTCTATGTTGTCCTGGAGAGCTTGCAGAGCACTGGGGAAAGGCAGGCAGAGAATTCCCTGCTAGCACCTTCTCTGTGCCTGGGAAGCAGAAGTGTTTACATTGATTCACAGAATCGCTTTTGTGCAGAAAACAGCAACACTTGTTCAGAACGAAAGAAAGCACAGAGCCCCAGATTTGCTGTTGTCCTGGAGAGCTTGCAGAGCACTGGGGAAAGGCAGGCAGAGAATTCCCTGCTAGCACCTTCTCTGTGCCTGGGAAGCAGAAGTGTTCACATTGCTTCGCAGAATCGCTTTTGTGCAGAAAACACTAACATTTGTTCAGAACGAAAGAAAGCACAGAGCCCCAGATTTGCTATTGTCCTGGAGAGCTTGCAGAGCACTGGGGAAAGGCAGGCAGAGAATTCCCTGCTAGCACCTTCTCTGTGCCTGGGAAGCAGAGTGTTCACATTGCTTCGCAGAATCGCTTTTGTGCAGAAAACAGTAACACTTGTTCAGAACGAAAGAAAGCACAGAGCCCCAGATTTTATGTTGTCCTGGAGAGCTTGCAGAGCACTGGGGAAAGGCAGGCAGAGAATTCCCTGCTAGCACCTTCTCTGTGCCGGGGAAGCAGAAGTGTTCACATTGCTTCGCAGAATCGCTTTTGTGCAGAAAACACTAACACTTGTTCAGAACGAAAGAAAGCACAGAGCCCCAGATTCTATGTTGTCCTGGAGAGCTTGCAGAGCACTGGGGAAAGGCAGGCAGAGAATTCCTTGCTAGCACCTTCTCTGTGCCTGGGAAGCAGAAGTGTTCACATTGCTTCGCAGAATCGCTTTTGTGCAGAAAACAGTAACACTTGTTCAGAACGAAAGAAAGCACAGAGCCCCAGATTTTATGTTGTCCTGGAGAGCTTGCAGAGCACTGGGGAAAGGCAGGCAGAGAATTCCCTGCTAGCACCTTCTCTGTGCCTGTTCACATTGCTTCGCAGAATCGCTTTTGTGCAGAAAACACTAACACTTGTTCAGAACGAAAGAAAGCACAGAGCCCCAGATTCTATGTTGTCCTGGAGAGCTTGCAGAGCACTGGGGAAAGGCAGGCAGAGAATTCCCTGCTAGCACCTTCTCTGTGCCTGGGAAACAGAAGTGTTCCCATTGCTTCGCAGAATCGCTTTTGTGCAGAAAACAGTAACACTTGTTCAGAATGAAAGAAAGCACAGAGCCCCAGATTTGCTGTTGTCCTGGAGAGCTTGCAGAGCACTGGGGAAAGGCAGGCAGAGAATTCCCTGCTAGCACCTTCTCTGTGCCTGGGAATCAGAAGTGTTCACATTGCTTCGCAGAATCACTTTTGTGCAGAAAACAGTAACACTTGTTCAGAACGAAAGAAAGCACAGAGCCCCAGATTCTATGTTGTCCTGGAGAGCTTGCAGAGCACTGGGGAAAGGCAGGCAGAGAATTCCCTGCTAGCACCTTCTCTGTGCCTGGGAAGCATGGTGTTCATATTGCTTCTCAGAATCGCTTTTGTGCAGAAAACAGTAACACTTGTTCAGAACGAAAGAAAGCACAGAGCCCCAGATTTGCTGTTGTCCTGGAGAGCTTGCAGAGCACTGGGGAAAGGCAGGCAGAGAATTCCCTGCTAGCACCTTCTCTGTGCCTGGGAAGCAGAAGTGTTCACATTGCTTCGCAGAATCGCTTTTGTGCAGAAAACAGTAACACTTGTTCAGAATGAAAGAAAGCACAGAGCAACAGATTCTATGTTGTCCTGGAGAGCTTGCAGAGCACTGGGGAAAGGCAGGCAGAGAATTCCTTGCTAGCACCTTCTCTGTGCCTGGGAAGCAGAAGTGTTCACATTGCTTCGCAGAATCGCTTTTGTGCAGAAAACAGTAACACTTGTTCAGAACGAAAGAAAGCACAGAGCCCCAGATTCTATGTTGTCCTGGAGAGCTTGCAGAGCACTGGGGAAAGGCAGGCAGAGAATTCCCTGCTAGCACCTTCTCTGTGCCTGGGAAGCATGGTGTTCATATTGCTTCTCAGAATCGCTTTTGTGCAGAAAACACTAACACTTGTTCAGAACGAAAGAAAGCACAGAGCCCCAGATTCTATGTTGTCCTGGAGAGCTTGCACAGCACTGGGGAAAGGCAGGCAGAGAATTCCCTGCTAGCACCTTCTCTGTGCCTGGGAAGCAGAAGTGTTCACATTGCTTCGCAGAATCGCTTTTGTGCAGAAAACAGTAACACTTGTTCAGAATGAAAGAAAGCACAGAGCCGCAGATTTGCTGTTGTCCTGGAGAGCTTGCAGAGCACTGGGGAAAGGCAGGCAGAGAATTCCCTGCTAGCACCTTCTCTGTGCCGGGGAAGCAGAAGTGTTCACATTGCCTCGTAGAATCGCTTTTGTGCAGAAAACACTAACACTTGTTCAGAACGAAAGAAAGCACAGAGCCCCAGATTCTATGTTGTCCTGGAGAGCTTGCAGAGCACTGGGGAAAGGCAGGCAGAGAATTCCCTGCTAGCACCTTCTCTGTGCCTGGGAAGCAGAAGTGTTCATATTGCTTCTCAGAATCGCTTTTGTGCAGAAAACAGCAACACTTGTTCAGAACGAAAGAAAGCACAGAGCCCCAGATTCTATGTTGTCCTGGAGAGCTTGCAGAGCACTGGAGAAAGGCAGGCAGAGAATTCCCTGCTAGCACCTTCTCTGTGCCTGGGAAGCAGAGTGTTCATATTGCTTCGCAGAATCGCTTTTGTGCAGAAAACACTAACACTTGTTCAGAAGGAAAGAAAGCACAGAGCCCCAGATTTGATGTTGTCCTGGAGAGCTTGCAGAGCACTGGGGAAAGGCAGGCAGAGAATTCCCTGCTAGCACCTTCTCTGTGCCTGGGAAGCAGAAGTGTTCACATTGCTTCGCAGAATCGCTTTTGTGCAGAAAACACTAACACTTGTTCAGAACGAAAGAAAGCACAGAGCCCCAGATTTGCTATTGTCCTGGAGAGCTTGCAGAGCACTGGGGAAAGGCAGGCAGAGAATTCCCTGATAGCACCTTCTCTGTGCCTGGGAAGCAGAAGTGTTCATATTGCTTCTCACAATCGCTTTTGTGCAGAAAACAGTAACACTTGTTCAGAACGAAAGAAAGCAGAGAGCCCCAGATTCTATGTTGTCCTGGAGAGCTTGCAGAGCACTGGGGAAAGGCAGGCAGAGAATTCCCTGCTAGCACCTTCTCTGTGCCTGGGAAGCAGAAGTGTTCACATTGCTTCGCAGAATCGCTTTTGTGCAGAAAACACTAACACTTGTTCAGAATGAAAGAAAGCAGAGAGCACCAGATTCTATGTTGTCCTGGAGACCTTGCAGAGCACTGGGGAAAGGCAGGCAGACAATTCCTTGCTAGCACCTTCTCTGTGCCTGGGAAGCAGAAGTGTTCACATTGCTTCGCAGAATCGCTTTTGTGCAGAAAACAGTAACACTTGTTCAGAACGAAAGAAAGCACAGAGCCCCAGATTCTATGTTGTCCTGGAGAGCTTGCAGAGCACTGGGGAAAGGCAGGCAGAGAATTCCCTGCTAGCACCTTCTCTGTGCCTGGGAATCAGTAGTGTTCACATTGCTTCGCAGAATCGCTTTTGTGCAGAAAACAGTAACACTTGTTCAGAACGAAAGAAAGCACAGAGCCCCAGATTCTATGTTGTCCTGGAGAGCTTGCAGAGCACTGGGGAAAGGCAGGCAGAGAATTCCCTGCTAGCACCTTCTCTGTGCCTGGGAAGCATGGTGTTCATATTGCTTCTCAGAATCGCTTTTGTGCAGAAAACACTAACACTTGTTCAGAACGAAAGAAAGCACAGAGCCCCAGATTCTATGTTGTCCTGGAGAGCTTGCAGAGCACTGGGGAAAGGCAGGCAGAGAATTCCCTGCTAGCACCTTCTCTGTGCCTGGGAAGCAGAAGTGTTCACATTGCTTCGCAGAATCGCTTTTGTGCAGAAAACAGTAACACTTGTTCAGAATGAAAGAAAGCACAGAGCCGCAGATTTGCTGTTGTCCTGGAGAGCTTGCAGAGCACTGGGGAAAGGCAGGCAGAGAATTCCCTGCTAGCACCTTCTCTGTGCCGGGGAAGCAGAAGTGTTCACATTGCCTCGCAGAATCGCTTTTGTGCAGAAAACACTAACACTTGTTCAGAACGAAAGAAAGCACAGAGCCCCAGATTCTATGTTGTCCTGGAGAGCTTGCAGAGCACTGGGGAAAGGCAGGCAGAGAATTCCCTGCTAGCACCTTCTCTGTGCCTGGGAAGCAGAAGTGTTCATATTGCTTCTCAGAATCGCTTTTGTGCAGAAAACAGCAACACTTGTTCAGAACGAAAGAAAGCACAGAGCCCCAGATTCTATGTTGTCCTGGAGAGCTTGCAGAGCACTGGAGAAAGGCAGGCAGAGAATTCCCTGCTAGCACCTTCTCTGTGCCTGGGAAGCAGAGTGTTCATATTGCTTCGCAGAATCGCTTTTGTGCAGAAAACACTAACACTTGTTCAGAAGGAAAGAAAGCACAGAGCCCCAGATTTTATGTTGTCCTGGAGAGCTTGCAGAGCACTGGGGAAAGGCAGGCAGAGAATTCCCTGCTAGCACCTTCTCTGTGCCTGGGAAGCAGAAGTGTTCACATTGCTTCGCAGAATCGCTTTTGTGCAGAAAACAGTAACACTTGTTCAGAACGAAAGAAAGCACAAAGCCCCAGATTTGCTATTGTCCTGGAGAGCTTGCAGAGCACTGGGGAAAGGCAGGCAGATAATTCCCTGATAGCACCTTCTCTGTGCCTGGGAAGCAGAAGTGTTCATATTGCTTCTCAGAATCGCTTTTGTGCAGAAAACAGTAACACTTGTTCAGAACGAAAGAAAGCAGAGAGCCCCAGATTCTATGTTGTCCTGGAGAGCTTGCAGAGCACTGGGGAAAGGCAGGCAGAGAATTCCCTGCTAGCACCTTCTCTGTGCCTGGGAAGCAGAAGTGTTCACATTGCTTCGCAGAATCGCTTTTGTGCAGAAAACTGTAACACTTGTTCAGAATGAAAGAAAGCAGAGAGCACCAGATTCTATGTTGTCCTGGAGACCTTGCAGAGCACTGGGGAAAGGCAGGCAGACAATTCCTTGCTAGCACCTTCTCTGTGCCTGGGAAGCAGAAGTGTTCACATTGCTTCGCAGAATCGCTTTTGTGCAGAAAACACTAACACTTGTTCAGAACGAAAGAAAGCACAGAGCCCCAGATTCTATGTTGTCCTGGAGAGCTTGCAGAGCACTGGGGAAAGGCAGGCAGAGAATTCCCTGCTAGCACCTTCTCTGTGCCTGGGAAGCAGAAGTGTTCACATTGCTTCGCAGAATCGCTTTTGTGCAGAAAACAGTAACACTTGTTCAGAACGAAAGAAAGCACAGAGCCCCAGATTTGCTATTGTCCTGGAGAGCTTGCAGAGCACTGGGGAAAGGCAGGCAGAGAATTCACTGCTAGCACCTTCTCTGTGCCTGGGAAGCAGAAGTGTTCACATTGCTTCGCAAGAATAGCTTTTGTGCAGAAAACACTAACAGTTGTTAGAACGAAAGAAAGCACAGAGCCCCAGATTCTATGTTGTCCTGGAGAGCTTGCAGAGCACTGGGGAAAGGCAGGCAGAGAATTCCTTGCTAGCACCTTCTCTGTGCCTGGGAAACAGAAGCGTTCACATTGCTTCGCAGAATCGCTTTTGTGCAGAAAACAGTAACACTTGTTCAGAAGGAAAGAAAGCACAGAGCCCCAGGTTTGCTGTTGTCCTGGAGAACTTGCAGAGCACTGGGGAAAGGCAGGCAGAGAATTCCCTGCTAGCACCTTCTCTGTGCCTGGGAAGCAGAAGTGTTCACATTGCTTCGCAAGAATCGCTTTTGTGCAGAAAACAGTAACACTTGTTCAGAACGAAAGAAAGCACAGAGCCCCAGATTTGATGTTGTCCTGGAGAGCTTGCAGAGCACTGGGGAAAGGCAGGCAGAGAATTCCCTGCTAGCACCTTCTCTGTGCCTGGGAAACAGAAGTGTTCCCATTGCTTCGCAAAATCGCTTTTGTGCAGAAAACAGTAACACTTGTTCAGAATGAAAGAAAGCACAGAGCCCCAGATTCTATGTTGTCCTGGAGAGCTTGCAGAGCACTGGGGAAAGGCAGGCAGAGAATTCCCTGCTAGCACCTTCTCTGTGCCTGGGAACCAGAAGTGTTTACATTGCTTCACAGAATCGCTTTTGTGCAGAAAACAGCAACACTTGTTCAGAACGAAAGAAAGCACAGAGCCCCAGATTCTATGTTGTCCTGGAGAGCTTGCAGAGCACTGGGGAAAGGCAGGCAGAGAATTCCCTGCTAGCACCTTCTCTGTGCCTGGGAAGCAGAAGTGTTCATATTGCTTCTCAGAATCGCTTTTGTGCAGAAAACACTAACACTTGTTCAGAACGAAAGAAAGCACAGAGCCCCAGATTCTATGTTGTCCTGGAGAGCTTGCAGAGCACTGGGGAAAGGCAGGCAGAGAATTCCCTGCTAGCACCTTCTCTGTGCCTGGGAACCAGAAGTGTTCACATTGCTTCGCAGAATCGCTTTTGTGCAGAAAACAGTAACACTTGTTCAGAACGAAAGAAAGCAGAGAGCCCCAGATTCTATGTTGTCCTGGAGAGCTTGCAGAGCACTGGGGAAAGGCAGGCAGAGAATTCCCTGCTAGCACCTTCTCTGTGCCTGGGAAGCAGAAGTGTTCACATTGCTTCGCAAGAATCGCTTTTGTGCAGAAAACAGTAACAGTTGTTCAGAATGAAAGAAAGCACAGAGCCCCAGATTTGCTGTTGTCCTGGAGAGCTTGCAGAGCACTGGGGAAAGGCAGGCAGAGAATTCCCTGCTAGCACCTTCTCTGTGCCTGGGAAGCAGAGTGTTCATATTGCTTCGCAGAATCGCTTTTGTGCAGAAAACACTAACACTTGTTCAGAAGGAAAGAAAGCACAGAGCCCCAGATTTTATGTTGTCCTGGAGAGCTTGCAGAGCACTGGGGAAAGGCAGGCAGAGAATTCCCTGCTAGCACCTTCTCTGTGCCTGGGAAGCAGAAGTGTTTACATTGATTCACAGAATCGCTTTTGTGCAGAAAACAGCAACACTTGTTCAGAACGAAAGAAAGCACAGAGCCCCAGATTTGCTGTTGTCCTGGAGAGCTTGCAGAGCACTGGGGAAAGGCAGGCAGAGAATTCCCTGCTAGCACCTTCTCTGTGCCTGGGAAGCAGAAGTGTTCACATTGCTTCGCAGAATCGCTTTTGTGCAGAAAACACTAACATTTGTTCAGAACGAAAGAAAGCACAGAGCCCCAGATTTGCTATTGTCCTGGAGAGCTTGCAGAGCACTGGGGAAAGGCAGGCAGAGAATTCCCTGCTAGCACCTTCTCTGTGCCTGGGAAGCAGAGTGTTCACATTGCTTCGCAGAATCGCTTTTGTGCAGAAAACAGTAACACTTGTTCAGAAGGAAAGAAAGCACAGAGCCCCAGATTTTATGTTGTCCTGGAGAGCTTGCAGAGCACTGGGGAAAGGCAGGCAGAGAATTCCCTGCTAGCACCTTCTCTGTGCCTGGGAAGCAGAAGTGTTCATATTGCTTCTCAGAATCGCTTTTGTGCAGAAAACACTAACACTTGTTCAGAACGAAAGAAAGCACAGAGCCCCAGATTCTATGTTGTCCTGGAGAGCTTGCAGAGCACTGGGGAAAGGCAGGCAGAGAATTCCCTGCTAGCACCTTCTCTGTGCCTGGGAAGCATGGTGTTCATATTGCTTCTCAGAATCGCTTTTGTGCAGAAAACACTAACACTTGTTCAGAACGAAAGAAAGCACAGAGCCCCAGATTCTATGTTGTCCTGGAGAGCTTGCAGAGCACTGGGGAAAGGCAGGCAGAGAATTCCCTGCTAGCACCTTCTCTGTGCCTGGGAAGCAGAAGTGTTCACATTGCTTCGCAGAATCGCTTTTGTGCAGAAAACAGTAACACTTGTTCAGAATGAAAGAAAGCACAGAGCCGCAGATTTGCTGTTGTCCTGGAGAGCTTGCAGAGCACTGGGGAAAGGCAGGCAGAGAATTCCCTGCTAGCACCTTCTCTGTGCCGGGGAAGCAGAAGTGTTCACATTGCCTCGCAGAATCGCTTTTGTGCAGAAAACACTAACACTTGTTCAGAACGAAAGAAAGCACAGAGCCCCAGATTCTATGTTGTCCTGGAGAGCTTGCAGAGCACTGGGGAAAGGCAGGCAGAGAATTCCCTGCTAGCACCTTCTCTGTGCCTGGGAAGCAGAAGTGTTCATATTGCTTCTCAGAATCGCTTTTGTGCAGAAAACAGCAACACTTGTTCAGAACGAAAGAAAGCACAGAGCCCCAGATTTTATGTTGTCCTGGAGAGCTTGCAGAGCACTGGAGAAAGGCAGGCAGAGAATTCCCTGCTAGCACCTTCTCTGTGCCTGGGAAGCAGCGTTTTCATATTGCTTCGCAGAATCGCTTTTGTGCAGAAAACACTAACACTTGTTCAGAAGGAAAGAAAGCACAGAGCCCCAGATTTTATGTTGTCCTGGAGAGCTTGCAGAGCACTGGGGAAAGGCAGGCAGAGAATTCCTTGCTAACACCTTCTCTGTGCCTGGGAAGCAGAAGTGTTCACATTGCTTCGCAGAATCGCTTTTGTGCAGAAAACAGTAACACTTGTTCAGAATGAAAGAAAGCAGAGAGCACCAGATTCTATGTTGTCCTGGAGACCTTGCAGAGCACTGGGGAAAGGCAGGCAGACAATTCCTTGCTAGCACCTTCTCTGTGCCTGGGAAGCAGAAGTGTTCACATTGCTTCGCAGAATCGCTTTTGTGCAGAAAACACTAACACTTGTTCAGAACGAAAGAAAGCACAGAGCCCCAGATTCTATGTTGTCCTGGAGACCTTGCAGAGCAGTGGGGAAAGGCAGGCAGAGAATTCCCTGCTAGCACCTTCTCTGTGCCTGGGAAGCAGAAGTGTTCACATTGCTTCGCAGAATCGCTTTTGTGCAGAAAACACTAACACTTGTTCAGAACGAAAGAAAGCACAGAGCCCCAGATTTGCTATTGTCCTGGAGAGCTTGCAGAGCACTGGGGAAAGGCAGGCAGAGAATTCACTGCTAGCACCTTCTCCGTGCCTGGGAAGCAGAAGTGTTCACATTGCTTCGCAAGAATAGCTTTTGTGCAGAAAACAGTAACACTTGTTCAGAACGAAAGAAAGCACAGAGCCCCAGATTCTATGTTGTCCTGGAGAGCTTGCAGAGCACTGGGGAAAGGCAGGCAGAGAATTCCCTGCTAGCACCTTCTCTGTGCCTGGGAACCAGAAGTGTTCACATTGCTTCGCAGAATCGCTTTTGTGCAGAAAACAGTAACACTTGTTCAGAACGAAAGAAAGCAGAGAGCCCCAGATTCTATGTTGTCCTGGAGAGCTTGCAGAGCACTGGGGAAAGGCAGGCAGAGAATTCCCTGCTAGCACCTTCTCTGTGCCTGGGAAGCAGAAGTGTTCACATTGCTTCGCAAGAATCGCTTTTGTGCAGAAAACAGTAACACTTGTTCAGAATGAAAGAAAGCACAGAGCCCCAGATTTGCTGTTGTCCTGGAGAGCTTGCAGAGCACTGGGGAAAGGCAGGCAGAGAATTCCCTGCTAGCACCTTCTCTGTGCCTGGGAAGCAGAAGTGTTCACATTGCTTCGCAGAATCGCTTTTGTGCAGAAAACACTAACACTTGTTCAGAACGAAAGAAAGCACAGAGCCCCAGATTCTATGTTGTCCTGGAGAGCTTGCAGAGCACTGGGGAAAGGCAGGCAGAGAATTCCCTGATAGCACCTTCTCTGTGCCTGGGAAGCAGAAGTGTTTACATTGATTCACAGAATCGCTTTTGTGCAGAAAACAGCAACACTTGTTCAGAACGAAAGAAAGCACAGAGCCCCAGATTTGCTGTTGTCCTGGAGAGCTTGCAGAGCACTGGGGAAAGGCAGGCAGAGAATTCCCTGCTAGCACCTTCTCTGTGCCTGGGAAGCAGAAGTGTTCACATTGCTTCGCAGAATCGCTTTTGTGCAGAAAACACTAACATTTGTTCAGAACGAAAGAAAGCACAGAGCCCCAGATTTTATGTTGTCCTGGAGAGCTTGCAGAGCACTGGGGAAATGCAGGCAGACAATTCCCTGCTAGCACCTTCTCTGTGCCTGGGAAGCAGAGTGTTCACATTGCTTCGCAGAATCGCTTTTGTGCAGAAAACAGTAACACTTGTTCAGAACGAAAGAAAGCACAGAGCCCCAGATTTTATGTTGTCCTGGAGAGCTTGCAGAGCACTGGGGAAAGGCAGGCAGAGAATTCCCTGCTAGCACCTTCTCTGTGCCTGGGAAGCAGAAGTGTTCATATTGCTTCTCAGAATCGCTTTTGTGCAGAAAACACTAACACTTGTTCAGAACGAAAGAAAGGACAGAGCCCCAGATTCTATGTTGTCCTGGAGGGCTTGCAGAGCACTGGGGAAAGGCAGGCAGAGAATTCCCTGCTAGCACCTTCTCTGTGCCTGGGAACCAGAAGTGTTCACATTGCTTCGCAGAATCGCTTTTGTGCAGAAAACAGTAACACTTGGTCAGAACGAAAGAAAGCACAGAGCCCCAGATTCTATGTTGTCCTGGAGAGCTTGCAGAGCACTGGGGAAAGGCAGGCAGAGAATTCCCTGCTAGCACCTTCTCTGTGCCTGGGAAGCAGAAGTGTTCACATTGCTTCGCAAGAATCGCTTTTGTGCAGAAAACACTAACACTTGTTCAGAATGAAAGAAAGCACAGAGCCCCAGATTCTATGTTGTCCTGGAGAGCTTGCAGAGCACTGGGGAAAGGCAGGCAGAGAATTCCCTGCTAGCACCTTCTCTGTGCCTGGGAAGCAGAAGTGTTCACATTGCTTCGCAGAATCGCTTTTGTGCAGAAAACACTAACACTTGTTCAGAACGAAAGAAAGCACAGAGCCCCAGATTCTATGTTGTCCTGGAGAGCTTGCAGAGCACTGGGGAAAGGCAGGCAGAGAATTCCCTGTTAGCACCTTCTCTGTGCCTGGGAAGCAGAGTGTTCACATTGCTTTGCAGAATCGCTTTTGTGCAGAAAACAGTAACACTTGTTCAGAATGAAAGAAAGCACAGAGCCTCAGATTCTATGTTGTCCTGGAGAGCTTTCAGAGCACTGGGGAAAGGCAGGCAGAGAATTCCCTGCTAGCACCTTCTCTGTGCCTGGGAAGCAGAAGTGTTCACATTGCTTCGCAGAATCTCTTTTGTGCAGAAAACAGTAACACTTGTTCAGAATGAAAGAAAGCACAGAGCCTCAGATTCTATGTTGTCCTGGAGAGCTTGCAGAGCACTGGGGAAAGGCAGGCAGAGAATTCCCTGCTAGCACCTTCTCTGTGCCTGGGAAGCAGAAGTGTTCACATTGCTTCGCAGAATCGCTTTTGTGCAGAAAACACTAACATTTGTTCAGAACGAAAGAAAGCACAGAGCCCCAGATTTGCTATTGTCCTGGAGAGCTTGCAGAGCACTGGGGAAAGGCAGGCAGAGAATTCCCTGCTAGCACCTTCTCTGTGCCTGGGAAGCAGAGTGTTCACATTGCTTCGCAGAATCGCTTTTGTGCAGAAAACAGTAACACTTGTTCAGAATGAAAGAAAGCACAGAGCCGCAGATTTGCTGTTGTCCTGGAGAGCTTGCAGAGTACTGGGGAAAGGCAGGCAGAGAATTCCCTGCTAGCACCTTCTCTGTGCCGGGGAAGCAGAAGTGTTCACATTGCCTCGCAGAATCGCTTTTGTGCAGAAAACACTAACACTTGTTCAGAACGAAAGAAAGCACAGAGCCCCAGATTCTATGTTGTCCTGGAGAGCTTGCAGAGCACTGGGGAAAGGCAGGCAGAGAATTCCCTGCTAGCACCTTCTCTGTGCCTGGGAAGCAGAAGTGTTCATATTGCTTCTCAGAATCGCTTTTGTGCAGAAAACAGTAACACTTGTTCAGAACGAAAGAAAGCACAGAGCCCCAGATTCTATGTTGTCCTGGAGAGCTTGCAGAGCACTGGAGAAAGGCAGGCAGAGAATTCCCTGCTAGCACCTTCTCTGTGCCTGGGAAGCAGAAGTGTTCACATTGCTTCGCAGAATCGCTTTTGTGCAGAAAACACTAACACTTGTTCAGAAGGAAAGAAAGCACAGAGCCCCAGATTTTATGTTGCCCTGGAGAGCTTGCAGAGCACTGGGGAAAGGCAGGCAGAGAATTCCCTGCTAGCACCTTCTCTGTGCCTGGGAAGCAGAAGTGTTCACATTGCTTCGCAGAATCGCTTTTGTGCAGAAAACACAAACACTTGTTCAGAACGAAAGAAAGCACAGAGCCCCAGATTTGCTATTGTCCTGGAGAGCTTGCAGAGCACTGGGGAAAGGCAGGCAGAGAATTCCCTGATAGCACCTTCTCTGTGCCGGGGAAGCAGAATTGTTCATATTGCTTCTCAGAATCGCTTTTGTGCAGAAAACAGTAACACTTGTTCAGAACGAAAGAAAGCAGAGAGCCCCAGATTTTATGTTGTCCTGGAGACCTTGCAGAGCACTGGGGAAAGGCAGGCAGAGAATTCCTTGCTAGCACCTTCTCTGTGCCTGGGAAGCAGAAGTGTTCACATTGCTTCGCAGAATCGCTTTTGTGCAGAAAACAGTAACACTTGTTCAGAATGAAAGAAAGCAGAGAGCACCAGATTCTATGTTGTCCTGGAGACCTTGCAGAGCACTGGGGAAAGGCAGGCAGACAATTCCTTGCTAGCACCTTCTCTGTGCCTGGGAAGCAGAAGTGTTCACATTGCTTCGCAGAATCGCTTTTGTGCAGAAAACACTAACACTTGTTCAGAACGAAAGAAAGCACAGAGCCCCAGATTCTATGTTGTCCTGGAGAGCTTGCAGAGCAGTGGGGAAAGGCAGGCAGAGAATTCCCTGCTAGCACCTTCTCTGTGCCTGGGAAGCAGAAGTGTTCACATTGCTTCGCAGAATCGCTTTTGTGCAGAAAACAGTAACACTTGTTCAGAACGAAAGAAAGCACAGAGCCCCAGATTCTATGTTGTCCTGGAGAGCTTGCAGAGCACTGGGGAAAGGCAGGCAGAGAATTCCCTGCTAGCACCTTCTCTGTGCCTGGGAAGCAGAAGTGTTCATATTGCTTCTCAGAATCGCTTTTGTGCAGAAAACACTAACACTTGTTCAGAACGAAAGAAAGCACAGAGCCCCAGATTCTATGTTGTCCTGGAGAGCTTGCAGAGCACTGGGGAAAGGCAGGCAGAGAATTCCCTGCTAGCACCTTCTCTGTGCCTGGGAACCAGAAGTGTTCACATTGCTTCGCAGAATCGCTTTTGTGCAGAAAACAGTAACACTTGTTCAGAACGAAAGAAAGCAGAGAGCCCCAGATTCTATGTTGTCCTGGAGAGCTTGCAGAGCACTGGGGAAAGGCAGGCAGAGAATTCCCTGCTAGCACCTTCTCTGTGCCTGGGAAGCAGAAGTGTTCACATTGCTTCGCAAGAATCGCTTTTGTGCAGAAAACAGTAACAGTTGTTCAGAATGAAAGAAAGCACAGAGCCCCAGATTTGCTGTTGTCCTGGAGAGCTTGCAGAGCACTGGGGAAAGGCAGGCAGAGAATTCCCTGCTAGCACCTTCTCTGTGCCTGGGAAGCAGAAGTGTTCACATTGCTTCGCAGAATCGCTTTTGTGCAGAAAACACTAACACTTGTTCAGAACGAAAGAAAGCACAGAGCCCCAGATTCTATGTTGTCCTGTAGAGCTTGCAGAGCACTGGGGAAAGGCAGGCAGAGAATTCCCTGCTAGCACCTTCTCTGTGCCTGGGAAGCAGAAGTGTTTACATTGATTCACAGAATCGCTTTTGTGCAGAAAACAGCAACACTTGTTCAGAACGAAAGAAAGCACAGAGCCCCAGATTTGCTGTTGTCCTGGAGAGCTTGCAGAGCACTGGGGAAAGGCAGGCAGAGAATTCCCTGCTAGCACCTTCTCTGTGCCTGGGAAGCAGAAGTGTTCACATTGCTTCGCAGAATCGCTTTTGTGCAGAAAACACTAACATTTGTTCAGAACGAAAGAAAGCACAGAGCCCCAGATTTGCTATTGTCCTGGAGAGCTTGCAGAGCACTGGGGAAAGGCAGGCAGAGAATTCCCTGCTAGCACCTTCTCTGTGCCTGGGAAGCAGAAGTGTTCACATTGCTTCGCAGAATCGCTTTTGTGCAGAAAACAGTAACACTTGTTCAGAACGAAAGAAAGCACAGAGCCCCAGATTTGCTGTTGTCCTGGAGAGCTTGCAGAGCACTGGGGAAAGGCAGGCAGAGAATTCCCTGCTAGCACCTTCTCTGTGCCTGGGAAGCAGAAGTGTTCATATTGCTTCTCAGAATCGCTTTTGTGCAGAAAACACTAACACTTGTTCAGAACGAAAGAAAGCACAGAGCCCCAGATTCTATGTTGTCCTGGAGAGCTTGCAGAGCACTGGGGAAAGGCAGGCAGAGAATTCCCTGCTAGCACCTTCTCTGTGCCTGGGAAGCATGGTGTTCATATTGCTTCTCAGAATCGCTTTTGTGCAGAAAACACTAACACTTGTTCAGAACGAAAGAAAGCACAGAGCCCCAGATTCTATGTTGTCCTGGAGAGCTTGCAGAGCACTGGGGAAAGGCAGGCAGAGAATTCCCTGCTAGCACCTTCTCTGTGCCTGGGAAGCAGAAGTGTTCACATTGCTTCGCAGAATCGCTTTTGTGCAGAAAACAGTAACACTTGTTCAGAATGAAAGAAAGCACAGAGCCGCAGATTTGCTGTTGTCCTGGAGAGCTTGCAGAGCACTGGGGAAAGGCAGGCAGAGAATTCCCTGCTAGCACCTTCTCTGTGCCGGGGAAGCAGAAGTGTTCACATTGCCTCGCAGAATCGCTTTTGTGCAGAAAACACTAACACTTGTTCAGAACGAAAGAAAGCACAGAGCCCCAGATTCTATGTTGTCCTGGAGAGCTTGCAGAGCACTGGGGAAAGGCAGGCAGAGAATTCCCTGCTAGCACCTTCTCTGTGCCTGGGAAGCAGAAGTGTTCATATTGCTTCTCAGAATCGCTTTTGTGCAGAAAACAGTAACACTTGTTCAGAACGAAAGAAAGCACAGAGCCCCAGATTCTATGTTGTCCTGGAGAGCTTGCAGAGCACTGGAGAAAGGCAGGCAGAGAATTCCCTGCTAGCACCTTCTCTGTGCCTGGGAAGCAGAAGTGTTCACATTGCTTCGCAGAATCGCTTTTGTGCAGAAAACACTAACACTTGTTCAGAAGGAAAGAAAGCACAGAGCCCCAGATTTTATGTTGCCCTGGAGAGCTTGCAGAGCACTGGGGAAAGGCAGGCAGAGAATTCCCTGCTAGCACCTTCTCTGTGCCTGGGAAGCAGAAGTGTTCACATTGCTTCGCAGAATCGCTTTTGTGCAGAAAACACAAACACTTGTTCAGAACGAAAGAAAGCACAGAGCCCCAGATTTGCTATTGTCCTGGAGAGCTTGCAGAGCACTGGGGAAAGGCAGGCAGAGAATTCCCTGATAGCACCTTCTCTGTGCCGGGGAAGCAGAATTGTTCATATTGCTTCTCAGAATCGCTTTTGTGCAGAAAACAGTAACACTTGTTCAGAACGAAAGAAAGCAGAGAGCCCCAGATTTTATGTTGTCCTGGAGACCTTGCAGAGCACTGGGGAAAGGCAGGCAGAGAATTCCTTGCTAGCACCTTCTCTGTGCCTGGGAAGCAGAAGTGTTCACATTGCTTCGCAGAATCGCTTTTGTGCAGAAAACAGTAACACTTGTTCAGAATGAAAGAAAGCAGAGAGCACCAGATTCTATGTTGTCCTGGAGACCTTGCAGAGCACTGGGGAAAGGCAGGCAGACAATTCCTTGCTAGCACCTTCTCTGTGCCTGGGAAGCAGAAGTGTTCACATTGCTTCGCAGAATCGCTTTTGTGCAGAAAACACTAACACTTGTTCAGAACGAAAGAAAGCACAGAGCCCCAGATTCTATGTTGTCCTGGAGAGCTTGCAGAGCAGTGGGGAAAGGCAGGCAGAGAATTCCCTGCTAGCACCTTCTCTGTGCCTGGGAAGCAGAAGTGTTCACATTGCTTCGCAGAATCGCTTTTGTGCAGAAAACAGTAACACTTGTTCAGAACGAAAGAAAGCACAGAGCCCCAGATTTGCTATTGTCCTGGAGAGCTTGCAGAGCACTGGGGAAAGGCAGGCAGAGAATTCACTGCTAGCACCTTCTCCGTGCCTGGGAAGCAGAAGTGTTCACATTGCTTCGCAAGAATAGCTTTTGTGCAGAAAACACTAACAGTTGTTAGAACGAAAGAAAGCACAGAGCCCCAGATTCTATGTTGTCCTGGAGAGCTTGCAGAGCACTGGGGAAAGGCAGGCAGAGAATTCCTTGCTAGCACCTTCTCTGTGCCTGGGAAACAGAAGTGTTCACATTGCTTCGCAGAATCGCTTTTGTGCAGAAAACAGTAACACTTGTTCAGAAGGAAAGAAAGCACAGAGCCCCAGGTTTGCTGTTGTCCTGGAGAACTTGCAGAGCACTGGGGAAAGGCAGGCAGAGAATTCCCTGCTAGCACCTTCTCTGTGCCTGGGAAGCAGAAGTGTTCACATTGCTTCGCAAGAATCGCTTTTGTGCAGAAAACAGTAACACTTGTTCAGAACGAAAGAAAGCACAGAGCCCCAGATTTGATGTTGTCCTGGAGAGCTTGCAGAGCACTGGGGAAAGGCAGGCAGAGAATTCCCTGCTAGCACCTTCTCTGTGCCTGGGAAACAGAAGTGTTCCCATTGCTTCGCAAAATCGGTTTTGTGCAGAAAACAGTAACACTTGTTCAGAAGGAAAGAAAGCACAGAGCCCCAGATTCTATGTTGTCCTGGAGAGCTTGCAGAGCACTGGGGAAAGGCAGGCAGAGAATTCCCTGCTAGCACCTTCTCTGTGCCTGGGAACCAGAAGTGTTTACATTGCTTCACAGAATCCCTTTTGTGCAGAAAACAGCAACACTTGTTCAGAACGAAAGAAAGCACAGAGCCCCAGATTTTATGTTGTCCTGGAGAGCTTGCAGAGCACTGGAGAAAGGCAGGCAGAGAATTCCCTGCTAGCACCTTCTCTGTGCCTGGGAAGCAGAGTTTTCATATTGCTTCGCAGAATCGCTTTTGTGCAGAAAACACTAACACTTGTTCAGAAGGAAAGAAAGCACAGAGCCCCAGATTTTATGTTGCCCTGGAGAGCTTGCAGAGCACTGGGGAAAGGCAGGCAGAGAATTCCCTGCTAGCACCTTCTCTGTGCCTGGGAAGCAGAAGTGTTCACATTGCTTCGCAGAATCGCTTTTGTGCAGAAAACACAAACACTTGTTCAGAACGAAAGAAAGCACAGAGCCCCAGATTTGCTATTGTCCTGGAGAGCTTGCAGAGCACTGGGGAAAGGCAGGCAGAGAATTCCCTGCTAGCACCTTCTCTGTGCCTGGGAAGCAGAGTGTTCACATTGCTTCGCAGAATCGCTTTTGTGCAGAAAACACTAACACTTGTTCAGAACGAAAGAAAGCACAGAGCCCCAGATTTTATGTTGTCCTGGAGAGCTTGCAGAGCACTGGGGAAAGGCAGGCAGAGAATTCCCTGCTAGCACCTTCTCTGTGCCTGGGAAGCAGAAGTGTTCATATTGCTTCTCAGAATCGCTTTTGTGCAGAAAACACTAACACTTGTTCAGAACGAAAGAAAGCACAGAGCCCCAGATTCTATGTTGTCCTGGAGAGCTTGCAGAGCACTGGGGAAAGGCAGGCAGAGAATTCCCTGCTAGCACCTTCTCTGTGCCTGGGAAGCATGGTGTTCATATTGCTTCTCAGAATCGCTTTTGTGCAGAAAACACTAACACTTGTTCAGAACGAAAGAAAGCACAGAGCCCCAGATTCTATGTTGTCCTGGAGAGCTTGCAGAGCACTGGGGAAAGGCAGGCAGAGAATTCCCTGCTAGCACCTTCTCTGTGCCTGGGAAGCAGAAGTGTTCACATTGCTTCGCAGAATCGCTTTTGTGCAGAAAACAGTAACACTTGTTCAGAATGAAAGAAAGCACAGATCCGCAGATTTGCTGTTGTCCTGGAGAGCTTGCAGAGTACTGGGGAAAGGCAGGCAGAGAATTCCCTGCTAGCACCTTCTCTGTGCCGGGGAAGCAGAAGTGTTCACATTGCCTCGCAGAATCGCTTTTGTGCAGAAAACACTAACACTTGTTCAGAACGAAAGAAAGCACAGAGCCCCAGATTCTATGTTGTCCTGGAGAGCTTGCAGAGCACTGGGGAAAGGCAGGCAGAGAATTCCCTGCTAGCACCTTCTCTGTGCCTGGGAAGCAGAAGTGTTCATATTGCTTCTCAGAATCGCTTTTGTGCAGAAAACAGCAACACTTGTTCAGAACGAAAGAAAGCACAGAGCCCCAGATTCTATGTTGTCCTGGAGAGCTTGCAGAGCACTGGAGAAAGGCAGGCAGAGAATTCCCTGCTAGCACCTTCTCTGTGCCTGGGAAGCAGAGTTTTCATATTGCTTCGCAGAATCGCTTTTGTGCAGAAAACACTAACACTTGTTCAGAAGGAAAGAAAGCACAGAGCCCCAGATTTTATGTTGCCCTGGAGAGCTTGCAGAGCACTGGGGAAAGGCAGGCAGAGAATTCCCTGCTAGCACCTTCTCTGTGCCTGGGAAGCAGAAGTGTTCACATTGCTTCGCAGAATCGCTTTTGTGCAGAAAACAGTAACACTTGTTCAGAATGAAAGAAAGCAGAGAGCACCAGATTCTATGTTGTCCTGGAGACCTTGCAGAGCACTGGGGAAAGGCAGGCAGACAATTCCTTGCTAGCACCTTCTCTGTGCCTGGGAAGCAGAAGTGTTCACATTGCTTCGCAGAATCGCTTTTGTGCAGAAAACACTAACACTTGTTCAGAACGAAAGAAAGCACAGAGCCCCAGATTCTATGTTGTCCTGGAGAGCTTGCAGAGCAGTGGGGAAAGGCAGGCAGAGAATTCCCTGCTAGCACCTTCTCTGTGCCTGGGAAGCAGAAGTGTTCACATTGCTTCGCAGAATCGCTTTTGTGCAGAAAACAGTAACACTTGTTCAGAACGAAAGAAAGCACAGAGCCCCAGATTTGCTATTGTCCTGGAGAGCTTGCAGAGCACTGGGGAAAGGCAGGCAGAGAATTCACTGCTAGCACCTTCTCCGTGCCTGGGAAGCAGAAGTGTTCACATTGCTTCGCAAGAATAGCTTTTGTGCAGAAAACACTAACAGTTGTTAGAACGAAAGAAAGCACAGAGCCCCAGATTCTATGTTGTCCTGGAGAGCTTGCAGAGCACTGGGGAAAGGCAGGCAGAGAATTCCTTGCTAGCACCTTCTCTGTGCCTGGGAAACAGAAGTGTTCACATTGCTTCGCAGAATCGCTTTTGTGCAGAAAACAGTAACACTTGTTCAGAAGGAAAGAAAGCACAGAGCCCCAGGTTTGCTGTTGTCCTGGAGAACTTGCAGAGCACTGGGGAAAGGCAGGCAGAGAATTCCCTGCTAGCACCTTCTCTGTGCCTGGGAAGCAGAAGTGTTCACATTGCTTCGCAAGAATCGCTTTTGTGCAGAAAACAGTAACACTTGTTCAGAACGAAAGAAAGCACAGAGCCCCAGATTTGATGTTGTCCTGGAGAGCTTGCAGAGCACTGGGGAAAGGCAGGCAGAGAATTCCCTGCTAGCACCTTCTCTGTGCCTGGGAAACAGAAGTGTTCCCATTGCTTCGCAAAATCGCTTTTGTGCAGAAAACAGTAACACTTGTTCAGAAGGAAAGAAAGCACAGAGCCCCAGATTCTATGTTGTCCTGGAGAGCTTGCAGAGCACTGGGGAAAGGCAGGCAGAGAATTCCCTGCTAGCACCTTCTCTGTGCCTGGGAACCAGAAGTGTTTACATTGCTTCACAGAATCCCTTTTGTGCAGAAAACAGCAACACTTGTTCAGAACGAAAGAAAGCACAGAGCCCCAGATTTTATGTTGTCCTGGAGAGCTTGCAGAGCACTGGGGAAAGGCAGGCAGAGAATTCCCTGCTAGCACCTTCTCTGTGCCTGGGAAGCAGAAGTGTTCATATTGCTTCTCAGAATCGCTTGTGTGCAGAAAACACTAACACTTGTTCAGAACGAAAGAAAGCACAGAGCCCCAGATTCTATGTTGTCCTGGAGAGCTTGCAGAGCACTGGGGAAAGGCAGGCAGAGAATTCCCTGCTAGCACCTTCTCTGTGCCTGGGAACCAGAAGTGTTCACATTGCTTCGCAGAATCGCTTTTGTGCAGAGAACACTAACACTTGTTCAGAACGAAAGAAAGCAGAGAGCCCCAGATTCTATGTTGTCCTGGAGAGCTTGCAGAGCACTGGGGAAAGGCAGGCAGAGAATTCCCTGCTAGCACCTTCTCTGTGCCTGGGAAGCAGAAGTGTTCACATTGCTTCGCAAGAATCGCTTTTGTGCAGAAAACAGTAACACTTGTTCAGAATGAAAGAAAGCACAGAGCCCCAGATTTGCTGTTGTCCTGGAGAGCTTGCAGAGCACTGGGGAAAGGCAGGCAGAGAATTCCCTGCTAGCACCTTCTCTGTGCCTGGGAAGCAGAAGTGTTCACATTGCTTCGCAGAATCGCTTTTGTGCAGAAAACACTAACACTTGTTCAGAACGAAAGAAAGCACAGAGCCCCAGATTCTATGTTGTCCTGGAGAGCTTGCAGAGCACTGGGGAAAGGCAGGCAGAGAATTCCCTGCTAGCACCTTCTCTGTGCCTGGGAATCAGAAGTGTTCATATTGCTTCTCAGAATCGCTTTTGTGCAGAAAACAGTAACACTTGTTCAGAACGAAAGAAAGCACAGAGCCCCAGATTCTATGTTGTCCTGGAGAGCTTGCAGAGCACTGGGGAAAGGCAGGCAGAGAATTCCCTGCTAGCACCTTCTCTGTGCCTGGGAAGCAGAAGTGTTCACATTGCTTCGCAGAATCGCTTTTGTGCAGAAAACACTAACATTTGTTCAGAACGAAAGAAAGCACAGAGCCCCAGATTTTATGTTGTCCTGGAGAGCTTGCAGAGCACTGGGGAAAGGCAGGCAGAGAATTCCCTGCTAGCACCTTCTCTGTGCCTGGGAAGCAGAAGTGTTCACATTGCTTCGCAGAATCGCTTTTGTGCAGAAAACAGTAACACTTGTTCAGAACGAAAGAAAGCACAGAGCCCCAGATTCTATGTTGTCCTGGAGAGCTTGCAGAGCACTGGGGAAAGGCAGGCAGAGAATTCCCTGCTAGCACCTTCTCTGTGCCTGGGAAGCAGAAGTGTTCACATTGCTTCGCAGAATCGCTTTTGTGCAGAAAACAGTAACACTTGTTCAGAACGAAAGAAAGCAGAGAGCCCCAGATTCTATGTTGTCCTGGAGAGCTTGCAGAGCACTGGGGAAAGGCAGGCAGAGAATTCCCTGCTAGCACCTTCTCTGTGCCTGGGAAGCAGAAGTGTTCACATTGCTTCGCAAGAATCGCTTTTGTGCAGAAAACAGTAACACTTGTTCAGAATGAAAGAAAGCACAGAGCCCCAGATTTGATGTTGTCCTGGAGAGCTTGCAGAGCACTGGGGAAAGGCAGGCAGAGAATTCCCTGCTAGCACCTTCTCTGTGCCTGGGAAGCAGAAGTGTTCACATTGCTTCGCAGAATCGCTTTTGTGCAGAAAACAGTAACACTTGTTCAGAACGAAAGAAAGCACAGAGCCCCAGATTCTATGTTGTCCTGGAGAGCTTGCAGAGCACTGGGGAAAGGCAGGCAGAGAATTCCCTGTTAGCACCTTCTCTGTGCCTGGGAAGCAGAGTGTTCACATTGCTTCGCAGAATCGCTTTTGTGCAGAAAACACTAACACTTGTTCAGAATGAAAGAAAGCAGAGAGCCCCAGATTCTATGTTGTCCTGGAGAGCTTGCAGAGCACTGGGGAAAGGCAGGCAGAGAATTCCCTGCTAGCACCTTCTCTGTGCCTGGGAAGCAGAAGTGTTTACGTTGCTTCGCAGAATCGCTTTTGTGCAGAAAACAGTAACACTTGTTCAGAATGAAAGAAAGCAGAGAGCAACAGATTCTATGTTGTCCTGGAGAGCTTGCAGAGCACTGGGGAAAGGCAGGCAGACAATTCCTTGCTAGCACCTTCTCTGTGCCTGGGAAGCAGAAGTGTTCACATTGCTTCGCAGAATCGCTTTTGTGCAGAAAACACTAACACTTGTTCAGAACGAAAGAAAGCACAGAGCCCCAGATTTGCTGTTGTCCTGGAGAGCTTGCAGAGCACTGGGGAAAGGCAGGCAGAGAATTCCCTGCTAGCACCTTCTCTGTGCCTGGGAAGCAGAAGTGTTCACATTGCTTCGCAGAATCGCTTTTGTGCAGAAAACAGTAACACTTGTTCAGAACGAAAGAAAGCACAGAGCCCCAGATTCTATGTTGTCCTGGAGAGCTTGCAGAGCACTGGGGAAAGGCAGGCAGAGAATTCCCTGCTAGCACCTTCTCTGTGCCTGGGAAGCAGAAGTGTTCACATTGCTTCGCAGAATCGCTTTTGTGCAGAAAACACTAACACTTGTTCAGAACGAAAGAAAGCACAGAGCCCCAGATTCTATGTTGTCCTGGAGAGCTTGCAGAGCACTGGGGAAAGGCAGGCAGACAATTCCTTGCTAGCACCTTCTCTGTGCCTGGGAAGCAGAAGTGTTCACATTGCTTCGCAAGAATCGCTTTTGTGCAGAAAACAGTAACACTTGTTCAGAACGAAAGAAAGCACAGAGCCCCAGATTTGCTATTGTCCTGGAGAGCTTGCAGAGCACTGGGGAAAGGCAGGCAGAGAATTCCCTGCTAGCACCTTCTCTGTGCCTGGGAAGCAGAGTGTTCACATTGCTTCGCAGAATCGCTTTTGTGCAGAAAACAGTAACACTTGTTCAGAAGGAAAGAAAGCACAGAGCCCCAGATTTTATGTTGTCCTGGAGAGCTTGCAGAGCACTGGGGAAAGGCAGGCAGAGAATTCCCTGCTAGCACCTTCTCTGTGCCTGGGAAGCAGAAGTGTTCATATTGCTTCTCAGAATCGCTTTTGTGCAGAAAACACTAACACTTGTTCAGAACGAAAGAAAGCACAGAGCCCCAGATTCTATGTTGTCCTGGAGAGCTTGCAGAGCACTGGGGAAAGGCAGGCAGAGAATTCCCTGCTAGCACCTTCTCTGTGCCTGGGAAGCATGGTGTTCATATTGCTTCTCAGAATCGCTTTTGTGCAGAAAACACTAACACTTGTTCAGAACGAAAGAAAGCACAGAGCCCCAGATTCTATGTTGTCCTGGAGAGCTTGCAGAGCACTGGGGAAAGGCAGGCAGAGAATTCCCTGCTAGCACCTTCTCTGTGCCTGGGAAGCAGAAGTGTTCACATTGCTTCGCAGAATCGCTTTTGTGCAGAAAACAGTAACACTTGTTCAGAATGAAAGAAAGCACAGAGCCGCAGATTTGCTGTTGTCCTGGAGAGCTTGCAGAGCACTGGGGAAAGGCAGGCAGAGAATTCCCTGCTAGCACCTTCTCTGTGCCGGGGAAGCAGAAGTGTTCACATTGCCTCGCAGAATCGCTTTTGTGCAGAAAACACTAACACTTGTTCAGAACGAAAGAAAGCACAGAGCCCCAGATTCTATGTTGTCCTGGAGAGCTTGCAGAGCACTGGGGAAAGGCAGGCAGAGAATTCCCTGCTAGCACCTTCTCTGTGCCTGGGAAGCAGAAGTGTTCATATTGCTTCTCAGAATCGCTTTTGTGCAGAAAACAGCAACACTTGTTCAGAACGAAAGAAAGCACAGAGCCCCAGATTTTATGTTGTCCTGGAGAGCTTGCAGAGCACTGGAGAAAGGCAGGCAGAGAATTCCCTGCTAGCACCTTCTCTGTGCCTGGGAAGCAGCGTTTTCATATTGCTTCGCAGAATCGCTTTTGTGCAGAAAACACTAACACTTGTTCAGAAGGAAAGAAAGCACAGAGCCCCAGATTTTATGTTGTCCTGGAGAGCTTGCAGAGCACTGGGGAAAGGCAGGCAGAGAATTCCTTGCTAGCACCTTCTCTGTGCCTGGGAAGCAGAAGTGTTCACATTGCTTCGCAGAATCGCTTTTGTGCAGAAAACAGTAACACTTGTTCAGAATGAAAGAAAGCAGAGAGCACCAGATTCTATGTTGTCCTGGAGACCTTGCAGAGCACTGGGGAAAGGCAGGCAGACAATTCCTTGCTAGCACCTTCTCTGTGCCTGGGAAGCAGAAGTGTTCACATTGCTTCGCAGAATCGCTTTTGTGCAGAAAACACTAACACTTGTTCAGAACGAAAGAAAGCACAGAGCCCCAGATTCTATGTTGTCCTGGAGACCTTGCAGAGCAGTGGGGAAAGGCAGGCAGAGAATTCCCTGCTAGCACCTTCTCTGTGCCTGGGAAGCAGAAGTGTTCACATTGCTTCGCAGAATCGCTTTTGTGCAGAAAACACTAACACTTGTTCAGAACGAAAGAAAGCACAGAGCCCCAGATTTGCTATTGTCCTGGAGAGCTTGCAGAGCACTGGGGAAAGGCAGGCAGAGAATTCACTGCTAGCACCTTCTCCGTGCCTGGGAAGCAGAAGTGTTCACATTGCTTCGCAAGAATAGCTTTTGTGCAGAAAACAGTAACACTTGTTCAGAACGAAAGAAAGCACAGAGCCCCAGATTCTATGTTGTCCTGGAGAGCTTGCAGAGCACTGGGGAAAGGCAGGCAGAGAATTCCCTGCTAGCACCTTCTCTGTGCCTGGGAACCAGAAGTGTTCACATTGCTTCGCAGAATCGCTTTTGTGCAGAGAACACTAACACTTGTTCAGAACGAAAGAAAGCAGAGAGCCCCAGATTCTATGTTGTCCTGGAGAGCTTGCAGAGCACTGGGGAAAGGCAGGCAGAGAATTCCCTGCTAGCACCTTCTCTGTGCCTGGGAAGCAGAAGTGTTCACATTGCTTCGCAAGAATCGCTTTTGTGCAGAAAACAGTAACACTTGTTCAGAATGAAAGAAAGCACAGAGCCCCAGATTTGCTGTTGTCCTGGAGAGCTTGCAGAGCACTGGGGAAAGGCAGGCAGAGAATTCCCTGCTAGCACCTTCTCTGTGCCTGGGAAGCAGAAGTGTTCACATTGCTTCGCAGAATCGCTTTTGTGCAGAAAACACTAACACTTGTTCAGAACGAAAGAAAGCACAGAGCCCCAGATTCTATGTTGTCCTGGAGAGCTTGCAGAGCACTGGGGAAAGGCAGGCAGAGAATTCCCTGATAGCACCTTCTCTGTGCCTGGGAAGCAGAAGTGTTTACATTGATTCACAGAATCGCTTTTGTGCAGAAAACAGCAACACTTGTTCAGAACGAAAGAAAGCACAGAGCCCCAGATTTGCTGTTGTCCTGGAGAGCTTGCAGAGCACTGGGGAAAGGCAGGCAGAGAATTCCCTGCTAGCACCTTCTCTGTGCCTGGGAAGCAGAAGTGTTCACATTGCTTCGCAGAATCGCTTTTGTGCAGAAAACACTAACATTTGTTCAGAACGAAAGAAAGCACAGAGCCCCAGATTTTATGTTGTCCTGGAGAGCTTGCAGAGCACTGGGGAAATGCAGGCAGACAATTCCCTGCTAGCACCTTCTCTGTGCCTGGGAAGCAGAGTGTTCACATTGCTTCGCAGAATCGCTTTTGTGCAGAAAACAGTAACACTTGTTCAGAACGAAAGAAAGCACAGAGCCCCAGATTTTATGTTGTCCTGGAGAGCTTGCAGAGCACTGGGGAAAGGCAGGCAGAGAATTCCCTGCTAGCACCTTCTCTGTGCCTGGGAAGCAGAAGTGTTCATATTGCTTCTCAGAATCGCTTTTGTGCAGAAAACACTAACACTTGTTCAGAACGAAAGAAAGGACAGAGCCCCAGATTCTATGTTGTCCTGGAGGGCTTGCAGAGCACTGGGGAAAGGCAGGCAGAGAATTCCCTGCTAGCACCTTCTCTGTGCCTGGGAACCAGAAGTGTTCACATTGCTTCGCAGAATCGCTTTTGTGCAGAAAACAGTAACACTTGGTCAGAACGAAAGAAAGCACAGAGCCCCAGATTCTATGTTGTCCTGGAGAGCTTGCAGAGCACTGGGGAAAGGCAGGCAGAGAATTCCCTGCTAGCACCTTCTCTGTGCCTGGGAAGCAGAAGTGTTCACATTGCTTCGCAAGAATCGCTTTTGTGCAGAAAACAGTAACACTTGTTCAGAATGAAAGAAAGCACAGAGCCCCAGATTCTATGTTGTCCTGGAGAGCTTGCAGAGCACTGGGGAAAGGCAGGCAGAGAATTCCCTGCTAGCACCTTCTCTGTGCCTGGGAAGCAGAAGTGTTCACATTGCTTCGCAGAATCGCTTTTGTGCAGAAAACACTAACACTTGTTCAGAACGAAAGAAAGCACAGAGCCCCAGATTCTATGTTGTCCTGGAGAGCTTGCAGAGCACTGGGGAAAGGCAGGCAGAGAATTCCCTGTTAGCACCTTCTCTGTGCCTGGGAAGCAGAGTGTTCACATTGCTTTGCAGAATCGCTTTTGTGCAGAAAACAGTAACACTTGTTCAGAATGAAAGAAAGCACAGAGCCTCAGATTCTATGTTGTCCTGGAGAGCTTTCAGAGCACTGGGGAAAGGCAGGCAGAGAATTCCCTGCTAGCACCTTCTCTGTGCCTGGGAAGCAGAAGTGTTCACATTGCTTCGCAGAATCTCTTTTGTGCAGAAAACAGTAACACTTGTTCAGAATGAAAGAAAGCACAGAGCCTCAGATTCTATGTTGTCCTGGAGAGCTTGCAGAGCACTGGGGAAAGGCAGGCAGAGAATTCCCTGCTAGCACCTTCTCTGTGCCTGGGAAGCAGAAGTGTTCACATTGCTTCGCAGAATCGCTTTTGTGCAGAAAACACTAACATTTGTTCAGAACGAAAGAAAGCACAGAGCCCCAGATTTGCTATTGTCCTGGAGAGCTTGCAGAGCACTGGGGAAAGGCAGGCAGAGAATTCCCTGCTAGCACCTTCTCTGTGCCTGGGAAGCAGAGTGTTCACATTGCTTCGCAGAATCGCTTTTGTGCAGAAAACAGTAACACTTGTTCAGAACGAAAGAAAGCACAGAGCCCCAGATTTTATGTTGTCCTGGAGAGCTTGCAGAGCACTGGGGAAAGGCAGGCAGAGAATTCCCTGCTAGCACCTTCTCTGTGCCTGGGAAGCAGAAGTGTTCATATTGCTTCTCAGAATCGCTTTTGTGCAGAAAACACTAACACTTGTTCAGAACGAAAGAAAGCACAGAGCCCCAGATTCTATGTTGTCCTGGAGAGCTTGCAGAGCACTGGGGAAAGGCAGGCAGAGAATTCCCTGCTAGCACCTTCTCTGTGCCTGGGAAGCATGGTGTTCATATTGCTTCTCAGAATCGCTTTTGTGCAGAAAACAGTAACACTTGTTCAGAATGAAAGAAAGCACAGAGCCGCAGATTTGCTGTTGTCCTGGAGAGCTTGCAGAGTACTGGGGAAAGGCAGGCAGAGAATTCCCTGCTAGCACCTTCTCTGTGCCGGGGAAGCAGAAGTGTTCACATTGCCTCGCAGAATCGCTTTTGTGCAGAAAACACTAACACTTGTTCAGAACGAAAGAAAGCACAGAGCCCCAGATTCTATGTTGTCCTGGAGAGCTTGCAGAGCACTGGGGAAAGGCAGGCAGAGAATTCCCTGCTAGCACCTTCTCTGTGCCTGGGAAGCAGAAGTGTTCATATTGCTTCTCAGAATCGCTTTTGTGCAGAAAACAGTAACACTTGTTCAGAACGAAAGAAAGCACAGAGCCCCAGATTCTATGTTGTCCTGGAGAGCTTGCAGAGCACTGGAGAAAGGCAGGCAGAGAATTCCCTGCTAGCACCTTCTCTGTGCCTGGGAAGCAGAAGTGTTCACATTGCTTCGCAGAATCGCTTTTGTGCAGAAAACACTAACACTTGTTCAGAAGGAAAGAAAGCACAGAGCCCCAGATTTTATGTTGCCCTGGAGAGCTTGCAGAGCACTGGGGAAAGGCAGGCAGAGAATTCCCTGCTAGCACCTTCTCTGTGCCTGGGAAGCAGAAGTGTTCACATTGCTTCGCAGAATCGCTTTTGTGCAGAAAACACAAACACTTGTTCAGAACGAAAGAAAGCACAGAGCCCCAGATTTGCTATTGTCCTGGAGAGCTTGCAGAGCACTGGGGAAAGGCAGGCAGAGAATTCCCTGATAGCACCTTCTCTGTGCCGGGGAAGCAGAATTGTTCATATTGCTTCTCAGAATCGCTTTTGTGCAGAAAACAGTAACACTTGTTCAGAACGAAAGAAAGCAGAGAGCCCCAGATTTTATGTTGTCCTGGAGACCTTGCAGAGCACTGGGGAAAGGCAGGCAGAGAATTCCTTGCTAGCACCTTCTCTGTGCCTGGGAAGCAGAAGTGTTCACATTGCTTCGCAGAATCGCTTTTGTGCAGAAAACAGTAACACTTGTTCAGAATGAAAGAAAGCAGAGAGCACCAGATTCTATGTTGTCCTGGAGACCTTGCAGAGCACTGGGGAAAGGCAGGCAGACAATTCCTTGCTAGCACCTTCTCTGTGCCTGGGAAGCAGAAGTGTTCACATTGCTTCGCAGAATCGCTTTTGTGCAGAAAACACTAACACTTGTTCAGAACGAAAGAAAGCACAGAGCCCCAGATTCTATGTTGTCCTGGAGAGCTTGCAGAGCAGTGGGGAAAGGCAGGCAGAGAATTCCCTGCTAGCACCTTCTCTGTGCCTGGGAAGCAGAAGTGTTCACATTGCTTCGCAGAATCGCTTTTGTGCAGAAAACAGTAACACTTGTTCAGAACGAAAGAAAGCACAGAGCCCCAGATTTGCTATTGTCCTGGAGAGCTTGCAGAGCACTGGGGAAAGGCAGGCAGAGAATTCACTGCTAGCACCTTCTCCGTGCCTGGGAAGCAGAAGTGTTCACATTGCTTCGCAAGAATAGCTTTTGTGCAGAAAACACTAACAGTTGTTAGAACGAAAGAAAGCACAGAGCCCCAGATTCTATGTTGTCCTGGAGAGCTTGCAGAGCACTGGGGAAAGGCAGGCAGAGAATTCCTTGCTAGCACCTTCTCTGTGCCTGGGAAACAGAAGTGTTCACATTGCTTCGCAGAATCGCTTTTGTGCAGAAAACAGTAACACTTGTTCAGAAGGAAAGAAAGCACAGAGCCCCAGGTTTGCTGTTGTCCTGGAGAACTTGCAGAGCACTGGGGAAAGGCAGGCAGAGAATTCCCTGCTAGCACCTTCTCTGTGCCTGGGAAGCAGAAGTGTTCACATTGCTTCGCAAGAATCGCTTTTGTGCAGAAAACAGTAACACTTGTTCAGAACGAAAGAAAGCACAGAGCCCCAGATTTGATGTTGTCCTGGAGAGCTTGCAGAGCACTGGGGAAAGGCAGGCAGAGAATTCCCTGCTAGCACCTTCTCTGTGCCTGGGAAACAGAAGTGTTCCCATTGCTTCGCAAAATCGGTTTTGTGCAGAAAACAGTAACACTTGTTCAGAAGGAAAGAAAGCACAGAGCCCCAGATTCTATGTTGTCCTGGAGAGCTTGCAGAGCACTGGGGAAAGGCAGGCAGAGAATTCCCTGCTAGCACCTTCTCTGTGCCTGGGAACCAGAAGTGTTTACATTGCTTCACAGAATCCCTTTTGTGCAGAAAACAGCAACACTTGTTCAGAACGAAAGAAAGCACAGAGCCCCAGATTTTATGTTGTCCTGGAGAGCTTGCAGAGCACTGGAGAAAGGCAGGCAGAGAATTCCCTGCTAGCACCTTCTCTGTGCCTGGGAAGCAGAGTTTTCATATTGCTTCGCAGAATCGCTTTTGTGCAGAAAACACTAACACTTGTTCAGAAGGAAAGAAAGCACAGAGCCCCAGATTTTATGTTGCCCTGGAGAGCTTGCAGAGCACTGGGGAAAGGCAGGCAGAGAATTCCCTGCTAGCACCTTCTCTGTGCCTGGGAAGCAGAAGTGTTCACATTGCTTCGCAGAATCGCTTTTGTGCAGAAAACACAAACACTTGTTCAGAACGAAAGAAAGCACAGAGCCCCAGATTTGCTATTGTCCTGGAGAGCTTGCAGAGCACTGGGGAAAGGCAGGCAGAGAATTCCCTGCTAGCACCTTCTCTGTGCCTGGGAAGCAGAGTGTTCACATTGCTTCGCAGAATCGCTTTTGTGCAGAAAACACTAACACTTGTTCAGAACGAAAGAAAGCACAGAGCCCCAGATTTTATGTTGTCCTGGAGAGCTTGCAGAGCACTGGGGAAAGGCAGGCAGAGAATTCCCTGCTAGCACCTTCTCTGTGCCTGGGAAGCAGAAGTGTTCATATTGCTTCTCAGAATCGCTTTTGTGCAGAAAACACTAACACTTGTTCAGAACGAAAGAAAGCACAGAGCCCCAGATTCTATGTTGTCCTGGAGAGCTTGCAGAGCACTGGGGAAAGGCAGGCAGAGAATTCCCTGCTAGCACCTTCTCTGTGCCTGGGAAGCATGGTGTTCATATTGCTTCTCAGAATCGCTTTTGTGCAGAAAACACTAACACTTGTTCAGAACGAAAGAAAGCACAGAGCCCCAGATTCTATGTTGTCCTGGAGAGCTTGCAGAGCACTGGGGAAAGGCAGGCAGAGAATTCCCTGCTAGCACCTTCTCTGTGCCTGGGAAGCAGAAGTGTTCACATTGCTTCGCAGAATCGCTTTTGTGCAGAAAACAGTAACACTTGTTCAGAATGAAAGAAAGCACAGATCCGCAGATTTGCTGTTGTCCTGGAGAGCTTGCAGAGTACTGGGGAAAGGCAGGCAGAGAATTCCCTGCTAGCACCTTCTCTGTGCCGGGGAAGCAGAAGTGTTCACATTGCCTCGCAGAATCGCTTTTGTGCAGAAAACACTAACACTTGTTCAGAACGAAAGAAAGCACAGAGCCCCAGATTCTATGTTGTCCTGGAGAGCTTGCAGAGCACTGGGGAAAGGCAGGCAGAGAATTCCCTGCTAGCACCTTCTCTGTGCCTGGGAAGCAGAAGTGTTCATATTGCTTCTCAGAATCGCTTTTGTGCAGAAAACAGCAACACTTGTTCAGAACGAAAGAAAGCACAGAGCCCCAGATTCTATGTTGTCCTGGAGAGCTTGCAGAGCACTGGAGAAAGGCAGGCAGAGAATTCCCTGCTAGCACCTTCTCTGTGCCTGGGAAGCAGAGTTTTCATATTGCTTCGCAGAATCGCTTTTGTGCAGAAAACACTAACACTTGTTCAGAAGGAAAGAAAGCACAGAGCCCCAGATTTTATGTTGCCCTGGAGAGCTTGCAGAGCACTGGGGAAAGGCAGGCAGAGAATTCCCTGCTAGCACCTTCTCTGTGCCTGGGAAGCAGAAGTGTTCACATTGCTTCGCAGAATCGCTTTTGTGCAGAAAACAGTAACACTTGTTCAGAATGAAAGAAAGCAGAGAGCACCAGATTCTATGTTGTCCTGGAGACCTTGCAGAGCACTGGGGAAAGGCAGGCAGACAATTCCTTGCTAGCACCTTCTCTGTGCCTGGGAAGCAGAAGTGTTCACATTGCTTCGCAGAATCGCTTTTGTGCAGAAAACACTAACACTTGTTCAGAACGAAAGAAAGCACAGAGCCCCAGATTCTATGTTGTCCTGGAGAGCTTGCAGAGCAGTGGGGAAAGGCAGGCAGAGAATTCCCTGCTAGCACCTTCTCTGTGCCTGGGAAGCAGAAGTGTTCACATTGCTTCGCAGAATCGCTTTTGTGCAGAAAACAGTAACACTTGTTCAGAACGAAAGAAAGCACAGAGCCCCAGATTTGCTATTGTCCTGGAGAGCTTGCAGAGCACTGGGGAAAGGCAGGCAGAGAATTCACTGCTAGCACCTTCTCCGTGCCTGGGAAGCAGAAGTGTTCACATTGCTTCGCAAGAATAGCTTTTGTGCAGAAAACACTAACAGTTGTTAGAACGAAAGAAAGCACAGAGCCCCAGATTCTATGTTGTCCTGGAGAGCTTGCAGAGCACTGGGGAAAGGCAGGCAGAGAATTCCTTGCTAGCACCTTCTCTGTGCCTGGGAAACAGAAGTGTTCACATTGCTTCGCAGAATCGCTTTTGTGCAGAAAACAGTAACACTTGTTCAGAAGGAAAGAAAGCACAGAGCCCCAGGTTTGCTGTTGTCCTGGAGAACTTGCAGAGCACTGGGGAAAGGCAGGCAGAGAATTCCCTGCTAGCACCTTCTCTGTGCCTGGGAAGCAGAAGTGTTCACATTGCTTCGCAAGAATCGCTTTTGTGCAGAAAACAGTAACACTTGTTCAGAACGAAAGAAAGCACAGAGCCCCAGATTTGATGTTGTCCTGGAGAGCTTGCAGAGCACTGGGGAAAGGCAGGCAGAGAATTCCCTGCTAGCACCTTCTCTGTGCCTGGGAAACAGAAGTGTTCCCATTGCTTCGCAAAATCGCTTTTGTGCAGAAAACAGTAACACTTGTTCAGAAGGAAAGAAAGCACAGAGCCCCAGATTCTATGTTGTCCTGGAGAGCTTGCAGAGCACTGGGGAAAGGCAGGCAGAGAATTCCCTGCTAGCACCTTCTCTGTGCCTGGGAACCAGAAGTGTTTACATTGCTTCACAGAATCCCTTTTGTGCAGAAAACAGCAACACTTGTTCAGAACGAAAGAAAGCACAGAGCCCCAGATTTTATGTTGTCCTGGAGAGCTTGCAGAGCACTGGGGAAAGGCAGGCAGAGAATTCCCTGCTAGCACCTTCTCTGTGCCTGGGAAGCAGAAGTGTTCATATTGCTTCTCAGAATCGCTTGTGTGCAGAAAACACTAACACTTGTTCAGAACGAAAGAAAGCACAGAGCCCCAGATTCTATGTTGTCCTGGAGAGCTTGCAGAGCACTGGGGAAAGGCAGGCAGAGAATTCCCTGCTAGCACCTTCTCTGTGCCTGGGAACCAGAAGTGTTCACATTGCTTCGCAGAATCGCTTTTGTGCAGAGAACACTAACACTTGTTCAGAACGAAAGAAAGCAGAGAGCCCCAGATTCTATGTTGTCCTGGAGAGCTTGCAGAGCACTGGGGAAAGGCAGGCAGAGAATTCCCTGCTAGCACCTTCTCTGTGCCTGGGAAGCAGAAGTGTTCACATTGCTTCGCAAGAATCGCTTTTGTGCAGAAAACAGTAACACTTGTTCAGAATGAAAGAAAGCACAGAGCCCCAGATTTGCTGTTGTCCTGGAGAGCTTGCAGAGCACTGGGGAAAGGCAGGCAGAGAATTCCCTGCTAGCACCTTCTCTGTGCCTGGGAAGCAGAAGTGTTCACATTGCTTCGCAGAATCGCTTTTGTGCAGAAAACACTAACACTTGTTCAGAACGAAAGAAAGCACAGAGCCCCAGATTCTATGTTGTCCTGGAGAGCTTGCAGAGCACTGGGGAAAGGCAGGCAGAGAATTCCCTGCTAGCACCTTCTCTGTGCCTGGGAATCAGAAGTGTTCATATTGCTTCTCAGAATCGCTTTTGTGCAGAAAACAGTAACACTTGTTCAGAACGAAAGAAAGCACAGAGCCCCAGATTCTATGTTGTCCTGGAGAGCTTGCAGAGCACTGGGGAAAGGCAGGCAGAGAATTCCCTGCTAGCACCTTCTCTGTGCCTGGGAAGCAGAAGTGTTCACATTGCTTCGCAGAATCGCTTTTGTGCAGAAAACACTAACATTTGTTCAGAACGAAAGAAAGCACAGAGCCCCAGATTTTATGTTGTCCTGGAGAGCTTGCAGAGCACTGGGGAAAGGCAGGCAGAGAATTCCCTGCTAGCACCTTCTCTGTGCCTGGGAAGCAGAAGTGTTCACATTGCTTCGCAGAATCGCTTTTGTGCAGAAAACAGTAACACTTGTTCAGAACGAAAGAAAGCACAGAGCCCCAGATTCTATGTTGTCCTGGAGAGCTTGCAGAGCACTGGGGAAAGGCAGGCAGAGAATTCCCTGCTAGCACCTTCTCTGTGCCTGGGAAGCAGAAGTGTTCACATTGCTTCGCAGAATCGCTTTTGTGCAGAAAACAGTAACACTTGTTCAGAACGAAAGAAAGCAGAGAGCCCCAGATTCTATGTTGTCCTGGAGAGCTTGCAGAGCACTGGGGAAAGGCAGGCAGAGAATTCCCTGCTAGCACCTTCTCTGTGCCTGGGAAGCAGAAGTGTTCACATTGCTTCGCAAGAATCGCTTTTGTGCAGAAAACAGTAACACTTGTTCAGAATGAAAGAAAGCACAGAGCCCCAGATTTGATGTTGTCCTGGAGAGCTTGCAGAGCACTGGGGAAAGGCAGGCAGAGAATTCCCTGCTAGCACCTTCTCTGTGCCTGGGAAGCAGAAGTGTTCACATTGCTTCGCAGAATCGCTTTTGTGCAGAAAACAGTAACACTTGTTCAGAACGAAAGAAAGCACAGAGCCCCAGATTCTATGTTGTCCTGGAGAGCTTGCAGAGCACTGGGGAAAGGCAGGCAGAGAATTCCCTGTTAGCACCTTCTCTGTGCCTGGGAAGCAGAGTGTTCACATTGCTTCGCAGAATCGCTTTTGTGCAGAAAACACTAACACTTGTTCAGAATGAAAGAAAGCAGAGAGCCCCAGATTCTATGTTGTCCTGGAGAGCTTGCAGAGCACTGGGGAAAGGCAGGCAGAGAATTCCCTGCTAGCACCTTCTCTGTGCCTGGGAAGCAGAAGTGTTTACGTTGCTTCGCAGAATCGCTTTTGTGCAGAAAACAGTAACACTTGTTCAGAACGAAAGAAAGCAGAGAGCAACAGATTCTATGTTGTCCTGGAGAGCTTGCAGAGCACTGGGGAAAGGCAGGCAGACAATTCCTTGCTAGCACCTTCTCTGTGCCTGGGAAGCAGAAGTGTTCACATTGCTTCGCAGAATCGCTTTTGTGCAGAAAACACTAACACTTGTTCAGAACGAAAGAAAGCACAGAGCCCCAGATTTGCTGTTGTCCTGGAGAGCTTGCAGAGCACTGGGGAAAGGCAGGCAGAGAATTCCCTGCTAGCACCTTCTCTGTGCCTGGGAAGCAGAAGTGTTCACATTGCTTCGCAGAATCGCTTTTGTGCAGAAAACAGTAACACTTGTTCAGAACGAAAGAAAGCACAGAGCCCCAGATTCTATGTTGTCCTGGAGAGCTTGCAGAGCACTGGGGAAAGGCAGGCAGAGAATTCCCTGCTAGCACCTTCTCTGTGCCTGGGAAGCAGAAGTGTTCACATTGCTTCGCAGAATCGCTTTTGTGCAGAAAACACTAACACTTGTTCAGAACGAAAGAAAGCACAGAGCCCCAGATTCTATGTTGTCCTGGAGAGCTTGCAGAGCACTGGGGAAAGGCAGGCAGACAATTCCTTGCTAGCACCTTCTCTGTGCCTGGGAAGCAGAAGTGTTCACATTGCTTCGCAAGAATCGCTTTTGTGCAGAAAACAGTAACACTTGTTCAGAACGAAAGAAAGCACAGAGCCCCAGATTTGCTATTGTCCTGGAGAGCTTGCAGAGCACTGGGGAAAGGCAGGCAGAGAATTCCCTGCTAGCACCTTCTCTGTGCCTGGGAAGCAGAGTGTTCACATTGCTTCGCAAGAATAGCTTTTGTGCAGAAAACACTAACAGTTGTTAGAACGAAAGAAAGCACAGAGCCCCAGATTCTATGTTGTCCTGGAGAGCTTGCAGAGCACTGGGGAAAGGCAGGCAGAGAATTCCCTGCTAGCACCTTCTCTGTGCCTGGGAAGCAGAAGTGTTCACATTGCTTCGCAGAATCGCTTTTGTGCAGAAAACACTAACACTTGTTCAGAAGGAAAGAAAGCACAGAGCCCCAGATTCTATGTTGTCCTGGAGAGCTTGCAGAGCACTGGGGAAAGGCAGGCAGAGAATTCCCTGCTAGCACCTTCTCTGTGCCTGGGAAGCAGAAGTGTTCACATTGCTTCGCAAGAATCGCTTTTGTGCAGAAAACAGTAACACTTGTTCAGAACGAAAGAAAGCACAGAGCCCCAGATTTGATGTTGTCCTGGAGAGCTTGCAGAGCACTGGGGAAAGGCAGGCAGAGAATTCCCTGCTAGCACCTTCTCTGTGCCTGGGAAGCAGAAGTGTTCCCATTGCTTCGCAGAATCGCTTTTGTGCAGAAAACAGTAACACTTGTTCAGAATGAAAGAAAGCACAGAGCCCCAGATTTGCTGTTGTCCTGGAGAGCTTGCAGAGCACTGGGGAAAGGCAGGCAGAGAATTCCCTGCTAGCACCTTCTCTGTGCCTGGGAAGCAGAAGTGTTCACATTGCTTCGCAGAATCTCTTTTGTGCAGAAAACAGTAACACTTGTTCAGAATGAAAGAAAGCACAGAGCCCCAGATTTGATGTTGTCCTGGAGAGCTTGCAGAGCACTGGGGAAAGGCAGGCAGAGAATTCCCTGCTAGCACCTTCTCTGTGCCTGGGAAGCAGAAGTGTTCACATTGCTTCGCAAGAATAGCTTTTGTGCAGAAAACACTAACACTTGTTCAGAACGAAAGAAAGCACAGAGCCCCAGATTCTATGCTGTCCTGGAGAGCTTGCAGAGCACTGGGGAAAGGCAGGCAGAGAATTCCCTGCTAGCACCTTCTCTGTGCCTGGGAAGCAGAAGTGTTCACATTGCTTCGCAGAATCGCTTTTGTGCAGAAAACACTAACACTTGTTCAGAACGAAAGAAAGCACAGAGCCCCAGATTCTATGTTGTCCTGGAGAGCTTGCAGAGCACTGGGGAAAGGCAGGCAGAGAATTCCCTGCTAGCACCTTCTCTGTGCCTGGGAAGCAGAAGTGTTCACATTGCTTCGCAAGAATCGATTTTGTGCAGAAAACAGTAACACTTGTTCAGAACGAAAGAAAGCACAGAGCCCCAGATTCGATGTTGTCCTGGAGAGCTTGCAGAGCACTGGGGAAAGGCAGGCAGAGAATTCCCTGCTAGCACCTTCTCTGTGCCTGGGAAGCAGAAGTGTTCACATTGCTTCGCAGAATCGCTTTTGTGCAGAAAACAGTAACACTTGTTCAGAATGAAAGAAAGCAGAGAGCAACAGATTCTATGTTGTCCTGGAGAGCTTGCAGAGCACTGGGGAAAGGCAGGCAGACAATTCCTTGCTAGCACCTTCTCTGTGCCTGGGAAGCAGAAGTGTTCACATTGCTTCGCAGAATCGCTTTTGTGCAGAAAACACTAACACTTGTTCAGAACGAAAGAAAGCACAGAGCCCCAGATTTGCTATTGTCCTGGAGAGCTTGCAGAGCACTGGGGAAAGGCAGGCAGAGAATTCCCTGCTAGCACCTTCTCTGTGCCTGGGAAGCAGAAGTGTTCACATTGCTTTGCAGAATCGCTTTTGTGCAGAAAACACTAACACTTGTTCAGAAGGAAAGAAAGCACAGAGCCCCAGATTTTATGTTGTCCTGGAGAGCTTGCAGAGCACTGGGGAAAGGCAGGCAGAGAATTCCCTGCTAGCACCTTCTCTGTGCCTGGGAAGCAGAAGTGTTCACATTGCTTCGCAAGAATCGCTTTTGTGCAGAAAACACTAACACTTGTTCAGAACGAAAGAAAGCAGAGAGCCCCAGATTTGATGTTGTCCTGGAGAGCTTGCAGAGCACTGGGGAAAGGCAGGCAGAGAATTCCCTGCTAGCACCTTCTCTGTGCCTGGGAAGCAGAAGTGTTCACATTGCTTCGCAGAATCGCTTTTGTGCAGAAAACAGTAACACTTGTTCAGAACGAAAGAAAGCACAGAGCCCCAGATTTGATGTTGTCCTGGAGAGCTTGCAGAGCACTGGGGAAAGGCAGGCAGAGAATTCCCTGCTAGCACCTTCTCTGTGCCTGTTCACATTGCTTCGCAGAATCGCTTTTGTGCAGAAAACACTAACACTTGTTCAGAACGAAAGAAAGCACAGAGCCCCAGATTCTATGTTGTCCTGGAGAGCTTGCAGAGCACTGGGGAAAGGCAGGCAGAGAATTCCCTGTTAGCACCTTCTCTGTGCCTGGGAAGCAGAGTGTTCACATTGCTTCGCAGAATCGCTTTTGTGCAGAAAACACTAACACTTGTTCAGAATGAAAGAAAGCACAGAGCCCCAGATTCTATGTTGTCCTGGAGAGCTTGCAGAGCACTGGGGAAAGGCAGGCAGAGAATTCCCTGCTAGCACCTTCTCTGTGCCTGGGAAGCAGAAGTGTTCATATTGCTTCGCAAGAATCGCTTTTGTGCAGAAAACAGTAACACTTGTTCAGAACGAAAGAAAGCACAGAGCCCCAGATTCTATGTTGTCCTGGAGAGCTTGCAGAGCACTGGGGAAAGGCAGGCAGAGAATTCCCTGCTAGCACCTTCTCTGTGCCTGGGAAGCAGAAGTGTTCACATTGCTTCGCAGAATCGCTTTTGTGCAGAAAACAGTAACACTTGTTCAGAATGAAAGAAAGCAGAGAGCAACAGATTCTATGTTGTCCTGGAGAGCTTGCAGAGCACTGGGGAAAGGCAGGCAGACAATTCCTTGCTAGCACCTTCTCTGTGCCTGGGAAGCAGAAGTGTTCACATTGCTTCGCAGAATCGCTTTTGTGCAGAAAACAGTAACACTTGTTCAGAACGAAAGAAAGCACAGACCCCCAGATTTGCTGTTGTCCTGGAGAGCTTGCAGAGCACTGGGGAAAGGCAGGCAGAGAATTCCCTGTTAGCACCTTTTCTGTGCCTGGGAAGCAGAAGTGTTCACATTGCTTCTCAGAATCGCTTTTGTGCAGAAAACAGTAACACTTGTTCAGAACGAAAGAAAGCAGAGAGCCCCAGATTCTATGTTGTCCTGGAGAGCTTGCAGAGCACTGGGGAAAGGCAGGCAGAGAATTCCCTGCTAGCACCTTCTCTGTGCCTGGGAAGCAGAAGTGTTCACATTGCTTCGCAGAATCGCTTTTGTGCAGAAAACACTAACACTTGTTCAGAACGAAAGAAAGCACAGAGCCCCAGATTTGATGTTGTCCTGGAGAGCTTGCAGAGCACTGGGGAAAGGCAGGCAGAGAATTCCCTGCTAGCACCTTCTCTGTGCCTGGGAAGCAGAAGTGTTCACATTGCTTCGCAGAATCGCTTTTGTGCAGAAAACAGTAACACTTGTTCAGAATGAAAGAAAGCACAGAGCCCCAGATTTGCTGTTGTCCTGGAGAGCTTGCAGAGCACTGGGGAAAGGCAGGCAGAGAATTCCCTGCTAGCACCTTCTCTGTGCCTGGGAAGCAGAAGTGTTCACATTGCTTCGCAGAATCTCTTTTGTGCAGAAAACAGTAACACTTGTTCAGAATGAAAGAAAGCACAGAGCCGCAGATTTGATGTTGTCCTGGAGAGCTTGCAGAGCACTGGGGAAAGGCAGGCAGAGAATTCCCTGCTAGCACCTTCTCTGTGCCTGGGAAGCAGAAGTGTTCACATTGCTTCGCAAGAATAGCTTTTGTGCAGAAAACACTAACACTTGTTCAGAACGAAAGAAAGCACAGAGCCCCAGATTCTATGCTGTCCTGGAGAGCTTGCAGAGCACTGGGGAAAGGCAGGCAGAGAATTCCCTGCTAGCACCTTCTCTGTGCCTGGGAAGCAGAAGTGTTCACATTGCTTCGCAGAATCGCTTTTGTGCAGAAAACAGTAACACTTGTTCAGAACGAAAGAAAGCACAGAGCCCCAGATTCTATGTTGTCCTGGAGAGCTTGCAGAGCACTGGGGAAAGGCAGGCAGAGAATTCCCTGCTAGCACCTTCTCTGTGCCTGGGAAGCAGAAGTGTTCACATTGCTTCGCAGAATCGCTTTTGTGCAGAAAACAGTAACACTTGTTCAGAACGAAAGAAAGCACAGAGCCCCAGATTCTATGTTGTCCTGGAGAGCTTGCAGAGCACTGGGGAAAGGCAGGCAGAGAATTCCCTGCTAGCACCTTCTCTGTGCCTGGGAAGCAGAAGTGTTCACATTGCTTCGCAAGAATCGCTTTTGTGCAGAAAACAGTAACACTTGTTCAGAACGAAAGAAAGCACAGAGCCCCAGATTTGATGTTGTCCTGGAGAGCTTGCAGAGCACTGGGGAAAGGCAGGCAGAGAATTCCCTGCTAGCACCTTCTCTGTGCCTGGGAAGCAGAAGTGTTCCCATTGCTTCGCAGAATCGCTTTTGTGCAGAAAACAGTAACACTTGTTCAGAATGAAAGAAAGCACAGAGCCCCAGATTTGCTGTTGTCCTGGAGAGCTTGCAGAGCACTGGGGAAAGGCAGGCAGAGAATTCCCTGCTAGCACCTTCTCTGTGCCTGGGAAGCAGAAGTGTTCACATTGCTTCGCAGAATCTCTTTTGTGCAGAAAACAGTAACACTTGTTCAGAATGAAAGAAAGCACAGAGCCCCAGATTTGATGTTGTCCTGGAGAGCTTGCAGAGCACTGGGGAAAGGCAGGCAGAGAATTCCCTGCTAGCACCTTCTCTGTGCCTGGGAAGCAGAAGTGTTCACATTGCTTCGCAAGAATAGCTTTTGTGCAGAAAACACTAATACTTGTTCAGCACGAAAGAAAGCACAGAGCCCCAGATTCTATGCTGTCCTGGAGAGCTTGCAGAGCACTGGGGAAAGGCAGGCAGAGAATTCCCTGCTAGCACCTTCTCTGTGCCTGGGAAGCAGAAGTGTTCACATTGCTTCGCAGAATCGCTTTTGTGCAGAAAACACTAACACTTGTTCAGAACGAAAGAAAGCACAGAGCCCCAGATTCTATGTTGTCCTGGAGAGCTTGCAGAGCACTGGGGAAAGGCAGGCAGAGAATTCCCTGCTAGCACCTTCTCTGTGCCTGGGAAGCAGAAGTGTTCACATTGCTTCGCAGAATCGCTTTTGTGCAGAAAACAGTAACACTTGTTCAGAATGAAAGAAAGCAGAGAGCAACAGATTCTATGTTGTCCTGGAGAGCTTGCAGAGCACTGGGGAAAGGCAGGCAGAGAATTCCTTGCTAGCACCTTCTCTGTGCCTGGGAAGCAGAAGTGTTCACATTGCTTCGCAGAATCGCTTTTGTGCAGAAAACACTAACACTTGTTCAGAACGAAAGAAAGCACAGAGCCCCACATTCTATGTTGTCCTGGAGAGCTTGCAGAGCACTGGGGAAAGGCAGGCAGAGAATTCCCTGCTAGCACCTTCTCTGTGCCTGGGAAGCAGAAGTGTTCACATTGCTTCGCAGAATCGCTTTTGTGCAGAAAACAGTAACACTTGTTCAGAACGAAAGAAAGCACAGAGCCCCAGATTTGCTATTGTCCTGGAGAGCTTGCAGAGCACTGGGGAAAGGCAGGCAGAGAATTCCCTGCTAGCACCTTCTCTGTGCCTGGGAAGCAGAAGTGTTCACATTGCTTCGCAAGAATCGCTTTTGTGCAGAAAACAGTAACACTTGTTCAGAACGAAAGAAAGCACAGAGCCCCAGATTTGATGTTGTCCTGGAGAGCTTGCAGAGCACTGGGGAAAGGCAGGCAGAGAATTCCCTGCTAGCACCTTCTCTGTGCCTGGGAAGCAGAAGTGTTCCCATTGCTTCGCAGAATCGCTTTTGTGCAGAAAACAGTAACACTTGTTCAGAATGAAAGAAAGCACAGAGCCCCAGATTTGCTGTTGTCCTGGAGAGCTTGCAGAGCACTGGGGAAAGGCAGGCAGAGAATTCCCTGCTAGCACCTTCTCTGTGCCTGGGAAGCAGAAGTGTTCACATTGCTTCGCAGAATCTCTTTTGTGCAGAAAACAGTAACACTTGTTCAGAATGAAAGAAAGCACAGAGCCCCAGATTTGATGTTGTCCTGGAGAGCTTGCAGAGCACTGGGGAAAGGCAGGCAGAGAATTCCCTGCTAGCACCTTCTCTGTGCCTGGGAAGCAGAAGTGTTCACATTGCTTCGCAAGAATAGCTTTTGTGCAGAAAACACTAACACTTGTTCAGCACGAAAGAAAGCACAGAGCCCCAGATTCTATGCTGTCCTGGAGAGCTTGCAGAGCACTGGGGAAAGGCAGGCAGAGAATTCCCTGCTAGCACCTTCTCTGTGCCTGGGAAGCAGAAGTGTTCACATTGCTTCGCAGAATCGCTTTTGTGCAGAAAACACTAACACTTGTTCAGAACGAAAGAAAGCACAGAGCCCCAGATTCTATGTTGTCCTGGAGAGCTTGCAGAGCACTGGGGAAAGGCAGGCAGAGAATTCCTTGCTAGCACCTTCTCTGTGCCTGGGAAGCAGAAGTGTTCACATTGCTTCGCAGAATCGCTTTTGTGCAGAAAACACTAACACTTGTTCAGAACGAAAGAAAGCACAGAGCCCCAGATTTTATGTTGTCCTGGAGAGCTTGCAGAGCACTGGGGAAAGGCAGGCAGAGAATTCCCTGCTAGCACCTTCTCTGTGCCTGTTCACATTGCTTCGCAGAATCGCTTTTGTGCAGAAAACACTAACACTTGTTCAGAACGAAAGAAAGCACAGAGCCCCAGATTCTATGTTGTCCTGGAGAACTTGCAGAGCACTGGGGAAAGGCAGGCAGAGAATTCCCTGTTAGCACCTTCTCTGTGCCTGGGAAGCAGAGTGTTCACATTGCTTCGCAGAATCGCTTTTGTGCAGAAAACACTAACACTTGTTCAGAATGAAAGAAAGCACAGAGCCCCAGATTCTATGTTGTCCTGGAGAGCTTGCAGAGCACTGGGGAAAGGCAGGCAGAGAATTCCCTGCTAGCACCTTCTCTGTGCCTGGGAAGCAGAAGTGTTCATATTGCTTCTCAGAATCGCTTTTGTGCAGAAAACAGTAACACTTGTTCAGAAGGAAAGAAAGCACAGAGCCCCAGATTCTATGTTGTCCTGGAGAGCTTGCAGAGCACTGGGGAAAGGCAGGCAGAGAATTCCCTGCTAGCACCTTCTCTGTGCCTGGGAAGCAGAAGTGTTCACATTGCTTCGCAAGAATCGCTTTTGTGCAGAAAACAGTAACACTTGTTCAGAACGAAAGAAAGCACAGAGCCCCAGATTTGATGTTGTCCTGGAGAGCTTGCAGAGCACTGGGGAAAGGCAGGCAGACAATTCCTTGCTAGCACCTTCTCTGTGCCTGGGAAGCAGAAGTGTTCACATTGCTTTGCAGAATCTCTTTTGTGCAGAAAACAGTAACACTTGTTCAGAAGGAAAGAAAGCACAGAGCCCCAGATTTTATGTTGTCCTGGAGAGCTTGCAGAGCACTGGGGAAAGGCAGGCAGAGAATTCCCTGCTAGCACCTTCTCTGTGCCTGGGAAGCAGAAGTGTTCACATTGCTTCGCAAGAATCGATTTTGTGCAGAAAACACTAACACTTGTTCAGAACGAAAGAAAGCAGAGAGCCCCAGATTTGATGTTGTCCTGGAGAGCTTGCAGAGCACTGGGGAAAGGCAGGCAGAGAATTCCCTGCTAGCACCTTCTCTGTGCCTGGGAAGCAGAAGTGTTCACATTGCTTCGCAGAATCGCTTTTGTGCAGAAAACAGTAACACTTGTTCAGAATGAAAGAAAGCACAGAGCCCCAGATTTTATGTTGTCCTGGAGAGCTTGCAGAGCACTGGGGAAAGGCAGGCAGAGAATTCCCTGCTAGCACCTTCTCTGTGCCTGTTCACATTGCTTCGCAGAATCGCTTTTGTGCAGAAAACACTAACACTTGTTCAGAACGAAAGAAAGCACAGAGCCCCAGATTCTATGTTGTCCTGGAGAGCTTGCAGAGCACTGGGGAAAGGCAGGCAGAGAATTCCCTGCTAGCACCTTCTCTGTGCCTGGGAAGCAGAAGTGTTCACATTGCTTCGCAGAATCGCTTTTGTGCAGAAAACACTAACACTTGTTCAGAATGAAAGAAAGCACAGAGCCCCAGATTTGATGTTGTCCTGGAGAGCTTGCAGAGCACTGGGGAAAGGCAGGCAGAGAATTCCCTGCTAGCACCTTCTCTGTGCCTGGGAAGCAGAAGTGTTCACATTGCTTCACAAGAATAGCTTTTGTGCAGAAAACACTAACACTTGTTCAGAACGAAAGAAAGCACAGAGCCCCAGATTCTATGCTGTCCTGGAGAGCTTGCAGAGCACTGGGGAAAGGCAGGCAGAGAATTCCCTGCTAGCACCTTCTCTGTGCCTGGGAAGCAGAAGTGTTCACATTGCTTCGCAGAATCGCTTTTGTGCAGAAAACACTAACACTTGTTCAGAACGAAAGAAAGCACAGAGCCCCAGATTCTATGTTGTCCTGGAGAGCTTGCAGAGCACTGGGGAAAGGCAGGCAGAGAATTCCCTGCTAGCACCTTCTCTGTGCCTGGGAAGCAGAAGTGTTCACATTGCTTCGCAAGAATCGATTTTGTGCAGAAAACAGTAACACTTGTTCAGAACGAAAGAAAGCACAGAGCCCCAGATTCGATGTTGTCCTGGAGAGCTTGCAGAGCACTGGGGAAAGGCAGGCAGAGAATTCCCTGCTAGCACCTTCTCTGTGCCTGGGAAGCAGAAGTGTTCACATTGCTTCGCAGAATCGCTTTTGTGCAGAAAACAGTAACACTTGTTCAGAATGAAAGAAAGCAGAGAGCAACAGATTCTATGTTGTCCTGGAGAGCTTGCAGAGCACTGGGGAAAGGCAGGCAGACAATTCCTTGCTAGCACCTTCTCTGTGCCTGGGAAGCAGAAGTGTTCACATTGCTTTGCAGAATCTCTTTTGTGCAGAAAACAGTAACACTTGTTCAGAAGGAAAGAAAGCACAGAGCCCCAGATTTGCTGTTGTCCTGGAGAGCTTGCAGAGCACTGGGGAAAGGCAGGCAGAGAATTCCCTGCTAGCACCTTCTCTGTGCCTGGGAAGCAGAAGTGTTCACATTGCTTCGCAGAATCGCTTTTGTGCAGAAAACAGTAACACTTGTTCAGAACGAAAGAAAGCACAGAGCCCCAGATTTGCTATTGTCCTGGAGAGCTTGCAGAGCACTGGGGAAAGGCAGGCAGGGAATTCCCTGCTAGCACCTTCTCTGTGCCGGGGAAGCAGAAGTGTTCATATCGCTTCTCAGAATCGCTTTTGTGCAGAAAACAGTAACACTTGTTCAGAACGAAAGAAAGCAGAGAGCCCCAGATTCTATGTTGTCCTGGAGAGCTTGCAGAGCACTGGGGAAAGGCAGGCAGAGAATTCCCTGCTAGCACCTTCTCTGTGCCTGGGAAGCAGAAGTGTTCACATTGCTTTGCAGAATCGCTTTTGTGCAGAAAACACTAACACTTGTTCAGAAGGAAAGAAAGCACAGAGCCCCAGATTTTATGTTGTCCTGGAGAGCTTGCAGAGCAGTGGGGAAAGGCAGGCAGAGAATTCCCTGCTAGCACCTTCTCTGTGCCTGGGAAGCAGAAGTGTTCACATTGCTTCGCAAGAATCGCTTTTGTGCAGAAAACACTAACACTTGTTCAGAACGAAAGAAAGCAGAGAGCCCCAGATTTGATGTTGTCCTGGAGAGCTTGCAGAGCACTGGGGAAAGGCAGGCAGAGAATTCCCTGCTAGCACCTTCTCTGTGCCTGGGAAGCAGAAGTGTTCACATTGCTTCGCAGAATCGCTTTTGTGCAGAAAACAGTAACACTTGTTCAGAATGAAAGAAAGCAGAGAGCAACAGATTCTATGTTGTCCTGGAGAGCTTGCAGAGCACTGGGGAAAGGCAGGCAGACAATTCCTTGCTAGCACCTTCTCTGTGCCTGGGAAGCAGAAGTGTTCACATTGCTTCGCAGAATCGCTTTTGTGCAGAAAACACTAACACTTGTTCAGAACGAAAGAAAGCACAGAGCCCCAGATTTGCTATTGTCCTGGAGAGCTTGCAGAGCACTGGGGAAAGGCAGGCAGAGAATTCCCTGCTAGCACCTTCTCTGTGCCTGGGAAGCAGAAGTGTTCACATTGCTTCGCAGAATCGCTTTTGTGCAGAAAACAGTAACACTTGTTCAGAACGAAAGAAAGCACAGAGCCCCAGATTCTATGTTGTCCTGGAGAGCTTGCAGAGCACTGGGGAAAGGCAGGCAGAGAATTCCCTGCTAGCACCTTCTCTGTGCCTGGGAAGCAGAAGTGTTCACATTGCTTCGCAAGAATCGCTTTTGTGCAGAAAACAGTAACACTTGTTCAGAACGAAAGAAAGCACAGAGCCCCAGATTTTATGTTGTCCTGGAGAGCTTGCAGAGCACTGGGGAAAGGCAGGCAGAGAATTCCCTGCTAGCACCTTCTCTGTGCCTGTTCACATTGCTTCGCAGAATCGCTTTTGTGCAGAAAACACTAACACTTGTTCAGAACGAAAGAAAGCACAGAGCCCCAGATTTGCTATTGTCCTGGAGAACTTGCAGAGCACTGGGGAAAGGCAGGCAGAGAATTCCCTGTTAGCACCTTCTCTGTGCCTGGGAAGCAGAAGTGTTCATATTGCTTCTCAGAATCGCTTTTGTGCAGAAAACAGTAACACTTGTTCAGAATGAAAGAAAGCAGAGAGCAACAGATTCTATGTTGTCCTGGAGAGCTTGCAGAGCACTGGGGAAAGGCAGGCAGAGAATTCCCTGCTAGCACCTTCTCTGTGCCTGGGAAGCAGAAGTGTTCATATTGCTTCGCAAGAATCGCTTTTGTGCAGAAAACAGTAACACTTGTTCAGAACGAAAGAAAGCACAGAGCCCCAGATTCTATGTTGTCCTGGAGAGCTTGCAGAGCACTGGGGAAAGGCAGGCAGAGAATTCCCTGCTAGCACCTTCTCTGTGCCTGGGAAGCAGAAGTGTTCCCATTGCTTCGCAGAATCGCTTTTGTGCAGAAAACAGTAACACTTGTTCAGAAGGAAAGAAAGCACAGAGCCCCAGATTTGCTGTTGTCCTGGAGAGCTTGCAGAGCACTGGGGAAAGGCAGGCAGAGAATTCCCTGCTAGCACCTTCTCTGTGCCTGGGAAGCAGAGTGTTCACATTGCTTCGCAGAATCGCTTTTGTGCAGAAAACACTAACACTTGTTCAGAATGAAAGAAAGCACAGAGCCCCAGATTTGATGTTGTCCTGGAGAGCTTGCAGAGCACTGGGGAAAGGCAGGCAGAGAATTCCCTGCTAGCACCTTCTCTGTGCCTGGGAAGCAGAAGTGTTCACATTGCTTCACAAGAATAGCTTTTGTGCAGAAAACACTAACACTTGTTCAGAACGAAAGAAAGCACAGAGCCCCAGATTCTATGCTGTCCTGGAGAGCTTGCAGAGCACTGGGGAAAGGCAGGCAGAGAATTCCCTGCTAGCACCTTCTCTGTGCCTGGGAAGCAGAAGTGTTCACATTGCTTCGCAGAATCGCTTTTGTGCAGAAAACACTAACACTTGTTCAGAACGAAAGAAAGCACAGAGCCCCAGATTCTATGTTGTCCTGGAGAGCTTGCAGAGCACTGGGGAAAGGCAGGCAGAGAATTCCCTGCTAGCACCTTCTCTGTGCCTGGGAAGCAGAAGTGTTCACATTGCTTCGCAAGAATCGATTTTGTGCAGAAAACAGTAACACTTGTTCAGAACGAAAGAAAGCACAGAGCCCCAGATTCGATGTTGTCCTGGAGAGCTTGCAGAGCACTGGGGAAAGGCAGGCAGAGAATTCCCTGCTAGCACCTTCTCTGTGCCTGGGAAGCAGAAGTGTTCACATTGCTTCGCAGAATCGCTTTTGTGCAGAAAACAGTAACACTTGTTCAGAATGAAAGAAAGCAGAGAGCAACAGATTCTATGTTGTCCTGGAGAGCTTGCAGAGCACTGGGGAAAGGCAGGCAGACAATTCCTTGCTAGCACCTTCTCTGTGCCTGGGAAGCAGAAGTGTTCACATTGCTTTGCAGAATCTCTTTTGTGCAGAAAACAGTAACACTTGTTCAGAAGGAAAGAAAGCACAGAGCCCCAGATTTTATGTTGTCCTGGAGAGCTTGCAGAGCACTGGGGAAAGGCAGGCAGAGAATTCCCTGCTAGCACCTTCTCTGTGCCTGGGAAGCAGAAGTGTTCACATTGCTTCGCAAGAATCGATTTTGTGCAGAAAACACTAACACTTGTTCAGAACGAAAGAAAGCAGAGAGCCCCAGATTTGATGTTGTCCTGGAGAGCTTGCAGAGCACTGGGGAAAGGCAGGCAGAGAATTCCCTGCTAGCACCTTCTCTGTGCCTGGGAAGCAGAAGTGTTCACATTGCTTCGCAGAATCGCTTTTGTGCAGAAAACACTAACACTTGTTCAGAACGAAAGAAAGCACAGAGCCCCAGATTCTATGTTGTCCTGGAGAGCTTGCAGAGCACTGGGGAAAGGCAGGCAGAGAATTCCCTGCTAGCACCTTCTCTGTGCCTGGGAAGCAGAAGTGTTCACATTGCTTCGCAGAATCGCTTTTGTGCAGAAAACACTAACACTTGTTCAGAACGAAAGAAAGCACAGAGCCCCAGATTCTATGTTGTCCTGGAGAGCTTGCAGAGCACTGGGGAAAGGCAGGCAGAGAATTCCCTGCTAGCACCTTCTCTGTGCCTGGGAAGCAGAAGTGTTCACATTGCTTCGCAAGAATCGATTTTGTGCAGAAAACAGTAACACTTGTTCAGAACGAAAGAAAGCACAGAGCCCCAGATTCGATGTTGTCCTGGAGAGCTTGCAGAGCACTGGGGAAAGGCAGGCAGAGAATTCCCTGCTAGCACCTTCTCTGTGCCTGGGAAGCAGAAGTGTTCACATTGCTTCGCAGAATCGCTTTTGTGCAGAAAACAGTAACACTTGTTCAGAATGAAAGAAAGCAGAGAGCAACAGATTCTATGTTGTCCTGGAGAGCTTGCAGAGCACTGGGGAAAGGCAGGCAGACAATTCCTTGCTAGCACCTTCTCTGTGCCTGGGAAGCAGAAGTGTTCACATTGCTTTGCAGAATCTCTTTTGTGCAGAAAACAGTAACACTTGTTCAGAAGGAAAGAAAGCACAGAGCCCCAGATTTTATGTTGTCCTGGAGAGCTTGCAGAGCACTGGGGAAAGGCAGGCAGAGAATTCCCTGCTAGCACCTTCTCTGTGCCGGGGAAGCAGAAGTGTTCATATCGCTTCTCAGAATCGCTTTTGTGCAGAAAACAGTAACACTTGTTCAGAACGAAAGAAAGCAGAGAGCCCCAGATTCTATGTTGTCCTGGAGAGCTTGCAGAGCACTGGGGAAAGGCAGGCAGAGAATTCCCTGCTAGCACCTTCTCTGTGCCTGGGAAGCAGAAGTGTTCACATTGCTTTGCAGAATCGCTTTTGTGCAGAAAACACTAACAGTTGTTAGAACGAAAGAAAGCACAGAGCCCCAGATTCGATGTTGTCCTGGAGAGCTTGCAGAGCACTGGGGAAAGGCAGGCAGAGAATTCCCTGCTAGCACCTTCTCTGTGCCTGGGAAGCAGAAGTGTTCACATTGCTTCGCAGAATCGCTTTTGTGCAGAAAACACTAACACTTGTTCAGAATGAAAGAAAGCACAGAGCCCCAGATTTGATGTTGTCCTGGAGAGCTTGCAGAGCACTGGGGAAAGGCAGGCAGAGAATTCCCTGCTAGCACCTTCTCTGTGCCTGGGAAGCAGAAGTGTTCACATTGCTTCGCAAGAATAGCTTTTGTGCAGAAAACACTAACACTTGTTCAGAACGAAAGAAAGCACAGAGCCCCAGATTCTATGCTGTCCTGGAGAGCTTGCAGAGCACTGGGGAAAGGCAGGCAGAGAATTCCCTGCTAGCACCTTCTCTGTGCCTGGGAAGCAGAAGTGTTCACATTGCTTCGCAGAATCGCTTTTGTGCAGAAAACACTAACACTTGTTCAGAACGAAAGAAAGCACAGAGCCCCAGATTCTATGTTGTCCTGGAGAGCTTGCAGAGCACTGGGGAAAGGCAGGCAGAGAATTCCCTGCTAGCACCTTCTCTGTGCCTGGGAAGCAGAAGTGTTCACATTGCTTCGCAAGAATCGATTTTGTGCAGAAAACAGTAACACTTGTTCAGAACGAAAGAAAGCACAGAGCCCCAGATTCGATGTTGTCCTGGAGAGCTTGCAGAGCACTGGGGAAAGGCAGGCAGAGAATTCCCTGCTAGCACCTTCTCTGTGCCTGGGAAGCAGAAGTGTTCACATTGCTTCGCAGAATCGCTTTTGTGCAGAAAACAGTAACACTTGTTCAGAATGAAAGAAAGCAGAGAGCAACAGATTCTATGTTGTCCTGGAGAGCTTGCAGAGCACTGGGGAAAGGCAGGCAGACAATTCCTTGCTAGCACCTTCTCTGTGCCTGGGAAGCAGAAGTGTTCACATTGCTTTGCAGAATCTCTTTTGTGCAGAAAACAGTAACACTTGTTCAGAAGGAAAGAAAGCACAGAGCCCCAGATTTGCTGTTGTCCTGGAGAGCTTGCAGAGCACTGGGGAAAGGCAGGCAGAGAATTCCCTGCTAGCACCTTCTCTGTGCCTGGGAAGCAGAAGTGTTCACATTGCTTCGCAAGAATCGATTTTGTGCAGAAAACACTAACACTTGTTCAGAACGAAAGAAAGCAGAGAGCCCCAGATTTGATGTTGTCCTGGAGAGCTTGCAGAGCAGTGGGGAAAGGCAGGCAGAGAATTCCCTGCTAGCACCTTCTCTGTGCCTGGGAAGCAGAAGTGTTCACATTGCTTCGCAGAATCGCTTTTGTGCAGAAAACAGTAACACTTGTTCAGAACGAAAGAAAGCACAGAGCCCCAGATTTTATGTTGTCCTGGAGAGCTTGCAGAGCACTGGGGAAAGGCAGGCAGAGAATTCCCTGCTAGCACCTTCTCTGTGCCTGTTCACATTGCTTCGCAGAATCGCTTTTGTGCAGAAAACACTAACACTTGTTCAGAACGAAAGAAAGCACAGAGCCCCAGATTCTATGTTGTCCTGGAGAGCTTGCAGAGCACTGGGGAAAGGCAGGTAGAGAATTCCCTGTTAGCACCTTCTCTGTGCCTGGGAAGCAGAGTGTTCACATTGCTTCGCAGAATCGCTTTTGTGCAGAAAACACTAACACTTGTTCAGAATGAAAGAAAGCACAGAGCCCCAGATTCTATGTTGTCCTGGAGAGCTTGCAGAGCACTGGGGAAAGGCAGGCAGAGAATTCCCTGCTAGCACCTTCTCTGTGCCTGGGAAGCAGAAGTGTTCATATTGCTTCTCAGAATCGCTTTTGTGCAGAAAACAGTAACACTTGTTCAGAACGAAAGAAAGCACAGAGCCCCAGATTCTATGTTGTCCTGGAGAGCTTGCAGAGCACTGGGGAAAGGCAGGCAGAGAATTCCCTGATAGCACCTTCTCTGTGCCTGGGAAGCAGAAGTGTTCACATTGCTTCGCAGAATCGCTTTTGTGCAGAAAACAGTAACACTTGTTCAGAATGAAAGAAAGCAGAGAGCAACAGATTCTATGTTGTCCTGGAGAGCTTGCAGAGCACTGGGGAAAGGCAGGCAGACAATTCCTTGCTAGCACCTTCTCTGTGCCTGGGAAGCAGAAGTGTTCACATTGCTTCGCAGAATCGCTTTTGTGCAGAAAACACTAACACTTGTTCAGAACGAAAGAAAGCACAGAGCCCCAGATTTGCTATTGTCCTGGAGAGCTTGCAGAGCACTGGGGAAAGGCAGGCAGAGAATTCCCTGCTAGCACCTTCTCTGTGCCTGGGAAGCAGAAGTGTTCACATTGCTTCTCAGAATCGCTTTTGTGCAGAAAACAGTAACACTTGTTCAGAACGAAAGAAAGCAGAGAGCCCCAGATTCTATGTTGTCCTGGAGAGCTTGCAGAGCACTGGGGAAAGGCAGGCAGAGAATTCCCTGCTAGCACCTTCTCTGTGCCTGGGAAGCAGAAGTGTTCACATTGCTTCGCAGAATCGCTTTTGTGCAGAAAACAGTAACACTTGTTCAGAAGGAAAGAAAGCACAGAGCCCCAGATTCTATGTTGTCCTGGAGAGCTTGCAGAGCACTGGGGAAAGGCAGGCAGAGAATTCCCTGCTAGCACCTTCTCTGTGCCTGGGAAGCAGAAGTGTTCACATTGCTTCGCAGAATCGCTTTTGTGCAGAAAACAGTAACACTTGTTCAGAACGAAAGAAAGCACAGAGCCCCAGATTTGCTATTGTCCTGGAGAGCTTGCAGAGCACTGGGGAAAGGCAGGCAGAGAATTCCCTGCTAGCACCTTCTCTGTGCCTGGGAAGCAGAAGTGTTCACATTGCTTCGCAGAATCGCTTTTGTGCAGAAAACAGAAACACTTGTTCAGAACGAAAGAAAGCACAGAGCCCCAGATTCTATGTTGTCCTGGAGAGCTTGCAGAGCACTGGGGAAAGGCAGGCAGAGAATTCCCTGCTAGCACCTTCTCTGTGCCTGGGAAGCAGAAGTGTTCACATTGCTTCGCAAGAATCGATTTTGTGCAGAAAACAGTAACACTTGTTCAGAACGAAAGAAAGCACAGAGCCCCAGATTCGATGTTGTCCTGGAGAGCTTGCAGAGCACTGGGGAAAGGCAGGCAGAGAATTCCCTGCTAGCACCTTCTCTGTGCCTGGGAAGCAGAAGTGTTCACATTGCTTCGCAGAATCGCTTTTGTGCAGAAAACAGTAACACTTGTTCAGAATGAAAGAAAGCAGAGAGCAACAGATTCTATGTTGTCCTGGAGAGCTTGCAGAGCACTGGGGAAAGGCAGGCAGACAATTCCTTGCTAGCACCTTCTCTGTGCCTGGGAAGCAGAAGTGTTCACATTGCTTCGCAGAATCGCTTTTGTGCAGAAAACACTAACACTTGTTCAGAACGAAAGAAAGCACAGAGCCCCAGATTTGCTGTTGTCCTGGAGAGCTTGCAGAGCACTGGGGAAAGGCAGGCAGAGAATTCCCTGCTAGCACCTTCTCTGTGCCGGGGAAGCAGAAGTGTTCATATCGCTTCTCAGAATCGCTTTTGTGCAGAAAACAGTAACACTTGTTCAGAACGAAAGAAAGCAGAGAGCCCCAGATTCTATGTTGTCCTGGAGAGCTTGCAGAGCACTGGGGAAAGGCAGGCAGAGAATTCCCTGCTAGCACCTTCTCTGTGCCTGGGAAGCAGAAGTGTTCACATTGCTTTGCAGAATCGCTTTTGTGCAGAAAACACTAACAGTTGTTAGAACGAAAGAAAGCACAGAGCCCCAGATTCGATGTTGTCCTGGAGAGCTTGCAGAGCACTGGGGAAAGGCAGGCAGAGAATTCCCTGCTAGCACCTTCTCTGTGCCTGGGAAGCAGAAGTGTTCACATTGCTTCGCAAGAATAGCTTTTGTGCAGAAAACACTAACACTTGTTCAGAACGAAAGAAAGCACAGAGCCCCAGATTCTATGCTGTCCTGGAGAGCTTGCAGAGCACTGGGGAAAGGCAGGCAGAGAATTCCCTGCTAGCACCTTCTCTGTGCCTGGGAAGCAGAAGTGTTCACATTGCTTAGCAGAATCGCTTTTGTGCAGAAAACACTAACACTTGTTCAGAACGAAAGAAAGCACAGAGCCCCAGATTCTATGTTGTCCTGGAGAGCTTGCAGAGCACTGGGGAAAGGCAGGCAGAGAATTCCCTGCTAGCACCTTCTCTGTGCCTGGGAAGCAGAAGTGTTCACATTGCTTCGCAAGAATCGATTTTGTGCAGAAAACAGTAACACTTGTTCAGAACGAAAGAAAGCACAGAGCCCCAGATTCGATGTTGTCCTGGAGAGCTTGCAGAGCACTGGGGAAAGGCAGGCAGAGAATTCCCTGCTAGCACCTTCTCTGTGCCTGGGAAGCAGAAGTGTTCACATTGCTTCGCAGAATCGCTTTTGTGCAGAAAACAGTAACACTTGTTCAGAATGAAAGAAAGCAGAGAGCAACAGATTCTATGTTGTCCTGGAGAGCTTGCAGAGCACTGGGGAAAGGCAGGCAGACAATTCCTTGCTAGCACCTTCTCTGTGCCTGGGAAGCAGAAGTGTTCACATTGCTTTGCAGAATCTCTTTTGTGCAGAAAACAGTAACACTTGTTCAGAAGGAAAGAAAGCACAGAGCCCCAGATTTTATGTTGTCCTGGAGAGCTTGCAGAGCACTGGGGAAAGGCAGGCAGAGAATTCCCTGCTAGCACCTTCTCTGTGCCTGGGAAGCAGAAGTGTTCACATTGCTTCGCAAGAATCGATTTTGTGCAGAAAACACTAACACTTGTTCAGAACGAAAGAAAGCAGAGAGCCCCAGATTTGATGTTGTCCTGGAGAGCTTGCAGAGCACTGGGGAAAGGCAGGCAGAGAATTCCCTGCTAGCACCTTCTCTGTGCCTGGGAAGCAGAAGTGTTCACATTGCTTCGCAGAATCGCTTTTGTGCAGAAAACAGTAACACTTGTTCAGAACGAAAGAAAGCACAGAGCCCCAGATTTTATGTTGTCCTGGAGAGCTTGCAGAGCACTGGGGAAAGGCAGGCAGAGAATTCCCTGCTAGCACCTTCTCTGTGCCTGTTCACATTGCTTCGCAGAATCGCTTTTGTGCAGAAAACACTAACACTTGTTCAGAACGAAAGAAAGCACAGAGCCCCAGATTCTATGTTGTCCTGGAGAGCTTGCAGAGCACTGGGGAAAGGCAGGCAGAGAATTCCCTGTTAGCACCTTCTCTGTGCCTGGGAAGCAGAGTGTTCACATTGCTTCGCAGAATCGCTTTTGTGCAGAAAACACTAACACTTGTTCAGAATGAAAGAAAGCACAGAGCCCCAGATTCTATGTTGTCCTGGAGAGCTTGCAGAGCACTGGGGAAAGGCAGGCAGAGAATTCCCTGCTAGCACCTTCTCTGTGCCTGGGAAGCAGAAGTGTTCATATTGCTTCTCAGAATCGCTTTTGTGCAGAAAACAGTAACACTTGTTCAGAACGAAAGAAAGCACAGAGCCCCAGATTCTATGTTGTCCTGGAGAGCTTGCAGAGCACTGGGGAAAGGCAGGCAGAGAATTCCCTGATAGCACCTTCTCTGTGCCTGGGAAGCAGAAGTGTTCACATTGCTTCGCAGAATCGCTTTTGTGCAGAAAACAGTAACACTTGTTCAGAATGAAAGAAAGCAGAGAGCAACAGATTCTATGTTGTCCTGGAGAGCTTGCAGAGCACTGGGGAAAGGCAGGCAGACAATTCCTTGCTAGCACCTTCTCTGTGCCTGGGAAGCAGAAGTGTTCACATTGCTTCGCAGAATCGCTTTTGTGCAGAAAACACTAACACTTGTTCAGAACGAAAGAAAGCACAGAGCCCCAGATTTGCTATTGTCCTGGAGAGCTTGCAGAGCACTGGGGAAAGGCAGGCAGAGAATTCCCTGCTAGCACCTTCTCTGTGCCTGGGAAGCAGAAGTGTTCACATTGCTTCGCAGAATCGCTTTTGTGCAGAAAACAGTAACACTTGTTCAGAACGAAAGAAAGCACAGAGCCCCAGATTCTATGTTGTCCTGGAGAGCTTGCAGAGCACTGGGGAAAGGCAGGCAGAGAATTCCCTGCTAGCACCTTCTCTGTGCCTGGGAAGCAGAAGTGTTCACATTGCTTCGCAGAATCGCTTTTGTGCAGAAAACACTAACACTTGTTCAGAACGAAAGAAAGCACAGAGCCCCAGATTCTATGTTGTCCTGGAGAGCTTGCAGAGCACTGGGGAAAGGCAGGCAGAGAATTCCCTGCTAGCACCTTCTCTGTGCCTGGGAAGCAGAAGTGTTCACATTGCTTCGCAGAATCGCTTTTGTGCAGAAAACAGTAACACTTGTTCAGAACGAAAGAAAGCACAGAGCCCCAGATTTGCTATTGTCCTGGAGAGCTTGCAGAGCACTGGGGAAAGGCAGGCAGAGAATTCCCTGCTAGCACCTTCTCTGTGCCTGGGAAGCAGAAGTGTTCACATTGCTTCGCAGAATCGCTTTTGTGCAGAAAACAGAAACACTTGTTCAGAACGAAAGAAAGCACAGAGCCCCAGATTCTATGTTGTCCTGGAGAGCTTGCAGAGCACTGGGGAAAGGCAGGCAGAGAATTCCCTGCTAGCACCTTCTCTGTGCCTGGGAAGCAGAAGTGTTCACATTGCTTCGCAAGAATCGATTTTGTGCAGAAAACAGTAACAGTTGTTCAGAACGAAAGAAAGCACAGAGCCCCAGATTCGATGTTGTCCTGGAGAGCTTGCAGAGCACTGGGGAAAGGCAGGCAGAGAATTCCCTGCTAGCACCTTCTCTGTGCCTGGGAAGCAGAAGTGTTCACATTGCTTCGCAGAATCGCTTTTGTGCAGAAAACAGTAACACTTGTTCAGAACAAAAGAAAGCAGAGAGCAACAGATTCTATGTTGTCCTGGAGAGCTTGCAGAGCACTGGGGAAAGGCAGGCAGACAATTCCTTGCTAGCACCTTCTCTGTGCCTGGGAAGCAGAAGTGTTCACATTGCTTCGCAGAATCGCTTTTGTGCAGAAAACACTAACACTTGTTCAGAACGAAAGAAAGCACAGAGCCCCAGATTTGCTGTTGTCCTGGAGAGCTTGCAGAGCACTGGGGAAAGGCAGGCAGAGAATTCCCTGCTAGCACCTTCTCTGTGCCGGGGAAGCAGAAGTGTTCATATCGCTTCTCAGAATCGCTTTTGTGCAGAAAACAGTAACACTTGTTCAGAACGAAAGAAAGCAGAGAGCCCCAGATTCTATGTTGTCCTGGAGAGCTTGCAGAGCACTGGGGAAAGGCAGGCAGAGAATTCCCTGCTAGCACCTTCTCTGTGCCTGGGAAGCAGAAGTGTTCACATTGCTTCGCAGAATCGCTTTTGTGCAGAAAACACTAACACTTGTTCAGAAGGAAAGAAAGCACAGAGCCCCAGATTTTATGTTGTCCTGGAGAGCTTGCAGAGCACTGGGGAAAGGCAGGCAGAGAATTCCCTGCTAGCACCTTCTCTGTGCCTGGGAAGCAGAAGTGTTCACATTGCTTCGCAAGAATAGCTTTTGTGCAGAAAACACTAACACTTGTTCAGAACGAAAGAAAGCACAGAGCCCCAGATTCTATGCTGTCCTGGAGAGCTTGCAGAGCACTGGGGAAAGGCAGGCAGAGAATTCCCTGCTAGCACCTTCTCTGTGCCTGGGAAGCAGAAGTGTTCACATTGCTTCGCAGAATCGCTTTTGTGCAGAAAACAGTAACACTTGTTCAGAATGAAAGAAAGCACAGAGCCCCAGATTCTATGTTGTCCTGGAGAGCTTGCAGAGCACTGGGGAAAGGCAGGCAGACAATTCCTTGCTAGCACCTTCTCTGTGCCTGGGAAGCAGAAGTGTTCACATTGCTTCGCAGAATCGCTTTTGTGCAGAAAACACTAACACTTGTTCAGAACGAAAGAAAGCACAGAGCCCCAGATTTGCTGTTGTCCTGGAGAGCTTGCAGAGCACTGGGGAAAGGCAGGCAGAGAATTCCCTGCTAGCACCTTCTCTGTGCCGGGGAAGCAGAAGTGTTCATATCGCTTCTCAGAATCGCTTTTGTGCAGAAAACAGTAACACTTGTTCAGAACGAAAGAAAGCAGAGAGCCCCAGATTCTATGTTGTCCTGGAGAGCTTGCAGAGCACTGGGGAAAGGCAGGCAGAGAATTCCCTGCTAGCACCTTCTCTGTGCCTGGGAAGCAGAAGTGTTCACATTGCTTTGCAGAATCGCTTTTGTGCAGAAAACACTAACACTTGTTCAGAATGAAAGAAAGCACAGAGCCCCAGATTCTATGTTGTCCTGGAGAGCTTGCAGAGCACTGGGGAAAGGCAGGCAGAGAATTCCCTGCTAGCACCTTCTCTGTGCCTGGGAAGCAGAAGTGTTCATATTGCTTCTCAGAATCGCTTTTGTGCAGAAAACAGTAACACTTGTTCAGAACGAAAGAAAGCACAGAGCCCCAGATTCTATGTTGTCCTGGAGAGCTTGCAGAGCACTGGGGAAAGGCAGGCAGAGAATTCCCTGATAGCACCTTCTCTGTGCCTGGGAAGCAGAAGTGTTCACATTGCTTCGCAGAATCGCTTTTGTGCAGAAAACAGTAACACTTGTTCAGAATGAAAGAAAGCAGAGAGCAACAGATTCTATGTTGTCCTGGAGAGCTTGCAGAGCACTGGGGAAAGGCAGGCAGACAATTCCTTGCTAGCACCTTCTCTGTGCCTGGGAAGCAGAAGTGTTCACATTGCTTCGCAGAATCGCTTTTGTGCAGAAAACACTAACACTTGTTCAGAACGAAAGAAAGCACAGAGCCCCAGATTTGCTATTGTCCTGGAGAGCTTGCAGAGCACTGGGGAAAGGCAGGCAGAGAATTCCCTGCTAGCACCTTCTCTGTGCCTGGGAAGCAGAAGTGTTCACATTGCTTCTCAGAATCGCTTTTGTGCAGAAAACAGTAACACTTGTTCAGAACGAAAGAAAGCACAGAGCCCCAGATTCTATGTTGTCCTGGAGAGCTTGCAGAGCACTGGGGAAAGGCAGGCAGAGAATTCCCTGCTAGCACCTTCTCTGTGCCTGGGAAGCAGAAGTGTTCACATTGCTTCGCAGAATCGCTTTTGTGCAGAAAACACTAACACTTGTTCAGAACGAAAGAAAGCACAGAGCCCCAGATTCTATGTTGTCCTGGAGAGCTTGCAGAGCACTGGGGAAAGGCAGGCAGAGAATTCCCTGCTAGCACCTTCTCTGTGCCTGGGAAGCAGAAGTGTTCACATTGCTTCGCAGAATCGCTTTTGTGCAGAAAACAGTAACACTTGTTCAGAACGAAAGAAAGCACAGAGCCCCAGATTTGCTATTGTCCTGGAGAGCTTGCAGAGCACTGGGGAAAGGCAGGCAGAGAATTCCCTGCTAGCACCTTCTCTGTGCCTGGGAAGCAGAAGTGTTCACATTGCTTCGCAGAATCGCTTTTGTGCAGAAAACAGAAACACTTGTTCAGAACGAAAGAAAGCACAGAGCCCCAGATTCTATGTTGTCCTGGAGAGCTTGCAGAGCACTGGGGAAAGGCAGGCAGAGAATTCCCTGCTAGCACCTTCTCTGTGCCTGGGAAGCAGAAGTGTTCACATTGCTTCGCAAGAATCGATTTTGTGCAGAAAACAGTAACACTTGTTCAGAACGAAAGAAAGCACAGAGCCCCAGATTCGATGTTGTCCTGGAGAGCTTGCAGAGCACTGGGGAAAGGCAGGCAGAGAATTCCCTGCTAGCACCTTCTCTGTGCCTGGGAAGCAGAAGTGTTCACATTGCTTCGCAGAATCGCTTTTGTGCAGAAAACAGTAACACTTGTTCAGAACAAAAGAAAGCAGAGAGCAACAGATTCTATGTTGTCCTGGAGAGCTTGCAGAGCACTGGGGAAAGGCAGGCAGACAATTCCTTGCTAGCACCTTCTCTGTGCCTGGGAAGCAGAAGTGTTCACATTGCTTCGCAGAATCGCTTTTGTGCAGAAAACACTAACACTTGTTCAGAACGAAAGAAAGCACAGAGCCCCAGATTTGCTGTTGTCCTGGAGAGCTTGCAGAGCACTGGGGAAAGGCAGGCAGAGAATTCCCTGCTAGCACCTTCTCTGTGCCGGGGAAGCAGAAGTGTTCATATCGCTTCTCAGAATCGCTTTTGTGCAGAAAACAGTAACACTTGTTCAGAACGAAAGAAAGCAGAGAGCCCCAGATTCTATGTTGTCCTGGAGAGCTTGCAGAGCACTGGGGAAAGGCAGGCAGAGAATTCCCTGCTAGCACCTTCTCTGTGCCTGGGAAGCAGAAGTGTTCACATTGCTTTGCAGAATCGCTTTTGTGCAGAAAACACTAACACTTGTTCAGAAGGAAAGAAAGCACAGAGCCCCAGATTTTATGTTGTCCTGGAGAGCTTGCAGAGCACTGGGGAAAGGCAGGCAGAGAATTCCCTGCTAGCACCTTCTCTGTGCCTGGGAAGCAGAAGTGTTCACATTGCTTCGCAAGAATAGCTTTTGTGCAGAAAACACTAACACTTGTTCAGAACGAAAGAAAGCACAGAGCCCCAGATTCTATGCTGTCCTGGAGAGCTTGCAGAGCACTGGGGAAAGGCAGGCAGAGAATTCCCTGCTAGCACCTTCTCTGTGCCTGGGAAGCAGAAGTGTTCACATTGCTTCGCAGAATCGCTTTTGTGCAGAAAACAGTAACACTTGTTCAGAATGAAAGAAAGCACAGAGCCCCAGATTCTATGTTGTCCTGGAGAGCTTGCAGAGCACTGGGGAAAGGCAGGCAGACAATTCCTTGCTAGCACCTTCTCTGTGCCTGGGAAGCAGAAGTGTTCACATTGCTTCGCAGAATCGCTTTTGTGCAGAAAACACTAACACTTGTTCAGAACGAAAGAAAGCACAGAGCCCCAGATTCTATGCTGTCCTGGAGAGCTTGCAGAGCACTGGGGAAAGGCAGGCAGAGAATTCCCTGCTAGCACCTTCTCTGTGCCTGGGAAGCAGAAGTGTTCACATTGCTTCGCAGAATCGCTTTTGTGCAGAAAACAGAAACACTTGTTCAGAACGAAAGAAAGCACAGAGCCCCAGATTCTATGTTGTCCTGGAGAGCTTGCAGAGCACTGGGGAAAGGCAGGCAGAGAATTCCCTGCTAGCACCTTCTCTGTGCCTGGGAAGCAGAAGTGTTCACATTGCTTCGCAAGAATAGCTTTTGTGCAGAAAACACTAACACTTGTTCAGAACGAAAGAAAGCACAGAGCCCCAGATTCTATGTTGTCCTGGAGAGCTTGCAGAGCACTGGGGAAAGGCAGGCAGAGAATTCCCTGATAGCACCTTCTCTGTGCCTGGGAAGCAGAAGTGTTCACATTGCTTCGCAGAATCGCTTTTGTGCAGAAAACAGTAACACTTGTTCAGAATGAAAGAAAGCAGAGAGCAACAGATTCTATGTTGTCCTGGAGAGCTTGCAGAGCACTGGGGAAAGGCAGGCAGACAATTCCTTGCTAGCACCTTCTCTGTGCCTGGGAAGCAGAAGTGTTCACATTGCTTCGCAGAATCGCTTTTGTGCAGAAAACACTAACACTTGTTCAGAACGAAAGAAAGCACAGAGCCCCAGATTTGCTATTGTCCTGGAGAGCTTGCAGAGCACTGGGGAAAGGCAGGCAGAGAATTCCCTGCTAGCACCTTCTCTGTGCCTGGGAAGCAGAAGTGTTCACATTGCTTCTCAGAATCGCTTTTGTGCAGAAAACAGTAACACTTGTTCAGAACGAAAGAAAGCACAGAGCCCCAGATTTGCTATTGTCCTGGAGAGCTTGCAGAGCACTGGGGAAAGGCAGGCAGAGAATTCCCTGCTAGCACCTTCTCTGTGCCTGGGAAGCAGAAGTGTTCACATTGCTTCGCAGAATCGCTTTTGTGCAGAAAACAGAAACACTTGTTCAGAACGAAAGAAAGCACAGAGCCCCAGATTCTATGTTGTCCTGGAGAGCTTGCAGAGCACTGGGGAAAGGCAGGCAGAGAATTCCCTGCTAGCACCTTCTCTGTGCCTGGGAAGCAGAAGTGTTCACATTGCTTCGCAAGAATCGATTTTGTGCAGAAAACAGTAACACTTGTTCAGAACGAAAGAAAGCACAGAGCCCCAGATTCGATGTTGTCCTGGAGAGCTTGCAGAGCACTGGGGAAAGGCAGGCACAGAGAATTCCCTGCTAGCACCTTCTCTGTGCCTGGGAAGCAGAAGTGTTCACATTGCTTCGCAGAATCGCTTTTGTGCAGAAAACAGTAACACTTGTTCAGAATGAAAGAAAGCAGAGAGCAACAGATTCTATGTTGTCCTGGAGAGCTTGCAGAGCACTGGGGAAAGGCAGGCAGACAATTCCTTGCTAGCACCTTCTCTGTGCCTGGGAAGCAGAAGTGTTCACATTGCTTCGCAAGAATCGCTTTTGTGCAGAAAACACTAACACTTGTTCAGAACGAAAGAAAGCACAGAGCCCCAGATTTGCTGTTGTCCTGGAGAGCTTGCAGAGCACTGGGGAAAGGCAGGCAGAGAATTCCCTGCTAGCACCTTCTCTGTGCCGGGGAAGCAGAAGTGTTCATATCGCTTCTCAGAATCGCTTTTGTGCAGAAAACAGTAACACTTGTTCAGAACGAAAGAAAGCAGAGAGCCCCAGATTCTATGTTGTCCTGGAGAGCTTGCAGAGCACTGGGGAAAGGCAGGCAGAGAATTCCCTGCTAGCACCTTCTCTGTGCCTGGGAAGCAGAAGTGTTCACATTGCTTTGCAGAATCGCTTTTGTGCAGAAAACACTAACACTTGTTCAGAAGGAAAGAAAGCACAGAGCCCCAGATTTGCTGTTGTCCTGGAGAGCTTGCAGAGCACTGGGGAAAGGCAGGCAGAGAATTCCCTGCTAGCACCTTCTCTGTGCCTGGGAAGCAGAAGTGTTCACATTGCTTCGCAGAATCGCTTTTGTGCAGAAAACAGTAACACTTGTTCAGAACGAAAGAAAGCACAGAGCCCCAGATTTTATGTTGTCATGGAGAGCTTGCAGAGCACTGGGGAAAGGCAGGCAGAGAATTCCCTGCTAGCACCTTCTCTGTGCCTGTTCACATTGCTTCGCAGAATCGCTTTTGTGCAGAAAACACTAACACTTGTTCAGAACGAAAGAAAGCACAGAGCCCCAGATTCTATGTTGTCCTGGAGAGCTTGCAGAGCACTGGGGAAAGGCAGGCAGAGAATTCCCTGTTAGCACCTTCTCTGTGCCTGGGAAGCAGAGTGTTCACATTGCTTCGCAGAATCGCTTTTGTGCTAAAACACTAACACTTGTTCAGAATGAAAGAAAGCACAGAGCCCCAGATTCTATGTTGTCCTGGAGAGCTTGCAGAGCACTGGGGAAAGGCAGGCAGAGAATTCCCTGCTAGCACCTTCTCTGTGCCTGGGAAGCAGAAGTGTTCATATTGCTTCTCAGAATCGCTTTTGTGCAGAAAACACTAACACTTGTTCAGAACGAAAGAAAGCACAGAGCCCCAGATTCGATGTTGTCCTGGAGAGCTTGCAGAGCACTGGGGAAAGGCAGGCAGAGAATTCCCTGATAGCACCTTCTCTGTGCCTGGGAAGCAGAAGTGTTCACATTGCTTCGCAGAATCGCTTTTGTGCAGAAAACAGTAACACTTGTTCAGAATGAAAGAAAGCACAGAGCCCCAGATTTGCTATTGTCCTGGAGAGCTTGCAGAGCACTGGGGAAAGGCAGGCAGAGAATTCCCTGCTAGCACCTTCTCTGTGCCTGGGAAGCAGAAGTGTTCACATTGCTTCTCAGAATCGCTTTTGTGCAGAAAACAGTAACACTTGTTCAGAACGAAAGAAAGCACAGAGCCCCAGATTTGCTATTGTCCTGGAGAGCTTGCAGAGCACTGGGGAAAGGCAGGCAGAGAATTCCCTGCTAGCACCTTCTCTGTGCCTGGGAAGCAGAAGTGTTCACATTGCTTCGCAGAATCGCTTTTGTGCAGAAAACAGAAACACTTGTTCAGAACGAAAGAAAGCACAGAGCCCCAGATTCTATGTTGTCCTGGAGAGCTTGCAGAGCACTGGGGAAAGGCAGGCAGAGAATTCCCTGCTAGCACCTTCTCTGTGCCTGGGAAGCAGAAGTGTTCACATTGCTTCGCAAGAATCGATTTTGTGCAGAAAACAGTAACACTTGTTCAGAACGAAAGAAAGCACAGAGCCCCAGATTCGATGTTGTCCTGGAGAGCTTGCAGAGCACTGGGGAAAGGCAGGCACAGAGAATTCCCTGCTAGCACCTTCTCTGTGCCTGGGAAGCAGAAGTGTTCACATTGCTTCGCAGAATCGCTTTTGTGCAGAAAACAGTAACACTTGTTCAGAATGAAAGAAAGCAGAGAGCAACAGATTCTATGTTGTCCTGGAGAGCTTGCAGAGCACTGGGGAAAGGCAGGCAGAGAATTCCCTGCTAGCACCTTCTCTGTGCCTGGGAAGCAGAAGTGTTCATATTGCTTCTCAGAATCGCTTTTGTGCAGAAAACACTAACACCTGTTCAGAACGAAAGAAAGCACAGAGCCCCAGATTCGATGTTGTCCTGGAGAGCTTGCAGAGCACTGGGGAAAGGCAGGCAGAGAATTCCCTGATAGCACCTTCTCTGTGCCTGGGAAGCAGAAGTGTTCACATTGCTTCGCAGAATCGCTTTTGTGCAGAAAACAGTAACACTTGTTCAGAATGAAAGAAAGCACAGAGCCCCAGATTTGCTATTGTCCTGGAGAGCTTGCAGAGCACTGGGGAAAGGCAGGCAGAGAATTCCCTGCTAGCACCTTCTCTGTGCCTGGGAAGCAGAAGTGTTCACATTGCTTCTCAGAATCGCTTTTGTGCAGAAAACAGTAACACTTGTTCAGAACGAAAGAAAGCACAGAGCCCCAGATTTGCTATTGTCCTGGAGAGCTTGCAGAGCACTGGGGAAAGGCAGGCAGAGAATTCCCTGCTAGCACCTTCTCTGTGCCTGGGAAGCAGAAGTGTTCACATTGCTTCGCAGAATCGCTTTTGTGCAGAAAACAGAAACACTTGTTCAGAACGAAAGAAAGCACAGAGCCCCAGATTCTATGTTGTCCTGGAGAGCTTGCAGAGCACTGGGGAAAGGCAGGCAGAGAATTCCCTGCTAGCACCTTCTCTGTGCCTGGGAAGCAGAAGTGTTCACATTGCTTCGCAAGAATCGATTTTGTGCAGAAAACAGTAACACTTGTTCAGAACGAAAGAAAGCACAGAGCCCCAGATTCGATGTTGTCCTGGAGAGCTTGCAGAGCACTGGGGAAAGGCAGGCACAGAGAATTCCCTGCTAGCACCTTCTCTGTGCCTGGGAAGCAGAAGTGTTCACATTGCTTCGCAGAATCGCTTTTGTGCAGAAAACAGTAACACTTGTTCAGAATGAAAGAAAGCAGAGAGCAACAGATTCTATGTTGTCCTGGAGAGCTTGCAGAGCACTGGGGAAAGGCAGGCAGACAATTCCTTGCTAGCACCTTCTCTGTGCCTGGGAAGCAGAAGTGTTCACATTGCTTCGCAGAATCGCTTTTGTGCAGAAAACAGCAACACTTGTTCAGAAGGAAAGAAAGCACAGAGCCCCAGATTCTATGTTGTCCTGGAGAGCTTGCAGAGCACTGGGGAAAGGCAGGCAGAGAATTCCCTGCTAGCACCTTCTCTGTGCCGGGGAAGCAGAAGTGTTCATATCGCTTCTCAGAATCGCTTTTGTGCAGAAAACAGTAACACTTGTTCAGAACGAAAGAAAGCAGAGAGCCCCAGATTCTATGTTGTCCTGGAGAGCTTGCAGAGCACTGGGGAAAGGCAGGCAGAGAATTCCCTGCTAGCACCTTCTCTGTGCCTGGGAAGCAGAAGTGTTCACATTGCTTTGCAGAATCGCTTTTGTGCAGAAAACACTAACACTTGTTCAGAAGGAAAGAAAGCACAGAGCCCCAGATTTTATGTTGTCCTGGAGAGCTTGCAGAGCACTGGGGAAAGGCAGGCAGAGAATTCCCTGCTAGCACCTTCTCTGTGCCTGGGAAGCAGAAGTGTTCACATTGCTTCGCAAGAATCGCTTTTGTGCAGAAAACACTAACACTTGTTCAGAACGAAAGAAAGCAGAGAGCCCCAGATTTGATGTTGTCCTGGAGAGCTTGCAGAGCACTGGGGAAAGGCAGGCAGAGAATTCCCTGCTAGCACCTTCTCTGTGCCTGGGAAGCAGAAGTGTTCACATTGCTTCGCAGAATCGCTTTTGTGCAGAAAACAGTAACACTTGTTCAGAACGAAAGAAAGCACAGAGCCCCAGATTTGCTGTTGTCCTGGAGAGCTTGCAGAGCACTGGGGAAAGGCAGGCAGAGAATTCCCTGCTAGCACCTTCTCTGTGCCTGTTCACATTGCTTCGCAGAATCGCTTTTGTGCAGAAAACACTAACACTTGTTCAGAACGAAAGAAAGCACAGAGCCCCAGATTCTATGTTGTCCTGGAGAGCTTGCAGAGCACTGGGGAAAGGCAGGCAGAGAATTCCCTGTTAGCACCTTCTCTGTGCCTGGGAAGCAGAGTGTTCACATTGCTTCGCAGAATCGCTTTTGTGCTAAAACACTAACACTTGTTCAGAATGAAAGAAAGCACAGAGCCCCAGATTCTATGTTGTCCTGGAGAGCTTGCAGAGCACTGGGGAAAGGCAGGCAGAGAATTCCCTGCTAGCACCTTCTCTGTGCCTGGGAAGCAGAAGTGTTCATATTGCTTCTCAGAATCGCTTTTGTGCAGAAAACACTAACACTTGTTCAGAACGAAAGAAAGCACAGAGCCCCAGATTCTATGTTGTCCTGGAGAGCTTGCAGAGCACTGGGGAAAGGCAGGCAGAGAATTCCCTGCTAGCACCTTCTCTGTGCCTGGGAAGCAGAAGTGTTCACATTGCTTCGCAGAATCGCTTTTGTGCAGAAAACACTAACACTTGTTCAGAAGGAAAGAAAGCACAGAGCCCCAGATTTTATGTTGTCCTGGAGAGCTTGCAGAGCACTGGGGAAAGGCAGGCAGAGAATTCCCTGCTAGCACCTTCTCTGTGCCTGGGAAGCAGAAGTGTTCACATTGCTTCGCAAGAATAGCTTTTGTGCAGAAAACACTAACACTTGTTCAGAACGAAAGAAAGCACAGAGCCCCAGATTCTATGCTGTCCTGGAGAGCTTGCAGAGCACTGGGGAAAGGCAGGCAGAGAATTCCCTGCTAGCACCTTCTCTGTGCCTGGGAAGCAGAAGTGTTCACATTGCTTCGCAGAATCGCTTTTGTGCAGAAAACAGTAACACTTGTTCAGAATGAAAGAAAGCACAGAGCCCCAGATTCTATGTTGTCCTGGAGAGCTTGCAGAGCACTGGGGAAAGGCAGGCAGACAATTCCTTGCTAGCACCTTCTCTGTGCCTGGGAAGCAGAAGTGTTCACATTGCTTCGCAGAATCGCTTTTGTGCAGAAAACACTAACACTTGTTCAGAACGAAAGAAAGCACAGAGCCCCAGATTTGCTGTTGTCCTGGAGAGCTTGCAGAGCACTGGGGAAAGGCAGGCAGAGAATTCCCTGCTAGCACCTTCTCTGTGCCGGGGAAGCAGAAGTGTTCATATCGCTTCTCAGAATCGCTTTTGTGCAGAAAACAGTAACACTTGTTCAGAACGAAAGAAAGCAGAGAGCCCCAGATTCTATGTTGTCCTGGAGAGCTTGCAGAGCACTGGGGAAAGGCAGGCAGAGAATTCCCTGCTAGCACCTTCTCTGTGCCTGGGAAGCAGAAGTGTTCACATTGCTTTGCAGAATCGCTTTTGTGCAGAAAACACTAACACTTGTTCAGAATGAAAGAAAGCACAGAGCCCCAGATTCTATGTTGTCCTGGAGAGCTTGCAGAGCACTGGGGAAAGGCAGGCAGAGAATTCCCTGCTAGCACCTTCTCTGTGCCTGGGAAGCAGAAGTGTTCATATTGCTTCTCAGAATCGCTTTTGTGCAGAAAACAGTAACACTTGTTCAGAACGAAAGAAAGCACAGAGCCCCAGATTCTATGTTGTCCTGGAGAGCTTGCAGAGCACTGGGGAAAGGCAGGCAGAGAATTCCCTGATAGCACCTTCTCTGTGCCTGGGAAGCAGAAGTGTTCACATTGCTTCGCAGAATCGCTTTTGTGCAGAAAACAGTAACACTTGTTCAGAATGAAAGAAAGCAGAGAGCAACAGATTCTATGTTGTCCTGGAGAGCTTGCAGAGCACTGGGGAAAGGCAGGCAGACAATTCCTTGCTAGCACCTTCTCTGTGCCTGGGAAGCAGAAGTGTTCACATTGCTTCGCAGAATCGCTTTTGTGCAGAAAACACTAACACTTGTTCAGAACGAAAGAAAGCACAGAGCCCCAGATTTGCTATTGTCCTGGAGAGCTTGCAGAGCACTGGGGAAAGGCAGGCAGAGAATTCCCTGCTAGCACCTTCTCTGTGCCTGGGAAGCAGAAGTGTTCACATTGCTTCTCAGAATCGCTTTTGTGCAGAAAACAGTAACACTTGTTCAGAACGAAAGAAAGCACAGAGCCCCAGATTCTATGTTGTCCTGGAGAGCTTGCAGAGCACTGGGGAAAGGCAGGCAGAGAATTCCCTGCTAGCACCTTCTCTGTGCCTGGGAAGCAGAAGTGTTCACATTGCTTCGCAGAATCGCTTTTGTGCAGAAAACACTAACACTTGTTCAGAACGAAAGAAAGCACAGAGCCCCAGATTCTATGTTGTCCTGGAGAGCTTGCAGAGCACTGGGGAAAGGCAGGCAGAGAATTCCCTGCTAGCACCTTCTCTGTGCCTGGGAAGCAGAAGTGTTCACATTGCTTCGCAGAATCGCTTTTGTGCAGAAAACAGTAACACTTGTTCAGAACGAAAGAAAGCACAGAGCCCCAGATTTGCTATTGTCCTGGAGAGCTTGCAGAGCACTGGGGAAAGGCAGGCAGAGAATTCCCTGCTAGCACCTTCTCTGTGCCTGGGAAGCAGAAGTGTTCACATTGCTTCGCAGAATCGCTTTTGTGCAGAAAACAGAAACACTTGTTCAGAACGAAAGAAAGCACAGAGCCCCAGATTCTATGTTGTCCTGGAGAGCTTGCAGAGCACTGGGGAAAGGCAGGCAGAGAATTCCCTGCTAGCACCTTCTCTGTGCCTGGGAAGCAGAAGTGTTCACATTGCTTCGCAAGAATCGATTTTGTGCAGAAAACAGTAACACTTGTTCAGAACGAAAGAAAGCACAGAGCCCCAGATTCGATGTTGTCCTGGAGAGCTTGCAGAGCACTGGGGAAAGGCAGGCAGAGAATTCCCTGCTAGCACCTTCTCTGTGCCTGGGAAGCAGAAGTGTTCACATTGCTTCGCAGAATCGCTTTTGTGCAGAAAACAGTAACACTTGTTCAGAACAAAAGAAAGCAGAGAGCAACAGATTCTATGTTGTCCTGGAGAGCTTGCAGAGCACTGGGGAAAGGCAGGCAGACAATTCCTTGCTAGCACCTTCTCTGTGCCTGGGAAGCAGAAGTGTTCACATTGCTTCGCAGAATCGCTTTTGTGCAGAAAACACTAACACTTGTTCAGAACGAAAGAAAGCACAGAGCCCCAGATTTGCTGTTGTCCTGGAGAGCTTGCAGAGCACTGGGGAAAGGCAGGCAGAGAATTCCCTGCTAGCACCTTCTCTGTGCCGGGGAAGCAGAAGTGTTCATATCGCTTCTCAGAATCGCTTTTGTGCAGAAAACAGTAACACTTGTTCAGAACGAAAGAAAGCAGAGAGCCCCAGATTCTATGTTGTCCTGGAGAGCTTGCAGAGCACTGGGGAAAGGCAGGCAGAGAATTCCCTGCTAGCACCTTCTCTGTGCCTGGGAAGCAGAAGTGTTCACATTGCTTTGCAGAATCGCTTTTGTGCAGAAAACACTAACACTTGTTCAGAAGGAAAGAAAGCACAGAGCCCCAGATTTTATGTTGTCCTGGAGAGCTTGCAGAGCACTGGGGAAAGGCAGGCAGAGAATTCCCTGCTAGCACCTTCTCTGTGCCTGGGAAGCAGAAGTGTTCACATTGCTTCGCAAGAATAGCTTTTGTGCAGAAAACACTAACACTTGTTCAGAACGAAAGAAAGCACAGAGCCCCAGATTCTATGCTGTCCTGGAGAGCTTGCAGAGCACTGGGGAAAGGCAGGCAGAGAATTCCCTGCTAGCACCTTCTCTGTGCCTGGGAAGCAGAAGTGTTCACATTGCTTCGCAGAATCGCTTTTGTGCAGAAAACAGTAACACTTGTTCAGAATGAAAGAAAGCACAGAGCCCCAGATTCTATGTTGTCCTGGAGAGCTTGCAGAGCACTGGGGAAAGGCAGGCAGACAATTCCTTGCTAGCACCTTCTCTGTGCCTGGGAAGCAGAAGTGTTCACATTGCTTCGCAGAATCGCTTTTGTGCAGAAAACACTAACACTTGTTCAGAACGAAAGAAAGCACAGAGCCCCAGATTTGCTGTTGTCCTGGAGAGCTTGCAGAGCACTGGGGAAAGGCAGGCAGAGAATTCCCTGCTAGCACCTTCTCTGTGCCGGGGAAGCAGAAGTGTTCATATCGCTTCTCAGAATCGCTTTTGTGCAGAAAACAGTAACACTTGTTCAGAACGAAAGAAAGCAGAGAGCCCCAGATTCTATGTTGTCCTGGAGAGCTTGCAGAGCACTGGGGAAAGGCAGGCAGAGAATTCCCTGCTAGCACCTTCTCTGTGCCTGGGAAGCAGAAGTGTTCACATTGCTTTGCAGAATCGCTTTTGTGCAGAAAACACTAACACTTGTTCAGAAGGAAAGAAAGCACAGAGCCCCAGATTTTATGTTGTCCTGGAGAGCTTGCAGAGCACTGGGGAAAGGCAGGCAGAGAATTCCCTGCTAGCACCTTCTCTGTGCCTGGGAAGCAGAAGTGTTCACATTGCTTCGCAAGAATAGCTTTTGTGCAGAAAACACTAACACTTGTTCAGAACGAAAGAAAGCACAGAGCCCCAGATTCTATGCTGTCCTGGAGAGCTTGCAGAGCACTGGGGAAAGGCAGGCAGAGAATTCCCTGCTAGCACCTTCTCTGTGCCTGGGAAGCAGAAGTGTTCACATTGCTTCGCAGAATCGCTTTTGTGCAGAAAACACTAACACTTGTTCAGAACGAAAGAAAGCACAGAGCCCCAGATTCTATGTTGTCCTGGAGAGCTTGCAGAGCACTGGGGAAAGGCAGGCAGAGAATTCCCTGCTAGCACCTTCTCTGTGCCTGGGAAGCAGAAGTGTTCACATTGCTTCACAAGAATCGATTTTGTGCAGAAAACAGTAACACTTGTTCAGAACGAAAGAAAGCACAGAGCCCCAGATTCTATGTTGTCCTGGAGAGCTTGCAGAGCACTGGGGAAAGGCAGGCAGAGAATTCCCTGCTAGCACCTTCTCTGTGCCTGGGAAGCAGAAGTGTTCACATTGCTTCGCAGAATCGCTTTTGTGCAGAAAACAGTAACACTTGTTCAGAATGAAAGAAAGCAGAGAGCAACAGATTCTATGTTGTCCTGGAGAGCTTGCAGAGCACTGGGGAAAGGCAGGCAGACAATTCCTTGCTAGCACCTTCTCTGTGCCTGGGAAGCAGAAGTGTTCACATTGCTTTGCAGAATCTCTTTTGTGCAGAAAACAGTAACACTTGTTCAGAAGGAAAGAAAGCACAGAGCCCCAGATTTTATGTTGTCCTGGAGAGCTTGCAGAGCACTGGGGAAAGGCAGGCAGAGAATTCCCTGCTAGCACCTTCTCTGTGCCTGGGAAGCAGAAGTGTTCACATTGCTTCGCAAGAATCGATTTTGTGCAGAAAACACTAACACTTGTTCAGAACGAAAGAAAGCAGAGAGCCCCAGATTTGATGTTGTCCTGGAGAGCTTGCAGAGCACTGGGGAAAGGCAGGCAGAGAATTCCCTGCTAGCACCTTCTCTGTGCCTGGGAAGCAGAAGTGTTCACATTGCTTTGCAGAATCGCTTTTGTGCAGAAAACAGTAACACTTGTTCAGAACGAAAGAAAGCACAGAGCCCCAGATTTTATGTTGTCCTGGAGAGCTTGCAGAGCACTGGGGAAAGGCAGGCAGAGAATTCCCTGCTAGCACCTTCTCTGTGCCTGTTCACATTGCTTCGCAGAATCGCTTTTGTGCAGAAAACACTAACACTTGTTCAGAACGAAAGAAAGCACAGAGCCCCAGATTCTATGTTGTCCTGGAGAGCTTGCAGAGCACTGGGGAAAGGCAGGCAGAGAATTCCCTGTTAGCACCTTCTCTGTGCCTGGGAAGCAGAGTGTTCACATTGCTTCGCAGAATCGCTTTTGTGCTAAAACACTAACACTTGTTCAGAAGGAAAGAAAGCACAGAGCCCCAGATTCTATGTTGTCCTGGAGAGCTTGCAGAGCACTGGGGAAAGGCAGGCAGAGAATTCCCTGCTAGCACCTTCTCTGTGCCTGGGAAGCAGAAGTGTTCACATTGCTTCGCAAGAATCGATTTTGTGCAGAAAACAGTAACACTTGTTCAGAACGAAAGAAAGCACAGAGCCCCAGATTCGATGTTGTCCTGGAGAGCTTGCAGAGCACTGGGGAAAGGCAGGCACAGAGAATTCCCTGCTAGCACCTTCTCTGTGCCTGGGAAGCAGAAGTGTTCACATTGCTTCGCAGAATCGCTTTTGTGCAGAAAACAGTAACACTTGTTCAGAATGAAAGAAAGCAGAGAGCAACAGATTCTATGTTGTCCTGGAGAGCTTGCAGAGCACTGGGGAAAGGCAGGCAGACAATTCCTTGCTAGCACCTTCTCTGTGCCTGGGAAGCAGAAGTGTTCACATTGCTTCGCAGAATCGCTTTTGTGCAGAAAACACTAACACTTGTTCAGAACGAAAGAAAGCACAGAGCCCCAGATTTGCTGTTGTCCTGGAGAGCTTGCAGAGCACTGGGGAAAGGCAGGCAGAGAATTCCCTGCTAGCACCTTCTCTGTGCCGGGGAAGCAGAAGTGTTCATATCGCTTCTCAGAATCGCTTTTGTGCAGAAAACAGTAACACTTGTTCAGAACGAAAGAAAGCAGAGAGCCCCAGATTCTATGTTGTCCTGGAGAGCTTGCAGAGCACTGGGGAAAGGCAGGCAGAGAATTCCCTGCTAGCACCTTCTCTGTGCCTGGGAAGCAGAAGTGTTCACATTGCTTTGCAGAATCGCTTTTGTGCAGAAAACACTAACACTTGTTCAGAAGGAAAGAAAGCACAGAGCCCCAGATTTGCTGTTGTCCTGGAGAGCTTGCAGAGCACTGGGGAAAGGCAGGCAGAGAATTCCCTGCTAGCACCTTCTCTGTGCCTGGGAAGCAGAAGTGTTCACATTGCTTCGCAGAATCGCTTTTGTGCAGAAAACAGTAACACTTGTTCAGAACGAAAGAAAGCACAGAGCCCCAGATTTTATGTTGTCATGGAGAGCTTGCAGAGCACTGGGGAAAGGCAGGCAGAGAATTCCCTGCTAGCACCTTCTCTGTGCCTGTTCACATTGCTTCGCAGAATCGCTTTTGTGCAGAAAACACTAACACTTGTTCAGAACGAAAGAAAGCACAGAGCCCCAGATTCTATGTTGTCCTGGAGAGCTTGCAGAGCACTGGGGAAAGGCAGGCAGAGAATTCCCTGTTAGCACCTTCTCTGTGCCTGGGAAGCAGAGTGTTCACATTGCTTCGCAGAATCGCTTTTGTGCTAAAACACTAACACTTGTTCAGAATGAAAGAAAGCACAGAGCCCCAGATTCTATGTTGTCCTGGAGAGCTTGCAGAGCACTGGGGAAAGGCAGGCAGAGAATTCCCTGCTAGCACCTTCTCTGTGCCTGGGAAGCAGAAGTGTTCATATTGCTTCTCAGAATCGCTTTTGTGCAGAAAACACTAACACTTGTTCAGAACGAAAGAAAGCACAGAGCCCCAGATTCGATGTTGTCCTGGAGAGCTTGCAGAGCACTGGGGAAAGGCAGGCAGAGAATTCCCTGATAGCACCTTCTCTGTGCCTGGGAAGCAGAAGTGTTCACATTGCTTCGCAGAATCGCTTTTGTGCAGAAAACAGTAACACTTGTTCAGAATGAAAGAAAGCACAGAGCCCCAGATTTGCTATTGTCCTGGAGAGCTTGCAGAGCACTGGGGAAAGGCAGGCAGAGAATTCCCTGCTAGCACCTTCTCTGTGCCTGGGAAGCAGAAGTGTTCACATTGCTTCTCAGAATCGCTTTTGTGCAGAAAACAGTAACACTTGTTCAGAACGAAAGAAAGCACAGAGCCCCAGATTTGCTATTGTCCTGGAGAGCTTGCAGAGCACTGGGGAAAGGCAGGCAGAGAATTCCCTGCTAGCACCTTCTCTGTGCCTGGGAAGCAGAAGTGTTCACATTGCTTCGCAGAATCGCTTTTGTGCAGAAAACAGAAACACTTGTTCAGAACGAAAGAAAGCACAGAGCCCCAGATTCTATGTTGTCCTGGAGAGCTTGCAGAGCACTGGGGAAAGGCAGGCAGAGAATTCCCTGCTAGCACCTTCTCTGTGCCTGGGAAGCAGAAGTGTTCACATTGCTTCGCAAGAATCGATTTTGTGCAGAAAACAGTAACACTTGTTCAGAACGAAAGAAAGCACAGAGCCCCAGATTCGATGTTGTCCTGGAGAGCTTGCAGAGCACTGGGGAAAGGCAGGCACAGAGAATTCCCTGCTAGCACCTTCTCTGTGCCTGGGAAGCAGAAGTGTTCACATTGCTTCGCAGAATCGCTTTTGTGCAGAAAACAGTAACACTTGTTCAGAATGAAAGAAAGCACAGAGCCCCAGATTCTATGTTGTCCTGGAGAGCTTGCAGAGCACTGGGGAAAGGCAGGCAGAGAATTCCCTGCTAGCACCTTCTCTGTGCCTGGGAAGCAGAAGTGTTCATATTGCTTCTCAGAATCGCTTTTGTGCAGAAAACACTAACACTTGTTCAGAACGAAAGAAAGCACAGAGCCCCAGATTCGATGTTGTCCTGGAGAGCTTGCAGAGCACTGGGGAAAGGCAGGCAGAGAATTCCCTGATAGCACCTTCTCTGTGCCTGGGAAGCAGAAGTGTTCACATTGCTTCGCAGAATCGCTTTTGTGCAGAAAACAGTAACACTTGTTCAGAATGAAAGAAAGCAGAGAGCAACAGATTCTATGTTGTCCTGGAGAGCTTGCAGAGCACTGGGGAAAGGCAGGCAGACAATTCCTTGCTAGCACCTTCTCTGTGCCTGGGAAGCAGAAGTGTTCACATTGCTTCGCAGAATCGCTTTTGTGCAGAAAACACTAACACTTGTTCAGAACGAAAGAAAGCACAGAGCCCCAGATTTGCTATTGTCCTGGAGAGCTTGCAGAGCACTGGGGAAAGGCAGGCAGAGAATTCCCTGCTAGCACCTTCTCTGTGCCTGGGAAGCAGAAGTGTTCACATTGCTTCTCAGAATCGCTTTTGTGCAGAAAACAGTAACACTTGTTCAGAACGAAAGAAAGCACAGAGCCCCAGATTTGCTATTGTCCTGGAGAGCTTGCAGAGCACTGGGGAAAGGCAGGCAGAGAATTCCCTGCTAGCACCTTCTCTGTGCCTGGGAAGCAGAAGTGTTCACATTGCTTCGCAGAATCGCTTTTGTGCAGAAAACAGTAACACTTGTTCAGAAGGAAAGAAAGCACAGAGCCCCAGATTCTATGTTGTCCTGGAGAGCTTGCAGAGCACTGGGGAAAGGCAGGCAGAGAATTCCCTGCTAGCACCTTCTCTGTGCCTGGGAAGCAGAAGTGTTCACATTGCTTCGCAAGAATCGATTTTGTGCAGAAAACAGTAACACTTGTTCAGAACGAAAGAAAGCACAGAGCCCCAGATTCGATGTTGTCCTGGAGAGCTTGCAGAGCACTGGGGAAAGGCAGGCACAGAGAATTCCCTGCTAGCACCTTCTCTGTGCCTGGGAAGCAGAAGTGTTCACATTGCTTCGCAGAATCGCTTTTGTGCAGAAAACAGTAACACTTGTTCAGAATGAAAGAAAGCAGAGAGCAACAGATTCTATGTTGTCCTGGAGAGCTTGCAGAGCACTGGGGAAAGGCAGGCAGACAATTCCTTGCTAGCACCTTCTCTGTGCCTGGGAAGCAGAAGTGTTCACATTGCTTCGCAGAATCGCTTTTGTGCAGAAAACACTAACACTTGTTCAGAACGAAAGAAAGCACAGAGCCCCAGATTTGCTGTTGTCCTGGAGAGCTTGCAGAGCACTGGGGAAAGGCAGGCAGAGAATTCCCTGCTAGCACCTTCTCTGTGCCGGGGAAGCAGAAGTGTTCATATCGCTTCTCAGAATCGCTTTTGTGCAGAAAACAGTAACACTTGTTCAGAACGAAAGAAAGCAGAGAGCCCCAGATTCTATGTTGTCCTGGAGAGCTTGCAGAGCACTGGGGAAAGGCAGGCAGAGAATTCCCTGCTAGCACCTTCTCTGTGCCTGGGAAGCAGAAGTGTTCACATTGCTTTGCAGAATCGCTTTTGTGCAGAAAACACTAACACTTGTTCAGAAGGAAAGAAAGCACAGAGCCCCAGATTTGCTGTTGTCCTGGAGAGCTTGCAGAGCACTGGGGAAAGGCAGGCAGAGAATTCCCTGCTAGCACCTTCTCTGTGCCTGGGAAGCAGAAGTGTTCACATTGCTTCGCAGAATCGCTTTTGTGCAGAAAACAGTAACACTTGTTCAGAACGAAAGAAAGCACAGAGCCCCAGATTTTATGTTGTCATGGAGAGCTTGCAGAGCACTGGGGAAAGGCAGGCAGAGAATTCCCTGTTAGCACCTTCTCTGTGCCTGGGAAGCAGAGTGTTCACATTGCTTCGCAGAATCGCTTTTGTGCTAAAACACTAACACTTGTTCAGAATGAAAGAAAGCACAGAGCCCCAGATTCTATGTTGTCCTGGAGAGCTTGCAGAGCACTGGGGAAAGGCAGGCAGAGAATTCCCTGCTAGCACCTTCTCTGTGCCTGGGAAGCAGAAGTGTTCATATTGCTTCTCAGAATCGCTTTTGTGCAGAAAACACTAACACTTGTTCAGAACGAAAGAAAGCACAGAGCCCCAGATTCGATGTTGTCCTGGAGAGCTTGCAGAGCACTGGGGAAAGGCAGGCAGAGAATTCCCTGATAGCACCTTCTCTGTGCCTGGGAAGCAGAAGTGTTCACATTGCTTCGCAGAATCGCTTTTGTGCAGAAAACAGTAACACTTGTTCAGAATGAAAGAAAGCACAGAGCCCCAGATTTGCTATTGTCCTGGAGAGCTTGCAGAGCACTGGGGAAAGGCAGGCAGAGAATTCCCTGCTAGCACCTTCTCTGTGCCTGGGAAGCAGAAGTGTTCACATTGCTTCTCAGAATCGCTTTTGTGCAGAAAACAGTAACACTTGTTCAGAACGAAAGAAAGCACAGAGCCCCAGATTTGCTATTGTCCTGGAGAGCTTGCAGAGCACTGGGGAAAGGCAGGCAGAGAATTCCCTGCTAGCACCTTCTCTGTGCCTGGGAAGCAGAAGTGTTCACATTGCTTCGCAGAATCGCTTTTGTGCAGAAAACAGAAACACTTGTTCAGAACGAAAGAAAGCACAGAGCCCCAGATTCTATGTTGTCCTGGAGAGCTTGCAGAGCACTGGGGAAAGGCAGGCAGAGAATTCCCTGCTAGCACCTTCTCTGTGCCTGGGAAGCAGAAGTGTTCACATTGCTTCGCAAGAATCGATTTTGTGCAGAAAACAGTAACACTTGTTCAGAACGAAAGAAAGCACAGAGCCCCAGATTCGATGTTGTCCTGGAGAGCTTGCAGAGCACTGGGGAAAGGCAGGCACAGAGAATTCCCTGCTAGCACCTTCTCTGTGCCTGGGAAGCAGAAGTGTTCACATTGCTTCGCAGAATCGCTTTTGTGCAGAAAACAGTAACACTTGTTCAGAATGAAAGAAAGCAGAGAGCAACAGATTCTATGTTGTCCTGGAGAGCTTGCAGAGCACTGGGGAAAGGCAGGCAGACAATTCCTTGCTAGCACCTTCTCTGTGCCTGGGAAGCAGAAGTGTTCACATTGCTTCGCAGAATCGCTTTTGTGCAGAAAACAGCAACACTTGTTCAGAACGAAAGAAAGCACAGAGCCCCAGATTCTATGTTGTCCTGGAGAGCTTGCAGAGCACTGGGGAAAGGCAGGCAGAGAATTCCCTGCTAGCACCTTCTCTGTGCCGGGGAAGCAGAAGTGTTCATATCGCTTCTCAGAATCGCTTTTGTGCAGAAAACAGTAACACTTGTTCAGAACGAAAGAAAGCAGAGAGCCCCAGATTCTATGTTGTCCTGGAGAGCTTGCAGAGCACTGGGGAAAGGCAGGCAGAGAATTCCCTGCTAGCACCTTCTCTGTGCCTGGGAAGCAGAAGTGTTCACATTGCTTTGCAGAATCGCTTTTGTGCAGAAAACACTAACACTTGTTCAGAAGGAAAGAAAGCACAGAGCCCCAGATTTTATGTTGTCCTGGAGAGCTTGCAGAGCACTGGGGAAAGGCAGGCAGAGAATTCCCTGCTAGCACCTTCTCTGTGCCTGGGAAGCAGAAGTGTTCACATTGCTTCGCAAGAATCGCTTTTGTGCAGAAAACACTAACACTTGTTCAGAACGAAAGAAAGCAGAGAGCCCCAGATTTGATGTTGTCCTGGAGAGCTTGCAGAGCACTGGGGAAAGGCAGGCAGAGAATTCCCTGCTAGCACCTTCTCTGTGCCTGGGAAGCAGAAGTGTTCACATTGCTTCGCAGAATCGCTTTTGTGCAGAAAACAGTAACACTTGTTCAGAACGAAAGAAAGCACAGAGCCCCAGATTTTATGTTGTCCTGGAGAGCTTGCAGAGCACTGGGGAAAGGCAGGCAGAGAATTCCCTGCTAGCACCTTCTCTGTGCCTGTTCACATTGCTTCGCAGAATCGCTTTTGTGCAGAAAACACTAACACTTGTTCAGAACGAAAGAAAGCACAGAGCCCCAGATTCTATGTTGTCCTGGAGAGCTTGCAGAGCACTGGGGAAAGGCAGGCAGAGAATTCCCTGTTAGCACCTTCTCTGTGCCTGGGAAGCAGAGTGTTCACATTGCTTCGCAGAATCGCTTTTGTGCTAAAACACTAACACTTGTTCAGAATGAAAGAAAGCACAGAGCCCCAGATTCTATGTTGTCCTGGAGAGCTTGCAGAGCACTGGGGAAAGGCAGGCAGAGAATTCCCTGCTAGCACCTTCTCTGTGCCTGGGAAGCAGAAGTGTTCATATTGCTTCTCAGAATCGCTTTTGTGCAGAAAACACTAACACTTGTTCAGAACGAAAGAAAGCACAGAGCCCCAGATTCGATGTTGTCCTGGAGAGCTTGCAGAGCACTGGGGAAAGGCAGGCAGAGAATTCCCTGATAGCACCTTCTCTGTGCCTGGGAAGCAGAAGTGTTCACATTGCTTCGCAGAATCGCTTTTGTGCAGAAAACAGTAACACTTGTTCAGAATGAAAGAAAGCAGAGAGCAACAGATTCTATGTTGTCCTGGAGAGCTTGCAGAGCACTGGGGAAAGGCAGGCAGACAATTCCTTGCTAGCACCTTCTCTGTGCCTGGGAAGCAGAAGTGTTCACATTGCTTCGCAGAATCGCTTTTGTGCAGAAAACACTAACACTTGTTCAGAACGAAAGAAAGCACAGAGCCCCAGATTTGCTATTGTCCTGGAGAGCTTGCAGAGCACTGGGGAAAGGCAGGCAGAGAATTCCCTGCTAGCACCTTCTCTGTGCCTGGGAAGCAGAAGTGTTCACATTGCTTCTCAGAATCGCTTTTGTGCAGAAAACAGTAACACTTGTTCAGAACGAAAGAAAGCACAGAGCCCCAGATTCTATGTTGTCCTGGAGAGCTTGCAGAGCACTGGGGAAAGGCAGGCAGAGAATTCCCTGCTAGCACCTTCTCTGTGCCTGGGAAGCAGAAGTGTTCACATTGCTTCGCAAGAATCGATTTTGTGCAGAAAACAGTAACACTTGTTCAGAACGAAAGAAAGCACAGAGCCCCAGATTCGATGTTGTCCTGGAGAGCTTGCAGAGCACTGGGGAAAGGCAGGCACAGAGAATTCCCTGCTAGCACCTTCTCTGTGCCTGGGAAGCAGAAGTGTTCACATTGCTTCGCAGAATCGCTTTTGTGCAGAAAACAGTAACACTTGTTCAGAATGAAAGAAAGCAGAGAGCAACAGATTCTATGTTGTCCTGGAGAGCTTGCAGAGCACTGGGGAAAGGCAGGCAGACAATTCCTTGCTAGCACCTTCTCTGTGCCTGGGAAGCAGAAGTGTTCACATTGCTTCGCAGAATCGCTTTTGTGCAGAAAACACTAACACTTGTTCAGAACGAAAGAAAGCACAGAGCCCCAGATTTGCTGTTGTCCTGGAGAGCTTGCAGAGCACTGGGGAAAGGCAGGCAGAGAATTCCCTGCTAGCACCTTCTCTGTGCCGGGGAAGCAGAAGTGTTCATATCGCTTCTCAGAATCGCTTTTGTGCAGAAAACAGTAACACTTGTTCAGAACGAAAGAAAGCAGAGAGCCCCAGATTCTATGTTGTCCTGGAGAGCTTGCAGAGCACTGGGGAAAGGCAGGCAGAGAATTCCCTGCTAGCACCTTCTCTGTGCCTGGGAAGCAGAAGTGTTCACATTGCTTTGCAGAATCGCTTTTGTGCAGAAAACACTAACACTTGTTCAGAAGGAAAGAAAGCACAGAGCCCCAGATTTGCTGTTGTCCTGGAGAGCTTGCAGAGCACTGGGGAAAGGCAGGCAGAGAATTCCCTGCTAGCACCTTCTCTGTGCCTGGGAAGGACAAGTGTTCACATTGCTTCGCAGAATCGCTTTTGTGCAGAAAACAGTAACACTTGTTCAGAACGAAAGAAAGCACAGAGCCCCAGATTTTATGTTGTCCTGGAGAGCTTGCAGAGCACTGGGGAAAGGCAGGCAGAGAATTCCCTGCTAGCACCTTCTCTGTGCCTGTTCACATTGCTTCGCAGAATCGCTTTTGTGCAGAAAACACTAACACTTGTTCAGAACGAAAGAAAGCACAGAGCCCCAGATTCTATGTTGTCCTGGAGAGCTTGCAGAGCACTGGGGAAAGGCAGGCAGAGAATTCCCTGTTAGCACCTTCTCTGTGCCTGGGAAGCAGAGTGTTCACATTGCTTCGCAGAATCGCTTTTGTGCTAAAACACTAACACTTGTTCAGAATGAAAGAAAGCACAGAGCCCCAGATTCTATGTTGTCCTGGAGAGCTTGCAGAGCACTGGGGAAAGGCAGGCAGAGAATTCCCTGCTAGCACCTTCTCTGTGCCTGGGAAGCAGAAGTGTTCATATTGCTTCTCAGAATCGCTTTTGTGCAGAAAACACTAACACTTGTTCAGAACGAAAGAAAGCACAGAGCCCCAGATTCGATGTTGTCCTGGAGAGCTTGCAGAGCACTGGGGAAAGGCAGGCAGAGAATTCCCTGATAGCACCTTCTCTGTGCCTGGGAAGCAGAAGTGTTCACATTGCTTCGCAGAATCGCTTTTGTGCAGAAAACACTAACACTTGTTCAGAACGAAAGAAAGCACAGAGCCCCAGATTTGCTATTGTCCTGGAGAGCTTGCAGAGCACTGGGGAAAGGCAGGCAGAGAATTCCCTGCTAGCACCTTCTCTGTGCCTGGGAAGCAGAAGTGTTCACATTGCTTCGCAGAATCGCTTTTGTGCAGAAAACAGAAACACTTGTTCAGAACGAAAGAAAGCACAGAGCCCCAGATTCGATGTTGTCCTGGAGAGCTTGCAGAGCACTGGGGAAAGGCAGGCAGAGAATTCCCTGCTAGCACCTTCTCTGTGCCTGGGAAGCAGAAGTGTTCACATTGCTTCGCAAGAATCGATTTTGTGCAGAAAACAGTAACACTTGTTCAGAACGAAAGAAAGCACAGAGCCCCAGATTCGATGTTGTCCTGGAGAGCTTGCAGAGCACTGGGGAAAGGCAGGCAGAGAATTCCCTGTTAGCACCTTCTCTGTGCCTGGGAAGCAGAGTGTTCACATTGCTTCGCAGAATCGCTTTTGTGCTAAAACACTAACACTTGTTCAGAATGAAAGAAAGCACAGAGCCCCAGATTCTATGTTGTCCTGGAGAGCTTGCAGAGCACTGGGGAAAGGCAGGCAGAGAATTCCCTGCTAGCACCTTCTCTGTGCCTGGGAAGCAGAAGTGTTCATATTGCTTCTCAGAATCGCTTTTGTGCAGAAAACACTAACACTTGTTCAGAACGAAAGAAAGCACAGAGCCCCAGATTCGATGTTGTCCTGGAGAGCTTGCAGAGCACTGGGGAAAGGCAGGCAGAGAATTCCCTGATAGCACCTTCTCTGTGCCTGGGAAGCAGAAGTGTTCACATTGCTTCGCAGAATCGCTTTTGTGCAGAAAACACTAACACTTGTTCAGAACGAAAGAAAGCACAGAGCCCCAGATTTGCTATTGTCCTGGAGAGCTTGCAGAGCACTGGGGAAAGGCAGGCAGAGAATTCCCTGCTAGCACCTTCTCTGTGCCTGGGAAGCAGAAGTGTTCACATTGCTTCTCAGAATCGCTTTTGTGCAGAAAACAGTAACACTTGTTCAGAACGAAAGAAAGCACAGAGCCCCAGATTTGCTATTGTCCTGGAGAGCTTGCAGAGCACTGGGGAAAGGCAGGCAGAGAATTCCCTGCTAGCACCTTCTCTGTGCCTGGGAAGCAGAAGTGTTCACATTGCTTCGCAGAATCGCTTTTGTGCAGAAAACAGAAACACTTGTTCAGAACGAAAGAAAGCACAGAGCCCCAGATTCTATGTTGTCCTGGAGAGCTTGCAGAGCACTGGGGAAAGGCAGGCAGAGAATTCCCTGCTAGCACCTTCTCTGTGCCTGGGAAGCAGAAGTGTTCACATTGCTTCGCAAGAATCGATTTTGTGCAGAAAACAGTAACACTTGTTCAGAACGAAAGAAAGCACAGAGCCCCAGATTCGATGTTGTCCTGGAGAGCTTGCAGAGCACTGGGGAAAGGCAGGCACAGAGAATTCCCTGCTAGCACCTTCTCTGTGCCTGGGAAGCAGAAGTGTTCACATTGCTTCGCAGAATCGCTTTTGTGCAGAAAACAGTAACACTTGTTCAGAATGAAAGAAAGCAGAGAGCAACAGATTCTATGTTGTCCTGGAGAGCTTGCAGAGCACTGGGGAAAGGCAGGCAGACAATTCCTTGCTAGCACCTTCTCTGTGCCTGGGAAGCAGAAGTGTTCACATTGCTTCGCAGAATCGCTTTTGTGCAGAAAACAGCAACACTTGTTCAGAACGAAAGAAAGCACAGAGCCCCAGATTCTATGTTGTCCTGGAGAGCTTGCAGAGCACTGGGGAAAGGCAGGCAGAGAATTCCCTGCTAGCACCTTCTCTGTGCCGGGGAAGCAGAAGTGTTCATATCGCTTCTCAGAATCGCTTTTGTGCAGAAAACAGTAACACTTGTTCAGAACGAAAGAAAGCAGAGAGCCCCAGATTCTATGTTGTCCTGGAGAGCTTGCAGAGCACTGGGGAAAGGCAGGCAGAGAATTCCCTGCTAGCACCTTCTCTGTGCCTGGGAAGCAGAAGTGTTCACATTGCTTTGCAGAATCGCTTTTGTGCAGAAAACACTAACACTTGTTCAGAAGGAAAGAAAGCACAGAGCCCCAGATTTTATGTTGTCCTGGAGAGCTTGCAGAGCACTGGGGAAAGGCAGGCAGAGAATTCCCTGCTAGCACCTTCTCTGTGCCTGGGAAGCAGAAGTGTTCACATTGCTTCGCAAGAATCGCTTTTGTGCAGAAAACACTAACACTTGTTCAGAACGAAAGAAAGCAGAGAGCCCCAGATTTGATGTTGTCCTGGAGAGCTTGCAGAGCACTGGGGAAAGGCAGGCAGAGAATTCCCTGCTAGCACCTTCTCTGTGCCTGGGAAGCAGAAGTGTTCACATTGCTTCGCAGAATCGCTTTTGTGCAGAAAACAGTAACACTTGTTCAGAATGAAAGAAAGCAGAGAGCAACAGATTTTATGTTGTCCTGGAGAGCTTGCAGAGCACTGGGGAAAGGCAGGCAGAGAATTCCCTGCTAGCACCTTCTCTGTGCCTGTTCACATTGCTTCGCAGAATCGCTTTTGTGCAGAAAACACTAACACTTGTTCAGAACGAAAGAAAGCACAGAGCCCCAGATTCTATGTTGTCCTGGAGAGCTTGCAGAGCACTGGGGAAAGGCAGGCAGAGAATTCCCTGCTAGCACCTTCTCTGTGCCTGGGAAGCAGAAGTGTTCACATTGCTTCGCAAGAATCGATTCTGTGCAGAAAACAGTAACACTTGTTCATAACGAAAGAAAGCACAGAGCCCCAGATTCGATGTTGTCCTGGAGAGCTTGCAGAGCACTGGGGAAAGGCAGGCAGAGAATTCCCTGCTAGCACCTTCTCTGTGCCTGGGAAGCAGAAGTGTTCTCATTGCTTCGCAGAATCGCTTTTGTGCAGAAAACACTAACACTTGTTCAGAATGAAAGAAAGCAGAGAGCAACAGATTCTATGTTGTCCTGGAGAGCTTGCAGAGCACTGGGGAAAGGCAGGCAGACAATTCCTTGCTAGCACCTTCTCTGTGCCTGGGAAGCAGAAGTGTTCACATTGCTTCGCAGAATCGCTTTTGTGCAGAAAACACTAACACTTGTTCAGAACGAAAGAAAGCACAGAGCCCCAGATTTGCTGTTGTCCTGGAGAGCTTGCAGAGCACTGGGGAAAGGCAGGCAGAGAATTCCCTGCTAGCACCTTCTCTGTGCCGGGGAAGCAGAAGTGTTCATATCGCTTCTCAGAATCGCTTTTGTGCAGAAAACAGTAACACTTGTTCAGAACGAAAGAAAGCAGAGAGCCCCAGATTCTATGTTGTCCTGGAGAGCTTGCAGAGCACTGGGGAAAGGCAGGCAGAGAATTCCCTGCTAGCACCTTCTCTGTGCCTGGGAAGCAGAAGTGTTCACATTGCTTCGCAGAATCGCTTTTGTGCAGAAAACACTAACACTTGTTCAGAAGGAAAGAAAGCACAGAGCCCCAGATTTTATGTTGTCCTGGAGAGCTTGCAGAGCACTGGGGAAAGGCAGGCAGAGAATTCCCTGCTAGCACCTTCTCTGTGCCTGGGAAGAAGAAGTGTTCACATTGCTTCGCAGAATCGCTTTTGTGCAGAAAACACTAACACTTGTTCAGAAGGAAAGAAAGCACAGAGCCCCAGATTCTATGTTGTCCTGGAGAGCTTGCAGAGCACTGGGGAAAGGCAGGCAGAGAATTCCCTGCTAGCACCTTCTCTGTGCCTGGGAAGCAGAAGTGTTCACATTGCTTCGCAGAATCGCTTTTGTGCAGAAAACAGTAACACTTGTTCAGAACGAAAGAAAGCACAGAGCCCCAGATTTTATGTTGTCCTGGAGAGCTTGCAGAGCACTGGGGAAAGGCAGACAGAGAATTCCCTGCTAGCACCTTCTCTGTGCCTGTTCACATTGCTTCGCAGAATCGCTTTTGTGCAGAAAACACTAACACTTGTTCAGAACGAAAGAAAGCACAGAGCCCCAGATTCTATGTTGTCCTGGAGAGCTTGCAGAGCACTGGGGAAAGGCAGGCAGAGAATTCCCTGTTAGCACCTTCTCTGTGCCTGGGAAGCAGAGTGTTCACATTGCTTCGCAGAATCGCTTTTGTGCAGAAAACACTAACACTTGTTCAGAACGAAAGAAAGCACAGAGCCCCAGATTCTATGTTGTCCTGGAGAGCTTGCAGAGCACTGGGGAAAGGCAGGCAGAGAATTCCCTGCTAGCACCTTCTCTGTGCCTGGGAAGCAGAAGTGTTCATATTGCTTCTCAGAATCGCTTTTGTGCAGAAAACAGTAACACTTGTTCAGAACGAAAGAAAGCACAGAGCCCCAGATTCTATGTTGTCCTGGAGAGCTTGCAGAGCACTGGGGAAAGGCAGGCAGAGAATTCCCTGCTAGCACCTTCTCTGTGCCTGGGAAGCAGAAGTGTTCACATTGCTTCGCAGAATCGCTTTTGTGCAGAAAACAGTAACACTTGTTCAGAATGAAAGAAAGCAGAGAGCAACAGATTCTATGTTGTCCTGGAGAGCTTGCAGAGCACTGGGGAAAGGCAGGCAGACAATTCCTTGCTAGCACCTTCTCTGTGCCTGGGAAGCAGAAGTGTTCACATTGCTTCGCAGAATCGCTTTTGTGCAGAAAACACTAACACTTGTTCAGAACGAAAGAAAGCACAGAGCCCCAGATTTGCTGTTGTCCTGGAGAGCTTGCAGAGCACTGGGGAAAGGCAGGCAGAGAATTCCCTGCTAGCACCTTCTCTGTGCCTGGGAAGCAGAAGTGTTCACATTGCTTCTCAGAATCGCTTTTGTGCAGAAAACAGTAACACTTGTTCAGAACGAAAGCACAGAGCCCCAGATTCTATGTTGTCCTGGAGAGCTTGCAGAGCACTGGGGAAAGGCAGGCAGAGAATTCCCTGATAGCACCTTCTCTGTGCCTGGGAAGCAGAAGTGTTCACATTGCTTCGCAGAATCGCTTTTGTGCAGAAAACACTAACACTTGTTCAGAAGGAAAGAAAGCACAGAGCCCCAGATTTTATGTTGTCCTGGAGAGCTTGCAGAGCACTGGGGAAAGGCAGGCAGAGAATTCCCTGCTAGCACCTTCTCTGTGCCTGGGAAGCAGAAGTGTTCACATTGCTTCGCAGAATCGCTTTTGTGCAGAAAACACTAACACTTGTTCAGAAGGAAAGAAAGCACAGAGCCCCAGATTCTATGTTGTCCTGGAGAGCTTGCAGAGCACTGGGGAAAGGCAGGCAGAGAATTCCCTGCTAGCACCTTCTCTGTGCCTGGGAAGCAGAAGTGTTCACATTGCTTCGCAGAATCGCTTTTGTGCAGAAAACACTAACACTTGTTCAGAAGGAAAGAAAGCACAGAGCACCAGATTCTATGTTGTCCTGGAGAGCTTGCAGAGCACTGGGGAAAGGCAGGCAGACAATTCCTTGCTAGCACCTTCTCTGTGCCTGGGAAGCAGAAGTGTTCACATTGCTTCGCAGAATCGCTTTTGTGCAGAAAACACTAACACTTGTTCAGAACGAAAGAAAGCACAGAGCCCCAGATTCTATGTTGTCCTGGAGAGCTTGCAGAGCACTGGGGAAAGGCAGGCAGAGAATTCCCTGCTAGCACCTTCTCTGTGCCTGGGAAGCAGAAGTGTTCACATTGCTTCGCAGAATCTCTTTTGTGCAGAAAACAGTAACACTTGTTCAGAACGAAAGAAAGCACAGACCCCCAGATTCTATGTTGTCCTGGAGAGCTTGCAGAGCACTGGGGAAAGGCAGGCAGAGAATTCCCTGCTAGCACCTTCTCTGTGCCTGGGAAGCAGAAGTGTTCACATTGCTTCGCAAGAATAGCTTTTGTGCAGAAAACACTAACAGTTGTTAGAACGAAAGAAAGCACAGAGCCCCAGATTCTATGTTGTCCTGGAGAGCTTGCAGAGCACTGGGGAAAGGCAGGCAGAGAATTCCCTGCTAGCACCTTCTCTGTGCCTGGGAAGCAGAAGTGTTCACATTGCTTCGCAGAATCGCTTTTGTGCAGAAAACACTAACACTTGTTCAGAACGAAAGAAAGCACAGAGCCCCAGATTTGATGTTGTCCTGGAGAGCTTGCAGAGCACTGGGGAAAGGCAGGCAGAGAATTCCCTGCTAGCACCTTCTCTGTGCCTGGGAAGCAGAAGTGTTCCCATTGCTTCGCAGAATCGCTTTTGTGCAGAAAACAGAAACACTTGTTCAGAATGAAAGAAAGCACAGAGCCCCAGATTTGCTGTTGTCCTGGAGAGCTTGCAGAGCACTGGGGAAAGGCAGGCAGAGAATTCCCTGCTAGCACCTTCTCTGTGCCTGGGAAGCAGAAGTGTTCACATTGCTTCGCAGAATCTCTTTTGTGCAGAAAACAGTAACACTTGTTCAGAATGAAAGAAAGCACAGAGCCCCAGATTTGATGTTGTCCTGGAGAGCTTGCAGAGCACTGGGGAAAGGCAGGCAGAGAATTCCCTGCTAGCACCTTCTCTGTGCCTGGGAAGCAGAAGTGTTCACATTGCTTCGCAAGAATAGCTTTTGTGCAGAAAACACTAACACTTGTTCAGAACGAAAGAAAGCACAGAGCCCCAGATTCTATGCTGTCCTGGAGAGCTTGCAGAGCACTGGGGAAAGGCAGGCAGAGAATTCCCTGCTAGCACCTTCTCTGTGCCTGGGAAGCAGAAGTGTTCACATTGCTTCGCAGAATCGCTTTTGTGCAGAAAACAGTAACACTTGTTCAGGACGAAAGAAAGCACAGAGCCCCAGATTCGATGTTGTCCTGGAGAGCTTGCAGAGCACTGGGGAAAGGCAGGCAGAGAATTCCCTGCTAGCACCTTCTCTGTGCCTGGGAAGCAGAAGTGTTCATATTGATTCTCAGAATCGCTTTTGTGCAGAAAACACTAACACTTGTTCAGAACGAAAGAAAGCACAGAGCCCCAGATTCTATGTTGTCCTGGAGAGCTTGCAGAGCACTGGGGAAAGGCAGGCAGAGAATTCCCTGATAGCACCTTCTCTGTGCCTGGGAAGCAGAAGTGTTCACATTGCTTCGCAGAATCGCTTTTGTGCAGAAAACAGTAACACTTGTTCAGAATGAAAGAAAGCAGAGAGCAACAGATTCTATGTTGTCCTGGAGAGCTTGCAGAGCACTGGGGAAAGGCAGGCAGACAATTCCTTGCTAGCACCTTCTCTGTGCCTGGGAAGCAGAAGTGTTCACATTGCTTCGCAGAATCGCTTTTGTGCAGAAAACACTAACACTTGTTCAGAACGAAAGAAAGCACAGAGCCCCAGATTTGCTATTGTCCTGGAGAGCTTGCAGAGCACTGGGGAAAGGCAGGCAGAGAATTCCCTGCTAGCACCTTCTCTGTGCCTGGGAAGCAGAAGTGTTCACATTGCTTCTCAGAATCGCTTTTGTGCAGAAAACAGTAACACTTGTTCAGAATGAAAGAAAGCACAGAGCCCCAGATTTGCTATTGTCCTGGAGAGCTTGCAGAGCACTGGGGAAAGGCAGGCAGAGAATTCCCTGCTAGCACCTTCTCTGTGCCTGGGAAGCAGAAGTGTTCACATTGCTTCGCAGAATCGCTTTTGTGCAGAAAACAGAAACACTTGTTCAGAACGAAAGAAAGCACAGAGCCCCAGATTCTATGTTGTCCTGGAGAGCTTGCAGAGCACTGGGGAAAGGCAGGCAGAGAATTCCCTGCTAGCACCTTCTCTGTGCCTGGGAAGCAGAAGTGTTCACATTGCTTCGCAAGAATCGATTTTGTGCAGAAAACAGTAACACTTGTTCAGAACGAAAGAAAGCACAGAGCCCCAGATTCGATGTTGTCCTGGAGAGCTTGCAGAGCACTGGGGAAAGACAGGCACAGAGAATTCCCTGCTAGCACCTTCTCTGTGCCTGGGAAGCAGAAGTGTTCACATTGCTTCGCAGAATCGCTTTTGTGCAGAAAACAGTAACACTTGTTCAGAATGAAAGAAAGCAGAGAGCAACAGATTCTATGTTGTCCTGGAGAGCTTGCAGAGCACTGGGGAAAGGCAGGCAGACAATTCCTTGCTAGCACCTTCTCTGTGCCTGGGAAGCAGAAGTGTTCACATTGCTTCGCAGAATCGCTTTTGTGCAGAAAACACTAACACTTGTTCAGAACGAAAGAAAGCACAGAGCCCCAGATTTGCTGTTGTCCTGGAGAGCTTGCAGAGCACTGGGGAAAGGCAGGCAGAGAATTCCCTGCTAGCACCTTCTCTGTGCCGGGGAAGCAGAAGTGTTCATATCGCTTCTCAGAATCGCTTTTGTGCAGAAAACAGTAACACTTGTTCAGAACGAAAGAAAGCAGAGAGCCCCAGATTCTATGTTGTCCTGGAGAGCTTGCAGAGCACTGGGGAAAGGCAGGCAGAGAATTCCCTGCTAGCACCTTCTCTGTGCCTGGGAAGCAGAAGTGTTCACATTGCTTTGCAGAATCGCTTTTGTGCAGAAAACACTAACACTTGTTCAGAAGGAAAGAAAGCACAGAGCCCCAGATTTTATGTTGTCCTGGAGAGCTTGCAGAGCACTGGGGAAAGGCAGGCAGAGAATTCCCTGCTAGCACCTTCTCTGTGCCTGGGAAGCAGAAGTGTTCACATTGCTTCGCAGAATCGCTTTTGTGCAGAAAACACTAACACTTGTTCAGAACGAAAGAAAGCACAGAGCCCCAGATTTGATGTTGTCCTGGAGAGCTTGCAGAGCACTGGGGAAAGGCAGGCAGAGAATTCCCTGCTAGCACCTTCTCTGTGCCTGGGAAGCAGAAGTGTTCCCATTGCTTCGCAGAATCGCTTTTGTGCAGAAAACAGAAACACTTGTTCAGAATGAAAGAAAGCACAGAGCCCCAGATTTGCTGTTGTCCTGGAGAGCTTGCAGAGCACTGGGGAAAGGCAGGCAGAGAATTCCCTGCTAGCACCTTCTCTGTGCCTGGGAAGCAGAAGTGTTCACATTGCTTCGCAGAATCTCTTTTGTGCAGAAAACAGTAACACTTGTTCAGAATGAAAGAAAGCACAGAGCCCCAGATTTGATGTTGTCCTGGAGAGCTTGCAGAGCACTGGGGAAAGGCAGGCAGAGAATTCCCTGCTAGCACCTTCTCTGTGCCTGGGAAGCAGAAGTGTTCACATTGCTTCGCAAGAATAGCTTTTGTGCAGAAAACACTAACACTTGTTCAGAACGAAAGAAAGCACAGAGCCCCAGATTCTATGCTGTCCTGGAGAGCTTGCAGAGCACTGGGGAAAGGCAGGCAGAGAATTCCCTGCTAGCACCTTCTCTGTGCCTGGGAAGCAGAAGTGTTCACATTGCTTCGCAGAATCGCTTTTGTGCAGAAAACAGTAACACTTGTTCAGGACGAAAGAAAGCACAGAGCCCCAGATTCGATGTTGTCCTGGAGAGCTTGCAGAGCACTGGGGAAAGGCAGGCAGAGAATTCCCTGCTAGCACCTTCTCTGTGCCTGGGAAGCAGAAGTGTTCATATTGATTCTCAGAATCGCTTTTGTGCAGAAAACACTAACACTTGTTCAGAACGAAAGAAAGCACAGAGCCCCAGATTCTATGTTGTCCTGGAGAGCTTGCAGAGCACTGGGGAAAGGCAGGCAGAGAATTCCCTGATAGCACCTTCTCTGTGCCTGGGAAGCAGAAGTGTTCACATTGCTTCGCAGAATCGCTTTTGTGCAGAAAACAGTAACACTTGTTCAGAATGAAAGAAAGCAGAGAGCAACAGATTCTATGTTGTCCTGGAGAGCTTGCAGAGCACTGGGGAAAGGCAGGCAGACAATTCCTTGCTAGCACCTTCTCTGTGCCTGGGAAGCAGAAGTGTTCACATTGCTTCGCAGAATCGCTTTTGTGCAGAAAACACTAACACTTGTTCAGAACGAAAGAAAGCACAGAGCCCCAGATTTGCTATTGTCCTGGAGAGCTTGCAGAGCACTGGGGAAAGGCAGGCAGAGAATTCCCTGCTAGCACCTTCTCTGTGCCTGGGAAGCAGAAGTGTTCACATTGCTTCTCAGAATCGCTTTTGTGCAGAAAACAGTAACACTTGTTCAGAATGAAAGAAAGCACAGAGCCCCAGATTTGCTATTGTCCTGGAGAGCTTGCAGAGCACTGGGGAAAGGCAGGCAGAGAATTCCCTGCTAGCACCTTCTCTGTGCCTGGGAAGCAGAAGTGTTCACATTGCTTCGCAGAATCGCTTTTGTGCAGAAAACAGAAACACTTGTTCAGAACGAAAGAAAGCACAGAGCCCCAGATTCTATGTTGTCCTGGAGAGCTTGCAGAGCACTGGGGAAAGGCAGGCAGAGAATTCCCTGCTAGCACCTTCTCTGTGCCTGGGAAGCAGAAGTGTTCACATTGCTTCGCAAGAATCGATTTTGTGCAGAAAACAGTAACACTTGTTCAGAACGAAAGAAAGCACAGAGCCCCAGATTCGATGTTGTCCTGGAGAGCTTGCAGAGCACTGGGGAAAGACAGGCACAGAGAATTCCCTGCTAGCACCTTCTCTGTGCCTGGGAAGCAGAAGTGTTCACATTGCTTCGCAGAATCGCTTTTGTGCAGAAAACAGTAACACTTGTTCAGAATGAAAGAAAGCAGAGAGCAACAGATTCTATGTTGTCCTGGAGAGCTTGCAGAGCACTGGGGAAAGGCAGGCAGACAATTCCTTGCTAGCACCTTCTCTGTGCCTGGGAAGCAGAAGTGTTCACATTGCTTCGCAGAATCGCTTTTGTGCAGAAAACACTAACACTTGTTCAGAACGAAAGAAAGCACAGAGCCCCAGATTTGCTGTTGTCCTGGAGAGCTTGCAGAGCACTGGGGAAAGGCAGGCAGAGAATTCCCTGCTAGCACCTTCTCTGTGCCGGGGAAGCAGAAGTGTTCATATCGCTTCTCAGAATCGCTTTTGTGCAGAAAACAGTAACACTTGTTCAGAACGAAAGAAAGCAGAGAGCCCCAGATTCTATGTTGTCCTGGAGAGCTTGCAGAGCACTGGGGAAAGGCAGGCAGAGAATTCCCTGCTAGCACCTTCTCTGTGCCTGGGAAGCAGAAGTGTTCACATTGCTTTGCAGAATCGCTTTTGTGCAGAAAACACTAACACTTGTTCAGAAGGAAAGAAAGCACAGAGCCCCAGATTTTATGTTGTCCTGGAGAGCTTGCAGAGCACTGGGGAAAGGCAGGCAGAGAATTCCCTGCTAGCACCTTCTCTGTGCCTGGGAAGCAGAAGTGTTCACATTGCTTCGCAAGAATCGCTTTTGTGCAGAAAACACTAACACTTGTTCAGAACGAAAGAAAGCAGAGAGCCCCAGATTTGATGTTGTCCTGGAGAGCTTGCAGAGCACTGGGGAAAGGCAGGCAGAGAATTCCCTGCTAGCACCTTCTCTGTGCCTGGGAAGCAGAAGTGTTCACATTGCTTCGCAGAATCGCTTTTGTGCAGAAAACAGTAACACTTGTTCAGAATGAAAGAAAGCAGAGAGCAACAGATTTTATGTTGTGCTGGAGAGCTTGCAGAGCACTGGGGAAAGGCAGGCAGAGAATTCCCTGATAGCACCTTCTCTGTGCCTGTTCACATTGCTTCGCAGAATCGCTTTTGTGCAGAAAACACTAACACTTGTTCAGAACGAAAGAAAGCACAGAGCCCCAGATTTGCTGTTGTCCTGGAGAGCTTGCAGAGCACTGGGGAAAGGCAGGCAGAGAATTCCCTGCTAGCACCTTCTCTGTGCCTGGGAAGCAGAAGTGTTCACATTGCTTCGCAGAATCGCCTTTGTGCAGAAAACACTAACAATTGTTCAGAACTAAAGAAAGCACAGAGCCCCAGATTTTATGCTGTCCTGGAGAGCTTGCAGAGCACTGGGGAAAGGCAGGCAGAGAATTCCCTGCTAGCACCTTCTCTGTGCCTGGGAAGCAGAAGTGTTCACATTGCTTCGCAGAATCGCTTTTGTGCAGAAAACAGTAACACTTGTTCAGGACGAAAGAAAGCACAGAGCCCCAGATTCGATGTTGTCCTGGAGAGCTTGCAGAGCACTGGGGAAAGGCAGGCAGAGAATTCCCTGCTAGCACCTTCTCTGTGCCTGGGAAGCAGAAGTGTTCATATTGCTTCTCAGAATCGCTTTTGTGCAGAAAACACTAACACTTGTTCAGAACGAAAGAAAGCACAGAGCCCCAGATTCTATGTTGTCCTGGAGAGCTTGCAGAGCACTGGGGAAAGGCAGGCAGAGAATTCCCTGATAGCACCTTCTCTGTGCCTGGGAAGCAGAAGTGTTCACATTGCTTCGCAGAATCGCTTTTGTGCAGAAAACAGTAACACTTGTTCAGAATGAAAGAAAGCAGAGAGCAACAGATTCTATGTTGTCCTGGAGAGCTTGCAGAGCACTGGGGAAAGGCAGGCAGACAATTCCTTGCTAGCACCTTCTCTGTGCCTGGGAAGCAGAAGTGTTCACATTGCTTCGCAGAATCGCTTTTGTGCAGAAAACACTAACACTTGTTCAGAACGAAAGAAAGCACAGAGCCCCAGATTTGCTATTGTCCTGGAGAGCTTGCAGAGCACTGGGGAAAGGCAGGCAGAGAATTCCCTGCTAGCACCTTCTCTGTGCCTGGGAAGCAGAAGTGTTCACATTGCTTCTCAGAATCGCTTTTGTGCAGAAAACAGTAACACTTGTTCAGAACGAAAGAAAGCACAGAGCCCCAGATTCTATGTTGTCCTGGAGAACTTGCAGAGCACTGGGGAAAGGCAGGCAGAGAATTCCCTGCTAGCACCTTCTCTGTGCCTGGGAAGCAGAAGAGTTCACATTGCTTCGCAGAATCGCTATTCTGCAGAAAACACTAACACTTGTTCAGAACAAAAGAAAGCACAGAGCCCCAGATTCTATGTTGTCCTGGAGAGCTTGCAGAGCACTGGGGAAAGGCAGGCAGAGAATTCCTTGCTAGCACCTTCTCTGTGCCTGGGAAGCAGAAGTGTTCACATTGCTTCGCAGAATCGCTTTTGTGCAGAAAACAGTAACACTTGTTCAGAAGGAAAGAAAGCACAGAGCCCCAGATTCTGTGTTGTCCTGGAGAGCTTGCAGAGCACTGGGGAAAGGCAGGCAGAGAATTCCCTGCTAGCACCTTCTCTGTGCCTGTTCACATTGCTTCGCAGAATCGCTTTTGTGCAGAAAACACTAACACTTGTTCAGAACGAAAGAAAGCACAGAGCCCCAGATTTGCTGTTGTCCTGGAGAGCTTGCAGAGCACTGGGGAAAGGCAGGCAGAGAATTCCTTGCTAGCCCCTTCTCTGTGCCTGGGAAGCAGAAGTGTTCACATTGCTTCGCAGAATCGCTTTTGTGCAGAAAACACTAACACTTGTTCAGAACAAAAGAAAGCACAGAGCCCCAGATTCTATGTTGTCCTGGAGAGCTTGCAGAGCACTGGGGAAAGGCAGGCAGAGAATTCCCTGCTAGCACCTTCTCTGTGCCTGGGAAGCAGAAGTGTTCACATTGCTTCGCAGAATCGCCTTTGTGCAGAAAACACTAACAATTGTTCAGAACTAAAGAAAGCACAGAGCCCCAGATTTTATGCTGTCCTGGAGAGCTTGCAGAGCACTGGGGAAAGGCAGGCAGAGAATTCCCTGCTAGCACCTTCTCTGTGCCTGGGAAGCAGAAGTGTTCACATTGCTTCGCAGAATCGCTTTTGTGCAGAAAACAGTAACACTTGTTCAGGACGAAAGAAAGCACAGAGCCCCAGATTCGATGTTGTCCTGGAGAGCTTGCAGAGCACTGGGGAAAGGCAGGCAGAGAATTCCCTGCTAGCACCTTCTCTGTGCCTGGGAAGCAGAAGTGTTCATATTGCTTCTCAGAATCGCTTTTGTGCAGAAAACACTAACACTTGTTCAGAACGAAAGAAAGCACAGAGCCCCAGATTCTATGTTGTCCTGGAGAGCTTGCAGAGCACTGGGGAAAGGCAGGCAGAGAATTCCCTGATAGCACCTTCTCTGTGCCTGGGAAGCAGAAGTGTTCACATTGCTTCGCAGAATCGCTTTTGTGCAGAAAACAGTAACACTTGTTCAGAATGAAAGAAAGCAGAGAGCAACAGATTCTATGTTGTCCTGGAGAGCTTGCAGAGCACTGGGGAAAGGCAGGCAGACAATTCCTTGCTAGCACCTTCTCTGTGCCTGGGAAGCAGAAGTGTTCACATTGCTTCGCAGAATCGCTTTTGTGCAGAAAACACTAACACTTGTTCAGAACGAAAGAAAGCACAGAGCCCCAGATTTGCTATTGTCCTGGAGAGCTTGCAGAGCACTGGGGAAAGGCAGGCAGAGAATTCCCTGCTAGCACCTTCTCTGTGCCTGGGAAGCAGAAGTGTTCACATTGCTTCTCAGAATCGCTTTTGTGCAGAAAACAGTAACACTTGTTCAGAACGAAAGAAAGCACAGAGCCCCAGATTTGCTATTGTCCTGGAGAGCTTGCAGAGCACTGGGGAAAGGCAGGCAGAGAATTCCCTGCTAGCACCTTCTCTGTGCCTGGGAAGCGGAAGTGTTCACATTGCTTCGCAGAATCGCTTTTGTGCAGAAAACAGAAACACTTGTTCAGAACGAAAGAAAGCACAGAGCCCCAGATTCTATGTTGTCCTGGAGAGCTTGCAGAGCACTGGGGAAAGGCAGGCAGAGAATTCCCTGCTAGCACCTTCTCTGTGCCTGGGAAGCAGAAGTGTTCACATTGCTTCGCAAGAATCGATTTTGTGCAGAAAACAGTAACACTTGTTCAGAACGAAAGAAAGCACAGAGCCCCAGATTCGATGTTGTCCTGGAGAGCTTGCAGAGCACTGGGGAAAGGCAGGCACAGAGAATTCCCTGCTAGCACCTTCTCTGTGCCTGGGAAGCAGAAGTGTTCACATTGCTTCGCAGAATCGCTTTTGTGCAGAAAACAGTAACACTTGTTCAGAATGAAAGAAAGCAGAGAGCAACAGATTCTATGTTGTCCTGGAGAGCTTGCAGAGCACTGGGGAAAGGCAGGCAGACAATTCCTTGCTAGCACCTTCTCTGTGCCTGGGAAGCAGAAGTGTTCACATTGCTTCGCAGAATCGCTTTTGTGCAGAAAACACTAACACTTGTTCAGAACGAAAGAAAGCACAGAGCCCCAGATTTGCTGTTGTCCTGGAGAGCTTGCAGAGCACTGGGGAAAGGCAGGCAGAGAATTCCCTGCTAGCACCTTCTCTGTGCCGGGGAAGCAGAAGTGTTCATATCGCTTCTCAGAATCGCTTTTGTGCAGAAAACAGTAACACTTGTTCAGAACGAAAGAAAGCAGAGAGCCCCAGATTCTATGTTGTCCTGGAGAGCTTGCAGAGCACTGGGGAAAGGCAGGCAGAGAATTCCCTGCTAGCACCTTCTCTGTGCCTGGGAAGCAGAAGTGTTCACATTGCTTTGCAGAATCGCTTTTGTGCAGAAAACACTAACACTTGTTCAGAAGGAAAGAAAGCACAGAGCCCCAGATTTTATGTTGTCCTGGAGAGCTTGCAGAGCACTGGGGAAAGGCAGGCAGAGAATTCCCTGCTAGCACCTTCTCTGTGCCTGGGAAGCAGAAGTGTTCACATTGCTTCGCAAGAATCGCTTTTGTGCAGAAAACACTAACACTTGTTCAGAACGAAAGAAAGCAGAGAGCCCCAGATTTGATGTTGTCCTGGAGAGCTTGCAGAGCACTGGGGAAAGGCAGGCAGAGAATTCCCTGCTAGCACCTTCTCTGTGCCTGGGAAGCAGAAGTGTTCACATTGCTTCGCAGAATCGCTTTTGTGCAGAAAACAGTAACACTTGTTCAGAAGGAAAGAAAGCAGAGAGCAACAGATTTTATGTTGTCCTGGAGAGCTTGCAGAGCACTGGGGAAAGGCAGGCAGAGAATTCCCTGCTAGCACCTTCTCTGTGCCTATTCACATTGCTTCGCAGAATCGCTTTTGTGCAGAAAACACTAACACTTGTTCAGAACGAAAGAAAGCACAGAGCCCCAGATTCTATGTTGTCCTGGAGAACTTGCAGAGCACTGGGGAAAGGCAGGCAGAGAATTCCCTGCTAGCACCTTCTCTGTGCCTGGGAAGCAGAAGAGTTCACATTGCTTCGCAGAATCGCCTTTGTGCAGAAAACACTAACAATTGTTCAGAACTAAAGAAAGCACAGAGCCCCAGATTCTATGTTGTCCTGGAGAGCTTGCAGAGCACTGGGGAAAGGCAGGCAGAGAATTCCTTGCTAGCCCCTTCTCTGTGCCTGGGAAGCAGAAGTGTTCACATTGCTTCGCAGAATCGCTTTTGTGCAGAAAACAGTAACACTTGTTCAGAAGGAAAGAAAGCACAGAGCCCCAGATTCTGTGTTGTCCTGGAGAGCTTGCAGAGCACTGGGGAAAGGCAGGCAGAGAATTCCCTGCTAGCACCTTCTCTGTGCCTGTTCACATTGCTTCGCAGAATCGCTTTTGTGCAGAAAACACTAACACTTGTTCAGAACGAAAGAAAGCACAGAGCCCCAGATTTGCTGTTGTCCTGGAGAGCTTGCAGAGCACTGGGGAAAGGCAGGCAGAGAATTCCTTGCTAGCCCCTTCTCTGTGCCTGGGAAGCAGAAGTGTTCACATTGCTTCGCAGAATCGCTTTTGTGCAGAAAACACTAACACTTGTTCAGAACAAAAGAAAGCACAGAGCCCCAGATTCTATGTTGTCCTGGAGAGCTTGCAGAGCACTGGGGAAAGGCAGGCAGAGAATTCCCTGCTAGCACCTTCTCTGTGCCTGGGAAGCAGAAGTGTTCACATTGCTTCGCAGAATCGCCTTTGTGCAGAAAACACTAACAATTGTTCAGAACTAAAGAAAGCACAGAGCCCCAGATTTTATGTTGTCCTGGAGAGCTTGCAGAGCACTGGGGAAAGGCAGGCAGAGAATTCCTTGCTAGCCCCTTCTCTGTGCCTGGGAAGCAGAAGTGTTCACATTGCTTCGCAGAATCGCTTTTGTGCAGAAAACAGTAACACTTGTTCAGAACAAAAGAAAGCACAGAGCCCCAGATTCTGTGTTGTCCTGGAGAGCTTGCAGAGCACTGGGGAAAGGCAGGCAGAGAATTCCCTGCTAGCACCTTCTCTGTGCCTGTTCACATTGCTTCGCAGAATCGCTTTTGTGCAGAAAACACTAACACTTGTTCAGAACGAAAGAAAGCACAGAGCCCCAGATTTGCTGTTGTCCTGGAGAGCTTGCAGAGCACTGGGGAAAGGCAGGCAGAGAATTCCTTGCTAGCCCCTTCTCTGTGCCTGGGAAGCAGAAGTGTTCACATTGCTTCGCAGAATCGCTTTTGTGCAGAAAACACTAACACTTGTTCAGAACAAAAGAAAGCACAGAGCCCCAGATTCTATGTTGTCCTGGAGAGCTTGCAGAGCACTGGGGAAAGGCAGGCAGAGAATTCCCTGATAGCACCTTCTCTGTGCCTGGGAAGCAGAAGTGTTCACATTGCTTCGCAGAATCGCTTTTGTGCAGAAAACACTAACACTTGTTCAGAACAAAAGAAAGCACAGAGCCCCAGATTTGCTGTTGTTCTGGAGAGCTTGCAGAGCACTGGGGAAAGGCAGGCAGAGAATTCCCTGCTAGCACCTTCTCTGTGCCTGGGAAGCAGAAGTGTTCACATTAATTCGCAGAATCGCTTTTGTGCAGAAAACACTAACACTTGTTCAGAACAAAATAAAGCACAGAGCCCCAGATTTTATGTTGTCCTGGAGAGCTTGCAGAGCACTGGGGAAAGGCAGGCAGAGAATTCCCTGCTAGCACCTTCTCTGTGCGTGGGAAGCAGAAGTGTTCACATTGCTTCGCAGAATCGCTTTTGTGCAGAAAACACTAACACTTGTTCAGAACGAAAGAAAGCACAGAGCCCCAGATTTGCTGTTGTCCTGGAGAGCTTGCAGAGCACTGGGGAAAGGCAGGCAGAGAATTCCCTGCTAGCACCTTCTCTGTGCCTGGGAAGCAGAAGTGTTCACATTGCTTCGCAGAATCGCCTTTGTGCAGAAAACACTAACAATTGTTCAGAACTAAAGAAAGCACAGAGCCCCAGATTCTATGTTGTCCTGGAGAGCTTGCAGAGCACTGGGGAAAGGCAGGCAGAGAATTCCTTGCTAGCCCCTTCTCTGTGCCTGGGAAGCAGAAGTGTTCACATTGCTTCGCAGAATCGCTTTTGTGCAGAAAACAGTAACACTTGTTCAGAACAAAAGAAAGCACAGAGCCCCAGATTCTGTGTTGTCCTGGAGAGCTTGCAGAGCACTGGGGAAAGGCAGGCAGAGAATTCCCTGCTAGCACCTTCTCTGTGCCTGTTCACATTGCTTCGCAGAATCGCTTTTGTGCAGAAAACACTAACACTTGTTCAGAACGAAAGAAAGCACAGAGCCCCAGATTTGCTGTTGTCCTGGAGAGCTTGCAGAGCACTGGGGAAAGGCAGGCAGAGAATTCCTTGCTAGCCCCTTCTCTGTGCCTGGGAAGCAGAAGTGTTCACATTGCTTCGCAGAATCGCTTTTGTGCAGAAAACACTAACACTTGTTCAGAACAAAAGAAAGCACAGAGCCCCAGATTCTATGTTGTCCTGGAGAGCTTGCAGAGCACTGGGGAAAGGCAGGCAGAGAATTCCCTGCTAGCACCTTCTCTGTGCCTGGGAAGCAGAAGTGTTCACATTGCTTCGCAGAATCGCCTTTGTGCAGAAAACACTAACAATTGTTCAGAACTAAAGAAAGCACAGAGCCCCAGATTTTATGTTGTCCTGGAGAGCTTGCAGAGCACTGGGGAAAGGCAGGCAGAGAATTCCTTGCTAGCCCCTTCTCTGTGCCTGGGAAGCAGAAGTGTTCACATTGCTTCGCAGAATCGCTTTTGTGCAGAAAACACTAACACTTGTTCAGAACAAAAGAAAGCACAGAGCCCCAGATTCTATGTTGTCCTGGAGAGCTTGCAGAGCACTGGGGAAAGGCAGGCAGAGAATTCCCTGCTAGCACCTTCTCTGTGCCTGGGAAGCAGAAGTGTTCACATTGCTTCGCAGAATCGCCTTTGTGCAGAAAACACTAACAATTGTTCAGAACTAAAGAAAGCACAGAGCCCCAGATTTTATGTTGTCCTGGAGAGCTTGCAGAGCACTGGGGAAAGGCAGGCAGAGAATTACTTGCTAGCCCCTTCTCTGTGCCTGGGAAGCAGAAGTGTTCACATTGCTTCGCAGAATCGCTTTTGTGCAGAAAACAGTAACACTTGTTCAGAACAAAAGAAAGCACAGAGCCCCAGATTCTGTGTTGTCCTGGAGAGCTTGCAGAGCACTGGGGAAAGGCAGGCAGAGAATTCCCTGCTAGCACCTTCTCTGTGCCTGTTCACATTGCTTCGCAGAATCGCTTTTCTGCAGAAAACACTAACACTTGTTCAGAACAAAAGAAAGCACAGAGCCCCAGATTTGCTGTTGTCCTGGAGAGCTTGCAGAGCACTGGGGAAAGGCAGGCAGAGAATTCCTTGCTAGCCCCTTCTCTGTGCCTGGGAAGCAGAAGTGTTCACATTGCTTCGCAGAATCGCTTTTGTGCAGAAAACACTAACACTTGTTCAGAACAAAAGAAAGCACAGAGCCCCAGATTCTATGTTGTCCTGGAGAGCTTGCAGAGCACTGGGGAAAGGCAGGCAGAGAATTCCCTGCTAGCACCTTCTCTGTGCCTGGGAAGCAGAAGTGTTCACATTGCTTCGCAGAATCGCCTTTGTGCAGAAAACACTAACAATTGTTCAGAACTAAAGAAAGCACAGAGCCCCAGATTTTATGTTGTCCTGGAGAGCTTGCAGAGCACTGGGGAAAGGCAGGCAGAGAATTCCTTGCTAGCCCCTTCTCTGTGCCTGGGAAGCAGAAGTGTTCACATTGCTTCGCAGAATCGCTTTTGTGCAGAAAACACTAACACTTGTTCAGAACAAAAGAAAGCACAGAGCCCCAGATTCTATGTTGTCCTGGAGAGCTTGCAGAGCACTGGGGAAAGGCAGGCAGAGAATTCCCTGATAGCACCTTCTCTGTGCCTGGGAAGCAGAAGTGTTCACATTGCTTCGCAGAATCGCTTTTGTGCAGAAAACACTAACACTTGTTCAGAACAAAAGAAAGCACAGAGCCCCAGATTTGCTGTTGTTCTGGAGAGCTTGCAGAGCACTGGGGAAAGGCAGGCAGAGAATTCCCTGCTAGCCCCTTCTCTGTGCCTGGGAAGCAGAAGTGTTCACATTAATTCGCAGAATCGCTTTTGTGCAGAAAACACTAACACTTGTTCAGAACAAAAGAAAGCACAGAGCCCCAGATTTGCTGTTGTCCTGGAGAGCTTGCAGAGCACTGGGGAAAGGCAGGCAGAGAATTCCCTGCTAGCACCTTCTCTGTGCCTGGGAAGCAGAAGTGTTCACATTGCTTCGCAGAATCGCCTTTGTGCAGAAAACACTAACACTCGTTCAGAACAAAAGAAAGCACAGAGCCCCAGATTCTATGTTGTCCTGGAGAGCTTGCAGAGCACTGGGGAAAGGCAGGCAGAGAATTCCCTGCTAGCACCTTCTCTGTGCCTGGGAAGGACAAGTGTTCACTTTGCTTCGCAGAATCGCTTTTGTGCAGAAAACAGTAACACTTGTTCAGAACGAAAGAAAGCACAGAGCCCCAGATTTGCTGTTGTCCTGGAGAGCTTGCAGAGCACTGGGGAAAGGCAGGCAGAGAATTCCCTGCTAGCACCTTCTCTGTGCCTGGGAAGCAGAAGTGTTCACATTGCTTCGCAGAATCGCCTTTGTGCAGAAAACACTAACAATTGTTCAGAACTAAAGAAAGCACAGAGCCCCAGATTATATGTTGTCCTGGAGAGCTTGCAGAGCACTGGGGAAAGGCAGGCAGAGAATTCCTTGCTAGCCCCTTCTCTGTGCCTGGGAAGCAGAAGTGTTCACATTGCTTCGCAGAATCGCTTTTGTGCAGAAAACAGTAACACTTGTTCAGAACGAAAGAAAGCACAGAGCCCCAGATTTGCTGTTGTTCTGGAGAGCTTGCAGAGCACTGGGGAAAGGCAGGCAGAGAATTCCCTGCTAGCACCTTCTCTGTGCCTGGGAAGCAGAAGTGTTCACATTGCTTCGCAGAATCGCTTTTCTGCAGAAAACACTAACACTTGTTCAGAACGAAAGAAAGCACAGAGCCCCAGATTTGCTGTTGTTCTGGAGAGCTTGCAGAGCACTGGGGAAAGGCAGGCAGAGAATTCCCTGCTAGCACCTTCTCTGTGCCTGGGAAGCAGAAGTGTTCACATTGCTTCGCAGAATCGCCTTTGTGCAGAAAACACTAACACTTGTTCAGAACTAAAGAAAGCACAGAGCCCCAGATTTTATGTTGTCCTGGAGAGCTTGCAGAGCACTGGGGAAAGGCAGGCAGAGAATTCCCTGCTAGCACCTTCTCTGTGCCTGGGAAGCAGAAGTGTTCACATTGCTTCGCAGAATCGCCTTTGTGCAGAAAACACTAACACTCGTTCAGAACAAAAGAAAGCACAGAGCCCCAGATTCTATGTTGTCCTGGAGAGCTTGCAGAGCACTGGGGAAAGGCAGGCAGAGAATTCCCTGCTAGCACCTTCTCTGTGCCTGGGAAGGACAAGTGTTCACTTTGCTTCGCAGAATCGCTTTTGTGCAGAAAACAGTAACACTTGTTCAGAACGAAAGAAAGCACAGAGCCCCAGATTCTATGTTGTCCTGGAGAGCTTGCAGAGCACTGGGGAAAGGCAGGCAGAGAATTCCCTGCTAGCACCTTCTCTGTGCCTGGGAAGGACAAGTGTTCACATTGCTTCGCAGAATCGCTTTTGTGCAGAAAACACTAACACTTGTTCAGAACGAAAGAAAGCACAGAGCCCCAGATTTGCTGTTGTCCTGGAGAGCTTGCAGAGCACTGTGGAAAGGCAGGCAGATAATTCCCTGATAGCACCTTCTCTGTGCCTGGGAAGGAGAAGTGTTCACTTTGCTTCGCAGAATCGCTTTTAAGCAGAAAACACTAACAGTTGTTCAGAACAAAAGAAAGCACAGAGCCCCAGATACTATGTTGTCCTGGAGAGCTTGCAGAGCACTGGGGAAAGGAAGGCAGAGAATTCCCTGCTAGCACCTTCTCTGTGCCTGGGAACCACAAGTGTTCACATTGCTTCGCAGAATCGCTTTTCTGCAGAAAACACTAACACTTGTTCAGAACGAAAGAAAGCACAGAGCCCCAGATTTGCTGTTGTTCTGGAGAGCTTGCAGAGCACTGGGGAAAGGCAGGCAGAGAATTCCCTGCTAGCACCTTCTCTGTGCCTGGGAAGCAGAAGTGTTCACATTGCTTCACAGAATCGCCTTTGTGCAGAAAACACTAACACTTGTTCAGAACTAAAGAAAGCACAGAGCCCCAGATTTTATGTTGTCCTGGAGAGCTTGCAGAGCACTGGGGAAAGGCAGGCAGAGAATTCCCTGCTAGCACCTTCTCTGTGCCTGGGAAGCAGAAGTGTTCACATTGCTTCGCAGAATCGCCTTTGTGCAGAAAACACTAACACTCGTTCAGAACAAAAGAAAGCACAGAGCCCCAGATTCTATGTTGTCCTGGAGAGCTTGCAGAGCACTGGGGAAAGGCAGGCAGAGAATTCCCTGCTAGCACCTTCTCTGTGCCTGGGAAGGACAAGTGTTCACTTTGCTTCGCAGAATCGCTTTTGTGCAGAAAACAGTAACACTTGTTCAGAACGAAAGAAAGCACAGAGCCCCAGATTCTATGTTGTCCTGGAGAGCTTGCAGAGCACTGGGGAAAGGCAGGCAGAGAATTCCCTGCTAGCACCTTCTCTGTGCCTGGGAAGGACAAGTGTTCACATTGCTTCGCAGAATCGCTTTTGTGCAGAAAACACTAACACTTGTTCAGAACGAAAGAAAGCACAGAGCCCCAGATTTGCTGTTGTCCTGGAGAGCTTGCAGAGCACTGTGGAAAGGCAGGCAGATAATTCCCTGCTAGCACCTTCTCTGTGCCTGGGAACCACAAGTGTTCACATTGCTTCGCAGAATCGCTTTTGTGCAGAAAACAGTAACACTTGTTCAGAACGAAAGAAAGCACAGAGCCCCAGATTCTATGTTGCCCTGGAGAGCTTGCAGAGCACTGGGGAAAGGCAGGCAGAGAATTCCCTGCTAGCACCTTCTCTGTGCCTGTTCACATTGCTTCGCAGAATCGCTTTTCTGCAGACAACACTAACACTTGTTCAGAACGAAAGAAAGCACAGAGCCCCAGATTCTATGTTGTCCTGGAGAGCTTGCAGAGCACTGGGGAAAGGCAGGCAGAGAATTCCTTGCTAGCACCTTCTCTGTGCCTGGGAAGCACAAGTGTTCACATTGCTTCGCAGAATCGCTTTTGTGCAGAAAACAGTAACACTTGTTCAGAACGAAAGAAAGCACAGAGCCCCAGATTCTATTTTTTCCTGGAGAGCTTGCAGAGCACTGGGGAAAGGCAGGCAGAGAATTCCCTGCTAGCACCTTCTCTGTGCCTGGGAAGGACAAGTGTTCACTTTGCTTCGCAGAATCGCTTTTGTGCAGAAAACAGTAACACTTGTTCAGAACGAAAGAAAGCACAGAGCCCCAGATTCTATGTTGTCCTGGAGAGCTTGCAGAGCACTGGGGAAAGGCAGGCAGAGAATTCCCTGCTAGCACCTTCTCTGTGCCTGGGAACCACAAGTGTTCACATTGCTTCGCAGAATCGCTTTTGTGCAGAAAACACTAACACTTGTTCAGAACGAAAGAAAGCACAGAGCCCCAGATTTGCTGTTGTCCTGGAGAGCTTGCAGAGCACTGGGGAAAGGCAGGCAGAGAATTCCTTGCTAGCACCTTCTCTGTGCCTGGGAACCACAAGTGTTCACATTGCTTCGCAGAATCGCTTTTGTGCAGAAAACAGTAACACTTGTTCAGAACGAAAGAAAGCACAGAGCCCCAGATTTTGTGTTGCCCTGGAGAGCTTGCAGAGCACTGGGGAAAGGCAGGCAGAGAATTCCCTGCTAGCACCTTCTCTGTGTCTGGGAACCACAAGTGTTCACATTGCTTCGCAGAATCGCTTTTGTGCAGAAAACAGTAACACTTGTTCAGAACGAAAGAAAGCACAGAGCCCCAGATTCTATGTTGTCCTGGAGAGCTTGCAGAGCACTGGGGAAAGGCAGGCAGAGAATTCCCTGCTAGCACCTTCTCTGTGCCTGTTCACATTGCTTCGCAGAATCGCTTTTCTGCAGACAACACTAACACTTGTTCAGAACGAAAGAAAGCACAGAGCCCCAGATTCTATGTTGTCCTGGAGAGCTTGCAGAGCACTGGGGAAAGGCAGGCAGAGTATTCCCTGCTAGCACCTTCTCTGTGCCTGTTCACAGTGCTTCGCAGAATCGCTTTTGTGCAGAAAACAGTAACACTTGTTCAGAACGAAAGGAAGCACAGAGCCCCAGATACTATGTTGTCCTGGAGAGCTTGCAGAGCACTGGGGAAAGGCAGGCAGAGAATTCCCTGCTAGCACCTTCTCTGTGCCTGGGAACCACAAGTGTTCACATTGCTTCGCAGAATCGCTTTTGTGCAGAAAACAGTAACACTTGTTCAGAACGAAAGAAAGCACAGAGCCCCAGATTCTATGTTGTCCTGGAGAGCTTGCAGAGCACTGGGGAAAGGCAGGCAGAGAATTCCTTGCTAGCACCTTCTCTGTGCCTGGGAACCACAAGTGTTCACATTGCTTCGCAGAATCGCTTTTCTGCAGAAAACACTAACACTTGTTCAGAAAGAAAGAAAGCACAGAGCCCCAGATTCTATGTTTTCCTGGAGAGCTTGCAGAGCACTGGGGAAAGGCAGGCAGAGAATTCCCTGCTAGCACCTTCTCTGTGCCTGGGAAGGACAAGTGTTCACTTTGCTTCGCAGAATCGCTTTTGTGCAGAAAACAGTAACACTTGTTCAGAACGAAAGAAAGCACAGAGCCCCAGATTCTATGTTGTCCTGGAGAGCTTGCAGAGCACTGGGGAAAGGCAGGCAGAGAATTCCCTGCTAGCACCTTCTCTGTGCCTGGGAAACACAAGTGTTCACATTGCTTCGCAGAATCGCTTTTGTGCAGAAAACACTAACACTTGTTCAGAACGAAAGAAAGCACAGAGCCCCAGATTTGCTGTTGTCCTGGAGAGCTTGCAGAGCACTGGGGAAAGGCAGGCAGATAATTCCCTGATAGCACCTTCTCTGTGCCTGGGAAGGAGAAGTGTTCACTTTGCTTCGCAGAATCGCTTTTAAGCAGAAAACACTAACAGTTGTTCAGAACGAAAGAAAGCACAGAGCCCCAGATTTTATGTTGTCCTGGAGAGCTTGCAGAGCACTGGGGAAAGGAAGGCAGAGAATTCCTTGCTAGCACCTTCTCTGTGCCTGGGAACCAAAAGTGTTCACATTGCTTCGCAGAATCGCTTTTGTGCAGAAAACAGTAACACTTGTTCAGAACGAAAGAAAGCACAGAGCCCCAGATTCTATGTTGTCCTGGAGAGCTTGCAGAGCACTGGGGAAAGGCAGGCAGAGAATTCCTTGCTAGCACCTTCTCTGTGCCTGGGAACCACAAGTGTTCACATTGCTTCGCAGAATCGCTTTTCTGCAGAAAACACTAACACTTGTTCAGAACGAAAGAAAGCACAGAGCCCCAGATTCTATGTTTTCCTGGAGAGCTTGCAGAGCACTGGGGAAAGGCAGGCAGAGAATTCCCTGCTAGCACCTTCTCTGTGCCTGGGAAGGACAAGTGTTCACATTGCTTCGCATAATCGCTTTTGTGCAGAAAACAGTAACACTTGTTCAGAACGAAAGAAAGCACAGAGCCCCAGATTCTATGTTGTCCTGGAGAGCTTGCAGAGCACTGGGGAAAGGCAGGCAGAGAATTCCCTGCTAGCACCTTCTCTGTGCCTGGGAAGGAGAAGTGTTCACTTTGCTTCGCAGAATCGCTTTTGTGCAGAAAACACTAACAGTTGTTCAGAACGAAAGAAAGCACAGAGCCCCAGATTTGCTGTTGTCCTGGAGAGCTTGCAGAGCACTGGGGAAAGGCAGGCAGATAATTCCCTGATAGCACCTTCTCTGTGCCTGGGAAGGAGAAGTGTTCACTTTGCTTCGCAGAATCGCTTTTAAGCAGAAAACACTAACAGTTGTTCAGAACGAAAGAAAGCACAGAGCCCCAGATTTTATGTTGTCCTGGAGAGCTTGCAGAGCACTGGGGAAAGGAAGGCAGAGAATTCCCTGCTAGCACCTTCTCTGTGCCTGGGAACCAAAAGTGTTCACATTGCTTCGCAGAATCGCTTTTGTGCAGAAAACAGTAACACTTGTTCAGAACGAAAGAAAGCACAGAGCCCCAGATTCTATGTTGTCCTGGAGAGCTTGCAGAGCACTGGGGAAAGGCAGGCAGAGAATTCCCTGCTAGCACCTTCTCTGTGCCTGTTCACATTGCTTCGCAGAATCGCTTTTCTGGAGACAACACTAACACTTGTTCAGAACGAAAGAAAGCACAGAGCCCCAGATTCTATGTTGTCCTGGAGAGCTTGCAGAGCACTGGGGAAAGGCAGGCAGAGAATTCCCTGCTAGCACCTTCTCTGTGCCTGGGAACCACAAGTGTTCACATTGCTTCGCAGAATCGCTTTTGTGCAGAAAACAGTAACACTTGTTCAGAACGAAAGAAAGCACAGAGCCCCAGATTCTATGTTGTCCTGGAGAGCTTGCAGAGCACTGGGGAAAGGCAGGCAGAGAATTCCCTGCTAGCACCTTCTCTGCACCTGGGAAGCACAAGTGTTCACATTGCTTCGCAGAATCGCTTTTGTGCAGAAAACAGTAACACTTGTTCAGAACGAAAGAAAGCACAGAGCCCCAGATTCTATTTTTTCCTGGAGAGCTTGCAGAGCACTGGGGAAAGGCAGGCAGAGAATTCCCTGCTAGCACCTTCTCTGTGCCTGGGAAGGACAAGTGTTCACTTTGCTTCGCAGAATCGCTTTTGTGCAGAAAACAGTAACACTTGTTCAGAACGAAAGAAAGCACAGAGCCCCAGATTCTATGTTGTCCTGGAGAGCTTGCAGAGCACTGGGGAAAGGCAGGCAGAGAATTCCCTGCTAGCACCTTCTCTGTGCCTGGGAAGGACAAGTGTTCACATTGCTTCGCAGAATCGCTTTTGTGCAGAAAACACTAACACTTGTTCAGAACGAAAGAAAGCACAGAGCCCCAGATTTGCTGTTGTCCTGGAGAGCTTGCAGAGCACTGTGGAAAGGCAGGCAGATAATTCCCTGATAGCACCTTCTCTGTGCCTGGGAAGGAGAAGTGTTCACTTTGCTTCGCAGAATCGCTTTTAAGCAGAAAACACTAACAGTTGTTCAGAACGAAAGAAAGCACAGAGCCCCAGATACTATGTTGTCCTGGAGAGCTTGCAGAGCACTGGGGAAAGGAAGGCAGAGAATTCCCTGCTAGCACCTTCTCTGTGCCTGGGAACCACAAGTGTTCACATTGCTTCGCAGAATCGCTTTTGTGCAGAAAACAGTAACACTTGTTCAGAACGAAAGAAAGCACAGAGCCCCAGATTCTATGTTGCCCTGGAGAGCTTGCAGAGCACTGGGGAAAGGCAGGCAGAGAATTCCCTGCTAGCACCTTCTCTGTGCCTGTTCACATTGCTTCGCAGAATCGCTTTTCTGCAGACAACACTAACACTTGTTCAGAACGAAAGAAAGCACAGAGCCCCAGATTCTATGTTGTCCTGGAGAGCTTGCAGAGCACTGGGGAAAGGCAGGCAGAGTATTCCCTGCTAGCACCTTCTCTGTGCCTGTTCACAGTGCTTCGCAGAATCGCTTTTGTGCAGAAAACAGTAACACTTGTTCAGAACGAAAGGAAGCACAGAGCCCCAGATACTATGTTGTCCTGGAGAGCTTGCAGAGCACTGGGGAAAGGCAGGCAGAGAATTCCCTGCTAGCACCTTCTCTGTGCCTGGGAACCACAAGTGTTCACATTGCTTCGCAGAATCGCTTTTGTGCAGAAAACAGTAACACTTGTTCAGAACGAAAGAAAGCACAGAGCCCCAGATTCTATGTTGTCCTGGAGAGCTTGCAGAGCACTGGGGAAAGGCAGGCAGAGAATTCCTTGCTAGCACCTTCTCTGTGCCTGGGAACCACAAGTGTTCACATTGCTTCGCAGAATCGCTTTTGTGCAGAAAACAGTAACACTTGTTCAGAACGAAAGAAAGCACAGAGCCCCAGATTTTGTGTTGCCCTGGAGAGCTTGCAGAGCACTGGGGAAAGGCAGGCAGAGAATTCCCTGCTAGCACCTTCTCTGTGCCTGGGAAGCAGAAGTGTTCACATTGCTTCGCAGAATCGCTTTTGTGCAGAAAACAGTAACACTTGTTCAGAACGAAAGAAAGCACAGAGCCCCAGATTCTATGTTGCCCTGGAGAGCTTGCAGAGCACTGGGGAAAGGCAGGCAGAGAATTCCCTGCTAGCACATTCTCTGTGCCTGTTCACATTGCTTCGCAGAATCGCTTTTCTGCAGACAACACTAACACTTGTTCAGAACGAAAGAAAGCACAGAGCCCCAGATTCTATGTTGTCCTGGAGAGCTTGCAGAGCACTGGGGAAAGGCAGGCAGAGAATTCCCTGCTAGCACCTTCTCTGTGCCTGTTCACAGTGCTTCGCAGAATCGCTTTTGTGCAGAAAACAGTAACACTTGTTCAGAACGAAAGGAAGCACAGAGCCCCAGATACTATGTTGTCCTGGAGAGCTTGCAGAGCACTGGGGAAAGGCAGGCAGAGAATTCCCTGCTAGCACCTTCTCTGTGCCTGGGAACCACAAGTGTTCACATTGCTTCGCAGAATCGCTTTTGTGCAGAAAACAGTAACACTTGTTCAGAACGAAAGAAAGCACAGAGCCCCAGATTCTATGTTGTCCTGGAGAGCTTGCAGAGCACTGGGGAAAGGCAGGCAGAGAATTCCTTGCTAGCACCTTCTCTGTGCCTGGGAACCACAAGTGTTCACATTGCTTCGCAGAATCGCTTTTCTGCAGAAAACACTAACACTTGTTCAGAAAGAAAGAAAGCACAGAGCCCCAGATTCTATGTTTTCCTGGAGAGCTTGCAGAGCACTGGGGAAAGGCAGGCAGAGAATTCCCTGCTAGCACCTTCTCTGTGCCTGGGAAGGACAAGTGTTCACTTTGCTTCGCAGAATCGCTTTTGTGCAGAAAACAGTAACACTTGTTCAGAACGAAAGAAAGCACAGAGCCCCAGATTCTATGTTGTCCTGGAGAGCTTGCAGAGCACTGGGGAAAGGCAGGCAGAGAATTCCCTGCTAGCACCTTCTCTGTGCCTGGGAAACACAAGTGTTCACATTGCTTCGCAGAATCGCTTTTGTGCAGAAAACACTAACACTTGTTCAGAATGAAAGAAAGCACAGAGCCCCAGATTTGCTGTTGTCCTGGAGAGCTTGCAGAGCACTGGGGAAAGGCAGGCAGATAATTCCCTGATAGCACCTTCTCTGTGCCTGGGAAGGAGAAGTGCTCACTTTGCTTCGCAGAATCGCTTTTAAGCAGAAAACACTAACAGTTGTTCAGAACGAAAGAAAGCACAGAGCCCCAGATTTTATGTTGTCCTGGAGAGCTTGCAGAGCACTGGGGAAAGGAAGGCAGAGAATTCCCTGCTAGCACCTTCTCTGTGCCTGGGAACCAAAAGTGTTCACATTGCTTCGCAGAATCGCTTTTGTGCAGAAAACAGTAACACTTGTTCAGAACGAAAGAAAGCACAGAGCCCCAGATTCTATGTTGTCCTGGAGAGCTTGCAGAGCACTGGGGAAAGGCAGGCAGAGAATTCCCTGCTAGCACCTTCTCTGTGCCTGTTCACATTGCTTCGCAGAATCGCTTTTCTGCAGACAACACTAACACTTGTTCAGAACGAAAGAAAGCACAGAGCCCCAGATTCTATGTTGTCCTGGAGAGCTTGCAGAGCACTGGGGAAAGGCAGGCAGAGAATTCCCTGATAGCACCTTCTCTGTGCCTGGGAAGCAGAAGTGTTCACATTGCTTCGCAGAATCGCTTTTAAGCAGAAAACACTAACATTTGTTCAGAAAGAAAGAAAGCACAGAGCCCCAGATTTGCTGTTGTCCTGGAGAGCTTGCAGAGCACTGGGGAAAGGCAGGCAGAGAATTCCCTGCTAGCACCTTCTCTGTGCCTGGGAAGGAGAAGTGTTCACTTTGCTTCGCAGAATCGCTTTTAAGCAGAAGACACTAACACTTGTTCAGAACGAAAGAAAGCACAGAGCCCCAGATACTATGTTGTCCTGGAGAGCTTGCAGAGCACTGGGGAAAGGCAGGCAGAGCATTCCCTGCTAGCACCTTCTCTGTGCCTGGGAACCACAAGTGTTCACATTGCTTCGCAGAATCGCTTTTGTGCAGAAAACAGTAACAGTTGTTCAGAACGAAAGAAAGCACAGAGCCCCAGATTTGCTGTTGCCCTGGAGAGCTTGCAGAGCACTGGGGAAAGGCAGGCAGAGAATTCCCTGCTAGCACCTTCTCTGTGCCTGTACACATTGCTTCGCAGAATCGCTTTTGTGCAGAAAACACTAACAGTTGTTCAGAACGAAAGAAAGCACAGAGCCCCAGATTTGCTGTTGCCCTGGAGAGCTTGCAGAGCACTGGGGAAAGGCAGGCAGAGAATTCCCTGCTAGCACCTTCTCTGTGCCTGGGAAGGAGAAGTGTTCACATTGCTTCGCAGAAACGCTTTTTTGCAGACAACACTAACAGTTGTTCAGAACGAAAGAAAGCACAGAGCCCCAGATTCTATGTTTTCCTGGAGAGCTTGCAGAGCACTGGGGAAAGGCAGGCAGAGTATTCCCTGCTAGCACCTTCTCTGTGCCTGGGAACCACAAGTGTTCACATTGATTCGCAGAATCGCTTTTGTGCAGAAAACAGTAACACTTGTTCAGAACGAAAGAAAGCACAGAGCCCCAGATTTTGTGTTGCCCTGGAGAGCTTGCAGAGCACTGGGGAAAGGCAGGCAGAGAATTCCCTGCTAGCACCTTCTCTGTGCCTGGGAACCACAAGTGTTCACATTGCTTCGCAGAATCGCTTTTGTGCAGAAAACAGTAACACTTGTTCAGAACGAAAGAAAGCACAGAGCCCCAGATTTGCTGTTGTCCTGGAGAGCTTGCAGAGCACTGGGGAAAGGCAGGCAGAGAATTCCCTGCTAGCACCTTCTCTGTGCCTGGGAAGCACAAGTATTCACATTGCTTCGCAGAATCGCTTTTAAGCAGAAAACACTAACACTTGTTCAGAAAGAAAGAAAGCACAGAGCCCCAGATACTATGTTGTCCTGGAGAGCTTGCAGAACACTGGGGAAAGGCAGGCAGAGAATTCCCTGCTAGCACATTCTCTGCACCTGGGAAGGAGAAGTGTTCACTTTGCTTCGCAGAATCGCTTTTAAGCAGAAAACACTAACAGTTGTTCAGAACGAAAGAAAGCACAGAGCCCCAGATACTATGTTGCCCTGGAGAGCTTGCAGAGCACTGGGGAAAGGCAGGCAGAGAATTCCCTGCTAGCACCTTCTCTCTGCCTGTTCACATTGCTTCGCAGAATCGCTTTTGTGCAGAAAACAGTAACACTTGTTCAGAACGAAAGAAAGCACAGAGCCCCAGATTCTATGTTGCCCTGGAGAGCTTGCAGAGCACTGGGGAAAGGCAGGCAGAGAATTCCCTGCTAGCACCTTCTCTGTGCCTGTTCACATTGCTTCGCAGAATCGCTTTTCTGCAGACAACACTAACACTTGTTCAGAACGAAAGAAAGCACAGAGCCCCAGATTCTATGTTGTCCTGGAGAGCTTGCAGAGCACTGGGGAAAGGCAGGCAGAGTATTCCCTGCTAGCACCTTCTCTGTGCCTGTTCACAGTGCTTCGCAGAATCGCTTTTGTGCAGAAAACAGTATCACTTGTTCAGAACGAAAGGAAGCACAGAGCCCCAGATACTATGTTGTCCTGGAGAGCTTGCAGAGCACTGGGGAAAGGCAGGCAGAGAATTCCCTGCTAGCACCTTCTCTGTGCCTGGGAACCACAAGTGTTCACATTGCTTCGCAGAATCGCTTTTGTGCAGAAAACAGTAACACTTGTTCAGAACGAAAGAAAGCACAGAGCCCCAGATTCTATGTTGTCCTGGAGAGCTTGCAGAGCACTGGGGAAAGGCAGGCAGAGAATTCCTTGCTAGCACCTTCTCTGTGCCTGGGAACCACAAGTGTTCACATTGCTTCGCAGAATCGCTTTTCTGCAGAAAACACTAACACTTGTTCAGAACGAAAGAAAGCACAGAGCCCCAGATTCTATGTTTTCCTGGAGAGCTTGCAGAGCACTGGGGAAAGGCAGGCAGAGAATTCCCTGCTAGCACCTTCTCTGTGCCTGGGAAGGACAAGTGTTCACTTTGCTTCGCAGAATCGCTTTTGTGCAGAAAACACTAACACTTGTTCAGAACGAAAGAAAGCACAGAGCCCCAGATTCTATGTTGTCCTGGAGAGCTTGCAGAGCACTGGGGAAAGGCAGGCAGAGAATTCCCTGCTAGCACCTTCTCTGTGCCTGGGAAACACAAGTGTTCACATTGCTTCGCAGAATCCCTTTTGTGCAGAAAACACTAACAGTTGTTCAGAACGAAAGAAAGCACAGAGCCCCAGATTTGCTGTTGTCCTGGAGAGCTTGCAGAGCACTGGGGAAAGGCAGGCAGATAATTCCCTGATAGCACCTTCTCTGTGCCTGGGAAGGAGAAGTGTTCACTTTGCTTCGCAGAATCGCTTTTAAGCAGAAAACACTAACAGTTGTTCAGAACGAAAGAAAGCACAGAGCCCCAGATTTTATGTTGTCCTGGAGAGCTTGCAGAGCACTGGGGAAAGGAAGGCAGAGAATTCCCTGCTAGCACCTTCTCTGTGCCTGGGAACCAAAAGTGTTCACATTGCTTCGCAGAATCGCTTTTGTGCAGAAAACAGTAACACTTGTTCAGAAGGAAAGAAAGCACAGAGCCCCAGATTCTATGTTGTCCTGGAGAGCTTGCAGAGCACTGGGGAAAGGCAGGCAGAGAATTCCCTGCTAGCACCTTCTCTGTGCCTGTTCACATTGCTTCGCAGAATCGCTTTTCTGCAGACAACACTAACACTTGTTCAGAACGAAAGAAAGCACAGAGCCCCAGATTCTATGTTGTCCTGGAGAGCTTGCAGAGCACTGGGGAAAGGCAGGCAGAGAATTCCCTGCTAGCACCTTCTCTGTGCCTGGGAAGCAGAAGTGTTCACATTGCTTCGCAGAATCGCTTTTGTGCAGAAAACAGAAACACTTGTTCAGAACGAAAGAAAGCACAGAGCCCCAGATTCTATGTTGTCCTGGAGAGCTTGCAGAGCACTGGGGAAAGGCAGGCAGAGAATTCCCTGCTAGCACCTTCTCTGTGCCTGGGAAGCAGAAGTGTTCACATTGCTTCGCAAGAATCGATTTTGTGCAGAAAACAGTAACACTTGTTCAGAACGAAAGAAAGCACAGAGCCCCAGATTCGATGTTGTCCTGGAGAGCTTGCAGAGCACTGGGGAAAGGCAGGCACAGAGAATTCCCTGCTAGCACCTTCTCTGTGCCTGGGAAGCAGAAGTGTTCACATTGCTTCGCAGAATCGCTTTTGTGCAGAAAACAGTAACACTTGTTCAGAATGAAAGAAAGCAGAGAGCAACAGATTCTATGTTGTCCTGGAGAGCTTGCAGAGCACTGGGGAAAGGCAGGCAGACAATTCCTTGCTAGCACCTTCTCTGTGCCTGGGAAGCAGAAGTGTTCACATTGCTTCGCAGAATCGCTTTTGTGCAGAAAACAGCAACACTTGTTCAGAACGAAAGAAAGCACAGAGCCCCAGATTCTATGTTGTCCTGGAGAGCTTGCAGAGCACTGGGGAAAGGCAGGCAGAGAATTCCCTGCTAGCACCTTCTCTGTGCCGGGGAAGCAGAAGTGTTCATATCGCTTCTCAGAATCGCTTTTGTGCAGAAAACAGTAACACTTGTTCAGAACGAAAGAAAGCACAGAGCCCCAGATTCTATGTTGTCCTGGAGAGCTTGCAGAGCACTGGGGAAAGGCAGGCAGAGAATTCCCTGCTAGCACCTTCTCTGTGCCTGGGAAGCAGAAGTGTTCACATTGCTTTGCAGAATCGCTTTTGTGCAGAAAACACTAACACTTGTTCAGAAGGAAAGAAAGCACAGAGCCCCAGATTTTATGTTGTCCTGGAGAGCTTGCAGAGCACTGGGGAAAGGCAGGCAGAGAATTCCCTGCTAGCACCTTCTCTGTGCCTGGGAAGCAGAAGTGTTCACATTGCTTCGCAAGAATCGCTTTTGTGCAGAAAACACTAACACTTGTTCAGAACGAAAGAAAGCAGAGAGCCCCAGATTTGATGTTGTCCTGGAGAGCTTGCAGAGCACTGGGGAAAGGCAGGCAGAGAATTCCCTGCTAGCACCTTCTCTGTGCCTGGGAAGCAGAAGTGTTCACATTGCTTCGCAGAATCGCTTTTGTGCAGAAAACAGTAACACTTGTTCAGAATGAAAGAAAGCAGAGAGCAACAGATTTTATGTTGTCCTGGAGAGCTTGCAGAGCACTGGGGAAAGGCAGGCAGAGAATTCCCTGCTAGCACCTTCTCTGTGCCTGTTCACATTGCTTCGCAGAATCGCTTTTGTGCAGAAAACACTAACACTTGTTCAGAACGAAAGAAAGCACAGAGCCCCAGATTCTATGTTGTCCTGGAGAACTTGCAGAGCACTGGGGAAAGGCAGGCAGAGAATTCCCTGTTAGCACCTTCTCTGTGCCTGGGAAGCAGAGTGTTCACATTGCTTCGCAGAATCGCTTTTGTGCAGAAAACAGTAACAGTTGTTCAGAAGGAAAGAAAGCACAGAGCCCCAGATTCTATGTTGTCCTGGAGAGCTTGCAGAGCACTGGGGAAAGGCAGGCAGAGAATTCCCTGCTAGCACCTTCTCTGTGCCTGGGAAGCAGAAGTGTTCACATTGCTTCGCAGAATCTCTTTTGTGCAGAAAACAGTAACACTTGTTCAGAATGAAAGAAAGCACAGAGCCCCAGATTTGATGTTGTCCTGGAGAGCTTGCAGAGCACTGGGGAAAGGCAGGCAGAGAATTCCCTGCTAGCACCTTCTCTGTGCCTGGGAAGCAGAAGTGTTCACATTGCTTCGCAAGAATAGCTTTTGTGCAGAAAACACTAACACTTGTTCAGAACGAAAGAAAGCACAGAGCCCCAGATTCTATGCTGTCCTGGAGAGCTTGCAGAGCACTGGGGAAAGGCAGGCAGAGAATTCCCTGCTAGCACCTTCTCTGTGCCTGGGAAGCAGAAGTGTTCACATTGCTTCGCAAGAATCGATTTTGTGCAGAAAACAGTAACACTTGTTCAGAACGAAAGAAAGCACAGAGCCCCAGATTCGATGTTGTCCTGGAGAGCTTGCAGAGCACTGGGGAAAGGCAGGCAGAGAATTCCCTGCTAGCACCTTCTCTGTGCCTGGGAAGCAGAAGTGTTCTCATTGCTTCGCAGAATCGCTTTTGTGCAGAAAACACTAACACTTGTTCAGAATGAAAGAAAGCAGAGAGCAACAGATTCTATGTTGTCCTGGAGAGCTTGCAGAGCACTGGGGAAAGGCAGGCAGACAATTCCTTGCTAGCACCTTCTCTGTGCCTGGGAAGCAGAAGTGTTCACATTGCTTCGCAGAATCGCTTTTGTGCAGAAAACACTAACACTTGTTCAGAACGAAAGAAAGCACAGAGCCCCAGATTTGCTGTTGTCCTGGAGAGCTTGCAGAGCACTGGGGAAAGGCAGGCAGAGAATTCCCTGCTAGCACCTTCTCTGTGCCGGGGAAGCAGAAGTGTTCATATCGCTTCTCAGAATCGCTTTTGTGCAGAAAACAGTAACACTTGTTCAGAACGAAAGAAAGCAGAGAGCCCCAGATTCTATGTTGTCCTGGAGAGCTTGCAGAGCACTGGGGAAAGGCAGGCAGAGAATTCCCTGCTAGCACCTTCTCTGTGCCTGGGAAGCAGAAGTGTTCACATTGCTTCGCAGAATCGCTTTTGTGCAGAAAACACTAACACTTGTTCAGAAGGAAAGAAAGCACAGAGCCCCAGATTTTATGTTGTCCTGGAGAGCTTGCAGAGCACTGGGGAAAGGCAGGCAGAGAATTCCCTGATAGCACCTTCTCTGTGCCTGGGAAGAAGAAGTGTTCACATTGCTTCGCAGAATCGCTTTTGTGCAGAAAACACTAACACTTGTTCAGAAGGAAAGAAAGCACAGAGCCCCAGATTCTATGTTGTCCTGGAGAGCTTGCAGAGCACTGGGGAAAGGCAGGCAGAGAATTCCCTGCTAGCACCTTCTCTGTGCCTGGGAAGCAGAAGTGTTCACATTGCTTCGCAGAATCGCTTTTGTGCAGAAAACAGTAACACTTGTTCAGAACGAAAGAAAGCACAGAGCCCCAGATTTTATGTTGTCCTGGAGAGCTTGCAGAGCACTGGGGAAAGGCAGGCAGAGAATTCCCTGCTAGCACCTTCTCTGTGCCTGTTCACATTGCTTCGCAGAATCGCTTTTGTGCAGAAAACACTAACACTTGTTCAGAACGAAAGAAAGCACAGAGCCCCAGATTCTATGTTGTCCTGGAGAGCTTGCAGAGCACTGGGGAAAGGCAGGCAGAGAATTCCCTGTTAGCACCTTCTCTGTGCCTGGGAAGCAGAGTGTTCACATTGCTTCGCAGAATCGCTTTTGTGCAGAAAACACTAACACTTGTTCAGAATGAAAGAAAGCACAGAGCCCCAGATTCTATGTTGTCCTGGAGAGCTTGCAGAGCACTGGGGAAAGGCAGGCAGAGAATTCCCTGCTAGCACCTTCTCTGTGCCTGGGAAGCAGAAGTGTTCATATTGCTTCTCAGAATCGCTTTTGTGCAGAAAACAGTAACACTTGTTCAGAACGAAAGAAAGCACAGAGCCCCAGATTCTATGTTGTCCTGGAGAGCTTGCAGAGCACTGGGGAAAGGCAGGCAGAGAATTCCCTGCTAGCACCTTCTCTGTGCCTGGGAAGCAGAAGTGTTCACATTGCTTCGCAGAATCGCTTTTGTGCAGAAAACAGTAACACTTGTTCAGAATGAAAGAAAGCAGAGAGCAACAGATTCTATGTTGTCCTGGAGAGCTTGCAGAGCACTGGGGAAAGGCAGGCAGACAATTCCTTGCTAGCACCTTCTCTGTGCCTGGGAAGCAGAAGTGTTCACATTGCTTCGCAGAATCGCTTTTGTGCAGAAAACACTAACACTTGTTCAGAACGAAAGAAAGCACAGAGCCCCAGATTTGCTGTTGTCCTGGAGAGCTTGCAGAGCACTGGGGAAAGGCAGGCAGAGAATTCCCTGCTAGCACCTTCTCTGTGCCTGGGAAGCAGAAGTGTTCACATTGCTTCTCAGAATCGCTTTTGTGCAGAAAACAGTAACACTTGTTCAGAACGAAAGCACAGAGCCCCAGATTCTATGTTGTCCTGGAGAGCTTGCAGAGCACTGGGGAAAGGCAGGCAGAGAATTCCCTGATAGCACCTTCTCTGTGCCTGGGAAGCAGAAGTGTTCACATTGCTTCGCAGAATCGCTTTTGTGCAGAAAACACTAACACTTGTTCAGAAGGAAAGAAAGCACAGAGCCCCAGATTTTATGTTGTCCTGGAGAGCTTGCAGAGCACTGGGGAAAGGCAGGCAGAGAATTCCCTGCTAGCACCTTCTCTGTGCCTGGGAAGCAGAAGTGTTCACATTGCTTCGCAGAATCGCTTTTGTGCAGAAAACACTAACACTTGTTCAGAAGGAAAGAAAGCACAGAGCCCCAGATTCTATGTTGTCCTGGAGAGCTTGCAGAGCACTGGGGAAAGGCAGGCAGAGAATTCCCTGCTAGCACCTTCTCTGTGCCTGGGAAGCAGAAGTGTTCACATTGCTTCGCAGAATCGCTTTTGTGCAGAAAACACTAACACTTGTTCAGAAGGAAAGAAAGCACAGAGCACCAGATTCTATGTTGTCCTGGAGAGCTTGCAGAGCACTGGGGAAAGGCAGGCAGACAATTCCTTGCTAGCACCTTCTCTGTGCCTGGGAAGCAGAAGTGTTCACATTGCTTCGCAGAATCGCTTTTGTGCAGAAAACACTAACAGTTGTTAGAACGAAAGAAAGCACAGAGCCCCAGATTCTATGTTGTCCTGGAGAGCTTGCAGAGCACTGGGGAAAGGCAGGCAGAGAATTCCCTGCTAGCACCTTCTCTGTGCCTGGGAAGCAGAAGTGTTCACATTGCTTCGCAGAATCGCTTTTGTGCAGAAAACACTAACACTTGTTCAGAACGAAAGAAAGCACAGAGCCCCAGATTTGATGTTGTCCTGGAGAGCTTGCAGAGCACTGGGGAAAGGCAGGCAGAGAATTCCCTGCTAGCACCTTCTCTGTGCCTGGGAAGCAGAAGTGTTCCCATTGCTTCGCAGAATCGCTTTTGTGCAGAAAACACTAACACTTGTTCAGAATGAAAGAAAGCACAGAGCCCCAGATTTGCTGTTGTCCTGGAGAGCTTGCAGAGCACTGGGGAAAGGCAGGCAGAGAATTCCCTGCTAGCACCTTCTCTGTGCCTGGGAAGCAGAAGTGTTCACATTGCTTCGCAGAATCTCTTTTGTGCAGAAAACAGTAACACTTGTTCAGAATGAAAGAAAGCACAGAGCCCCAGATTTGATGTTGTCCTGGAGAGCTTGCAGAGCACTGGGGAAAGGCAGGCAGAGAATTCCCTGCTAGCACCTTCTCTGTGCCTGGGAAGCAGAAGTGTTCACATTGCTTCGCAAGAATAGCTTTTGTGCAGAAAACACTAACACTTGTTCAGAACGAAAGAAAGCACAGAGCCCCAGATTCTATGCTGTCCTGGAGAGCTTGCAGAGCACTGGGGAAAGGCAGGCAGAGAATTCCCTGCTAGCACCTTCTCTGTGCCTGGGAAGCAGAAGTGTTCACATTGCTTCGCAGAATCGCTTTTGTGCAGAAAACAGTAACACTTGTTCAGGACGAAAGAAAGCACAGAGCCCCAGATTCGATGTTGTCCTGGAGAGCTTGCAGAGCACTGGGGAAAGGCAGGCAGAGAATTCCCTGCTAGCACCTTCTCTGTGCCTGGGAAGCAGAAGTGTTCATATTGCTTCTCAGAATCGCTTTTGTGCAGAAAACACTAACACTTGTTCAGAACGAAAGAAAGCACAGAGCCCCAGATTCTATGTTGTCCTGGAGAGCTTGCAGAGCACTGGGGAAAGGCAGGCAGAGAATTCCCTGATAGCACCTTCTCTGTGCCTGGGAAGCAGAAGTGTTCACATTGCTTCGCAGAATCGCTTTTGTGCAGAAAACAGTAACACTTGTTCAGAATGAAAGAAAGCAGAGAGCAACAGATTCTATGTTGTCCTGGAGAGCTTGCAGAGCACTGGGGAAAGGCAGGCAGACAATTCCTTGCTAGCACCTTCTCTGTGCCTGGGAAGCAGAAGTGTTCACATTGCTTCGCAGAATCGCTTTTGTGCAGAAAACACTAACACTTGTTCAGAACGAAAGAAAGCACAGAGCCCCAGATTTTATGTTGTCCTGGAGAGCTTGCAGAGCACTGGGGAAAGGCAGGCAGAGAATTCCCTGCTAGCACCTTCTCTGTGCCTGGGAAGCAGAAGTGTTCACATTGCTTCTCAGAATCGCTTTTGTGCAGAAAACAGTAACACTTGTTCAGAACGAAAGAAAGCACAGAGCCCCAGATTCTATGTTGTCCTGGAGAGCTTGCAGAGCACTGGGGAAAGGCAGGCAGAGAATTCCCTGCTAGCACCTTCTCTGTGCCTGGGAAGCAGAAGTGTTCACATTGCTTCGCAGAATCGCTTTTGTGCAGAAAACAGAAACACTTGTTCAGAACGAAAGAAAGCACAGAGCCCCAGATTCTATGTTGTCCTGGAGAGCTTGCAGAGCACTGGGGAAAGGCAGGCAGAGAATTCCCTGCTAGCACCTTCTCTGTGCCTGGGAAGCAGAAGTGTTCACATTGCTTCGCAAGAATCGATTTTGTGCAGAAAACAGTAACACTTGTTCAGAACGAAAGAAAGCACAGAGCCCCAGATTCGATGTTGTCCTGGAGAGCTTGCAGAGCACTGGGGAAAGGCAGGCACAGAGAATTCCCTGCTAGCACCTTCTCTGTGCCTGGGAAGCAGAAGTGTTCACATTGCTTCGCAGAATCGCTTTTGTGCAGAAAACAGTAACACTTGTTCAGAATGAAAGAAAGCAGAGAGCAACAGATTCTATGTTGTCCTGGAGAGCTTGCAGAGCACTGGGGAAAGGCAGGCAGACAATTCCTTGCTAGCACCTTCTCTGTGCCTGGGAAGCAGAAGTGTTCACATTGCTTCGCAGAATCGCTTTTGTGCAGAAAACACTAACACTTGTTCAGAACGAAAGAAAGCACAGAGCCCCAGATTTGCTGTTGTCCTGGAGAGCTTGCAGAGCACTGGGGAAAGGCAGGCAGAGAATTCCCTGCTAGCACCTTCTCTGTGCCGGGGAAGCAGAAGTGTTCATATCGCTTCTCAGAATCGCTTTTGTGCAGAAAACAGTAACACTTGTTCAGAACGAAAGAAAGCAGAGAGCCCCAGATTCTATGTTGTCCTGGAGAGCTTGCAGAGCACTGGGGAAAGGCAGGCAGAGAATTCCCTGCTAGCACCTTCTCTGTGCCTGGGAAGCAGAAGTGTTCACATTGCTTTGCAGAATCGCTTTTGTGCAGAAAACACTAACACTTGTTCAGAAGGAAAGAAAGCACAGAGCCCCAGATTTTATGTTGTCCTGGAGAGCTTGCAGAGCACTGGGGAAAGGCAGGCAGAGAATTCCCTGCTAGCACCTTCTCTGTGCCTGGGAAGCAGAAGTGTTCACATTGCTTCGCAAGAATCGCTTTTGTGCAGAAAACACTAACACTTGTTCAGAACGAAAGAAAGCAGAGAGCCCCAGATTTGATGTTGTCCTGGAGAGCTTGCAGAGCACTGGGGAAAGGCAGGCAGAGAATTCCCTGCTAGCACCTTCTCTGTGCCTGGGAAGCAGAAGTGTTCACATTGCTTCGCAGAATCGCTTTTGTGCAGAAAACAGTAACACTTGTTCAGAATGAAAGAAAGCAGAGAGCAACAGATTTTATGTTGTCCTGGAGAGCTTGCAGAGCACTGGGGAAAGGCAGGCAGAGAATTCCCTGCTAGCACCTTCTCTGTGCCTATTCACATTGCTTCGCAGAATCGCTTTTGTGCAGAAAACACTAACACTTGTTCAGAACGAAAGAAAGCACAGAGCCCCAGATTCTATGTTGTCCTGGAGAACTTGCAGAGCACTGGGGAAAGGCAGGCAGAGAATTCCCTGTTAGCACCTTCTCTGTGCCTGGGAAGCAGAGTGTTCACATTGCTTCGCAGAATCGCTTTTGTGCAGAAAACACTAACACTTGTTCAGAATGAAAGAAAGCACAGAGCCCCAGATTCTATGTTGTCCTGGAGAGCTTGCAGAGCACTGGGGAAAGGCAGGCAGAGAATTCCCTGCTAGCACCTTCTCTGTGCCTGGGAAGCAGAAGTGTTCACATTGCTTCGCAAGAATAGCTTTTGTGCAGAAAACACTAACACTTGTTCAGAACGAAAGAAAGCACAGAGCCCCAGATTCTATGCTGTCCTGGAGAGCTTGCAGAGCACTGGGGAAAGGCAGGCAGAGAATTCCCTGCTAGCACCTTCTCTGTGCCTGGGAAGCAGAAGTGTTCACATTGCTTCGCAGAATCGCTTTTGTGCAGAAAACACTAACACTTGTTCAGAACGAAAGAAAGCACAGAGCCCCAGATTCTATGTTGTCCTGGAGAGCTTGCAGAGCACTGGGGAAAGGCAGGCAGAGAATTCCCTGCTAGCACCTTCTCTGTGCCTGGGAAGCAGAAGTGTTCACATTGCTTCGCAGAATCGCTTTTGTGCAGAAAACACTAACACTTGTTCAGAATGAAAGAAAGCAGAGAGCAACAGATTCTATGTTGTCCTGGAGAGCTTGCAGAGCACTGGGGAAAGGCAGGCAGACAATTCCTTGCTAGCACCTTCTCTGTGCCTGGGAAGCAGAAGTGTTCACATTGCTTCGCAGAATCGCTTTTGTGCAGAAAACACTAACACTTGTTCAGAACGAAAGAAAGCACAGAGCCCCAGATTCTATGTTGTCCTGGAGAGCTTGCAGAGCACTGGGGAAAGGCAGGCAGAGAATTCCCTGCTAGCACCTTCTCTGTGCCGGGGAAGCAGAAGTGTTCATATCGCTTCTCAGAATCGCTTTTGTGCAGAAAACAGTAACACTTGTTCAGAACGAAAGAAAGCAGAGAGCCCCAGATTCTATGTTGTCCTGGAGAGCTTGCAGAGCACTGGGGAAAGGCAGGCAGAGAATTCCCTGCTAGCACCTTCTCTGTGCCTGGGAAGCAGAAGTGTTCACATTGCTTTGCAGAATCTCTTTTGTGCAGAAAACAGTAACACTTGTTCAGAAGGAAAGAAAGCACAGAGCCCCAGATTTTATGTTGTCCTGGAGAGCTTGCAGAGCACTGGGGAAAGGCAGGCAGAGAATTCCCTGCTAGCACCTTCTCTGTGCCTGGGAAGCAGAAGTGTTCACATTGCTTCGCAAGAATCGATTTTGTGCAGAAAACACTAACACTTGTTCAGAACGAAAGAAAGCAGAGAGCCCCAGATTTGATGTTGTCCTGGAGAGCTTGCAGAGCACTGGGGAAAGGCAGGCAGAGAATTCCCTGCTAGCACCTTCTCTGTGCCTGGGAAGCAGAAGTGTTCACATTGCTTCGCAGAATCGCTTTTGTGCAGAAAACACTAACACTTGTTCAGAAGGAAAGAAAGCACAGAGCCCCAGATTCTATGTTGTCCTGGAGAGCTTGCAGAGCACTGGGGAAAGGCAGGCAGAGAATTCCCTGCTAGCACCTTCTCTGTGCCTGTTCACATTGCTTCGCAGAATCGCTTTTGTGCAGAAAACACTAACACTTGTTCAGAACGAAAGAAAGCACAGAGCCCCAGATTCTATGTTGTCCTGGAGAGCTTGCAGAGCACTGGGGAAAGGCAGGCAGAGAATTCCCTGTTAGCACCTTCTCTGTGCCTGGGAAGCAGAGTGTTCACATTGCTTCGCAGAATCGCTTTTGTGCAGAAAACACTAACACTTGTTCAGAATGAAAGAAAGCACAGAGCCCCAGATTCTATGTTGTCCTGGAGAGCTTGCAGAGCACTGGGGAAAGGCAGGCAGAGAATTCCCTGCTAGCACCTTCTCTGTGCCTGGGAAGCAGAAGTGTTCATATTGCTTCTCAGAATCGCTTTTGTGCAGAAAACAGTAACACTTGTTCAGAACGAAAGAAAGCACAGAGCCCCAGATTCTATGTTGTCCTGGAGAGCTTGCAGAGCACTGGGGAAAGGCAGGCAGAGAATTCCCTGCTAGCACCTTCTCTGTGCCTGGGAAGCAGAAGTGTTCACATTGCTTCGCAGAATCGCTTTTGTGCAGAAAACAGTAACACTTGTTCAGAAGGAAAGAAAGCACAGAGCCCCAGATTCTATGTTGTCCTGGAGAGCTTGCAGAGCACTGGGGAAAGGCAGGCAGACAATTCCTTGCTAGCACCTTCTCTGTGCCTGGGAAGCAGAAGTGTTCACATTGCTTCGCAGAATCGCTTTTGTGCAGAAAACACTAACACTTGTTCAGAAGGAAAGAAAGCACAGAGCCCCAGATTTGCTGTTGTCCTGGAGAGCTTGCAGAGCACTGGGGAAAGGCAGGCAGAGAATTCCCTGCTAGCACCTTCTCTGTGCCTGGGAAGCAGAAGTGTTCACATTGCTTCTCAGAATCGCTTTTGTGCAGAAAACAGTAACACTTGTTCAGAACGAAAGAAAGCACAGAGCCCCAGATTCGATGTTGTCCTGGAGAGCTTGCAGAGCACTGGGGAAAGGCAGGCAGAGAATTCCCTGATAGCACCTTCTCTGTGCCTGGGAAGCAGAAGTGTTCACATTGCTTCGCAGAATCGCTTTTGTGCAGAAAACACTAACACTTGTTCAGAAGGAAAGAAAGCACAGAGCCCCAGATTTTATGTTGTCCTGGAGAGCTTGCAGAGCACTGGGGAAAGGCAGGCAGAGAATTCCCTGCTAGCACCTTCTCTGTGCCTGGGAAGCAGAAGTGTTCACATTGCTTCGCAGAATCGCTTTTGTGCAGAAAACAGTAACACTTGTTCAGAACGAAAGAAAGCACAGAGCCCCAGATTCTATGTTGTCCTGGAGAGCTTGCAGAGCACTGGGGAAAGGCAGGCAGAGAATTCCCTGCTAGCACCTTCTCTGTGCCTGGGAAGCAGAAGTGTTCACATTGCTTCGCAGAATCGCTTTTGTGCAGAAAACACTAACACTTGTTCAGAAGGAAAGAAAGCACAGAGCACCAGATTCTATGTTGTCCTGGAGAGCTTGCAGAGCACTGGGGAAAGGCAGGCAGACAATTCCTTGCTAGCACCTTCTCTGTGCCTGGGAAGCAGAAGTGTTCACATTGCTTCGCAGAATCGCTTTTGTGCAGAAAACAGAAACACTTGTTCAGAACGAAAGAAAGCACAGAGCCCCAGATTCTATGTTGTCCTGGAGAGCTTGCAGAGCACTGGGGAAAGGCAGGCAGAGAATTCCCTGCTAGCACCTTCTCTGTGCCTGGGAAGCAGAAGTGTTCACATTGCTTCGCAGAATCGCTTTTGTGCAGAAAACAGTAACACTTGTTCAGAACGAAAGAAAGCACAGAGCCCCAGATTTGCTATTGTCCTGGAGAGCTTGCAGAGCACTGGGGAAAGGCAGGCAGAGAATTCCCTGCTAGCACCTTCTCTGTGCCTGGGAAGCAGAAGTGTTCACATAGCTTCGCAAGAATAGCCTTTGTGCAGAAAACACTAACAGTTGTTAGAACGAAAGAAAGCACAGAGCCCCAGATTCTATGTTGTCCTGGAGAGCTTGCAGAGCACTGGGGAAAGGCTGGCAGAGAATTCCCTGCTAGCACCTTCTCTGTGCCTGGGAAGCAGAAGTGTTCACATTGCTTCGCAGAATCGCTTTTGTGCAGAAAACACTAACACTTGTTCAGAACGAAAGAAAGCACAGAGCCCCAGATTTGATGTTGTCCTGGAGAGCTTGCAGAGCACTGGGGAAAGGCAGGCAGAGAATTCCCTGCTAGCACCTTCTCTGTGCCTGGGAAGCAGAAGTGTTCCCATTGCTTCGCAGAATCGCTTTTGTGCAGAAAACAGAAACACTTGTTCAGAAGGAAAGAAAGCACAGAGCCCCAGATTTGCTGTTGTCCTGGAGAGCTTGCAGAGCACTGGGGAAAGGCAGGCAGAGAATTCCCTGCTAGCACCTTCTCTGTGCCTGGGAAGCAGAAGTGTTCACATTGCTTCGCAAGAATAGCTTTTGTGCAGAAAACACTAACACTTGTTCAGAACGAAAGAAAGCACAGAGCCCCAGATTCTATGCTGTCCTGGAGAGCTTGCAGAGCACTGGGGAAAGGCAGGCAGAGAATTCCCTGCTAGCACCTTCTCTGTGCCTGGGAAGCAGAAGTGTTCACATTGCTTCGTAGAATCGCTTTTGTGCAGAAAACACTAACACTTGTTCAGAATGAAAGAAAGCAGAGAGCAACAGATTCTATGTTGTCCTGGAGAGCTTGCAGAGCACTGGGGAAAGGCAGGCAGAGAATTCCTTGCTAGCACCTTCTCTGTGCCTGGGAAGCAGAAGTGTTCACATTGCTTCGCAGAATCGCTTTTGTGCAGAAAACACTAACACTTGTTCAGAACGAAAGAAAGCACAGAGCCCCAGATTTGCTGTTGTCCTGGAGAGCTTGCAGAGCACTGGGGAAAGGCAGGCAGAGAATTCCCTGCTAGCACCTTCTCTGTGCCGGGGAAGCAGAAGTGTTCATTTCGCTTCTCAGAATCGCTTTTGTGCAGAAAACAGTAACACTTGTTCAGAACGAAAGAAAGCAGAGAGCCCCAGATTCTATGTTGTCCTGGAGAGCTTGCAGAGCACTGGGGAAAGGCAGGCAGAGAATTCCCTGCTAGCACCTTCTCTGTGCCTGGGAAGCAGAAGTGTTCACATTGCTTTGCAGAATCGCTTTTGTGCAGAAAACACTAACACTTGTTCAGAAGGAAAGAAAGCACAGAGCCCCAGATTTTATGTTGTCCTGGAGAGCTTGCAGAGCACTGGGGAAAGGCAGGCAGAGAATTCCTTGCTAGCACCTTCTCTGTCCCTGGGAAGCAGAAGTGTTCACATTGCTTCGCAAGAATCGCTTTTGTGCAGAAAACACTAACACTTGTTCAGAACGAAAGAAAGCAGAGAGCCCCAGATTTGATGTTGTCCTGGAGAGCTTGCAGAGCACTGGGGAAAGGCAGGCAGAGAATTCCCTGCTAGCACCTTCTCTGTGCCTGGGAAGCAGAAGTGTTCACATTGCTTTGCAGAATCGCTTTTGTGCAGAAAACAGTAACACTTGTTCAGAAGGAAAGAAAGCACAGAGCCCCAGATTCTATGTTGTCCTGGAGAGCTTGCAGAGCACTGGGGAAAGGCAGGCAGAGAATTCCCTGCTAGCACCTTCTCTGTGCCTGGGAAGCAGAAGTGTTCACATTGCTTCGCAGAATCTCTTTTGTGCAGAAAACAGTAACACTTGTTCAGAATGAAAGAAAGTACAGAGCCCCAGATTTGATGTTGTCCTGGAGAGCTTGCAGAGCACTGGGGAAAGGAAGGCAGAGAATTCCCTGCTAGCACCTTCTCTGTGCCTGGGAAGCAGAAGTGTTCACATTGCTTCGCAAGAATAGCTTTTGTGCAGAAAACACTAACACTTGTTCAGAACGAAAGAAAGCACAGAGCCCCAGATTCTATGCTGTCCTGGAGAGCTTGCAGAGCACTGGGGAAAGGCAGGCAGAGAATTCCCTGCTAGCACCTTCTCTGTGCCTGGGAATCAGAAGTGTTCACATTGCTTCGCAGAATCGCTTTTGTGCAGAAAACGCTAACACTTGTTCAGAACGAAAGAAAGCACAGAGCCCCAGATTCTATGTTGTCCTGGAGAGCTTGCAGAGCACTGGGGAAAGGCAGGCAGAGAATTCCCTGCTAGCACCTTCTCTGTGCCTGGGAACCAGAAGTGTTCACATTGCTTCGCAAGAATCGATTTTGTGCAGAAAACAGTAACACTTGTTCAGAACGAAAGAAAGCACAGAGCCCCAGATTTGATGTTGTCCTGGAGAGCTTGCAGAGCACTGGGGAAAGGCAGGCAGAGAATTCCCTGCTAGCACCTTCTCTGTGCCTGGGAAACAGAAGTGTTCATATTGCTTCGCAGAATCGCTTTTGTGCAGAAAACAGTAACACTTGTTCAGAACGAAAGAAAGCACAGAGCCCCAGATTCTATGTTGTCCTGGAGAGCTTGCAGAACACTGGGGAAAGGCAGGCAGAGAATTCCCTGCTAGCACCTTCTCTGTGCCTGGGAAGCAGAAGTGTTCATATTGCTTCTCAGAATCGCTTTTGTGCAGAAAACAGTAACACTTGTTCAGAACGAAAGAAAGCACAGAGCCCCAGATTCTATGTTGTCCTGGAGAGCTTGCAGAGCACTGGGGAAAGGCAGGCAGAGAATTCCCTGCTAGCACCTTCTCTGTGCCTGGGAAGCAGAAGTGTTCACATTGCTTCGCAGAATCGCTTTTGTGCAGAAAACAGTAACACTTGTTCAGAAGGAAAGAAAGCACAGAGCCCCAGATTCTATGTTGTCCTGGAGAGCTTGCAGAGCACTGGGGAAAGGCAGGCAGAGAATTCCCTGCTAGCACCTTCTCTGTGCCTGGGAAGCAGAAGTGTTCACATTGCTTCGCAGAATCGCTTTTGTGCAGAAAACAGTAACACTTCTTCAGAACGAAAGAAAGCACAGAGCCCCAGATTCGATGTTGTCCTGGAGAGCTTGCAGAGCACTGGGGAAAGGCAGGCAGAGAATTCCCTGCTAGCACCTTCTCTGTGCCTGGGAAGCAGAAGTGTTCACATTGCTTCGCAGAATCGCTTTTGTGCAGAAAACATTAACACTTGTTCAGAATGAAAGAAAGCAGAGAGCAACAGATTCTATGTTGTCCTGGAGAGCTTGCAGAGCACTGGGGAAAGGCAGGCAGACAATTCCTTGCTAGCACCTTCTCTGTGCCTGGGAACCAGAAGTGTTCACATTGCTTCGCAGAATCGCTTTTGTGCAGAAAACACTAACACTTGTTCAGAACGAAAGAAAGCACAGAGCCCCAGATTTGCTGTTGTCCTGGAGAGCTTGCAGAGCACTGGGGAAAGGCAGGCAGAGAATTCCCTGCTAGCACCTTCTCTGTGCCGGGGAAGCAGAAGTGTTCATTTCGCTTCTCAGAATCGCTTTTGTGCAGAAAACAGTAACACTTGTTCAGAACGAAAGAAAGCAGAGAGCCCCAGATTCTATGTTGTCCTGGAGAGCTTGCAGAGCACTGGGGAAAGGCAGGCAGAGAATTCCCTGCTAGCACCTTCTCTGTGCCTGGGAAGCAGAAGTGTTCACATTGCTTTACAGAATCGCTTTTGTGCAGAAAACACTAACACTTGTTCAGAAGGAAAGAAAGCACAGAGCCCCAGATTTGATGTTGTCCTGGAGAGCTTGCAGAGCACTGGGGAAAGGCAGGCAGAGAATTCCTTGCTAGCACCTTCTCTGTCCCTGGGAAGCAGAAGTGTTCACATTGCTTCGCAAGAATCGCTTTTGTGCAGAAAACACTAACACTTGTTCAGAACGAAAGAAGCAGAGAGCCCCAGATTTGATGTTGTCCTGGAGAGCTTGCAGAGCACTGGGGAAAGGCAGGCAGAGAATTCCCTGCTAGCACCTTCTCTGTGCCTGGGAAGCAGAAGTGTTCACATTGCTTTGCAGAATCGCTTTTGTGCAGAAAACAGTAACACTTGTTCAGAAGGAAAGAAAGCACAGAGCCCCAGATTCTATGTTGTCCTGGAGAGCTTGCAGAGCACTGGGGAAAGGCAGGCAGAGAATTCCCTGCTAGCACCTTCTCTGTGCCTGGGAAGCAGAAGTGTTCACATTGCTTCGCAGAATCTCTTTTGTGCAGAAAACAGTAACACTTGTTCAGAATGAAAGAAAGTACAGAGCCCCAGATTTGATGTTGTTCTGGAGAGCTTGCAGAGCACTGGGGAAAGGCAGGCAGAGAATTCCCTGCTAGCACCTTCTCTGTGCCTGGGAAGCAGAAGTGTTCACATTGCTTCGCAAGAATAGCTTTTGTGCAGAAAACACTAACACTTGTTCAGAACGAAAGAAAGCACAGAGCCCCAGATTCTATGCTCTCCTGGAGAGCTTGCAGAGCACTGGGGAAAGGCAGGCAGAGAATTCCCTGCTAGCACCTTCTCTGTGCCTGGGAAGCAGAAGTGTTCACATTGCTTCGCAGAATCGCTTTTGTGCAGAAAACGCTAACACTTGTTCAGAACGAAAGAAAGCACAGAGCCCCAGATTCTATGTTGTCCTGGAGAGCTTGCAGAGCACTGGGGAAAGGCAGGCAGAGAATTCCCTGCTAGCACCTTCTCTGTGCCTGGGAACCAGAAGTTTTCACATTGCTTCGCAAGAATCGATTTTGTGCAGAAAACAGTAACACTTGTTCAGAACGAAAGAAAGCACAGAGCCCCAGATTTGATGTTGTCCTGGAGAGCTTGCAGAGCACTGGGGAAAGGCAGGCAGAGAATTCCCTGCTAGCACCTTCTCTGTGCCTGGGAAACAGAAGTGTTCATATTGCTTCGCAGAATCGCTTTTGTGCAGAAAACAGTAACACTTGTTCAGAACGAAAGAAAGCACAGAGCCCCAGATTCTATGTTGTCCTGGAGAGCTTGCAGAACACTGGGGAAAGGCAGGCAGAGAATTCCCTGCTAGCACCTTCTCTGTGCCTGGGAAGCAGAAGTGTTCATATTGCTTCTCAGAATCGCTTTTGTGCAGAAAACAGTAACACTTGTTCAGAACGAAAGAAAGCACAGAGCCCCAGATTCTATGTTGTCCTGGAGAGCTTGCAGAGCACTGGGGAAAGGCAGGCAGAGAATTCCCTGCTAGCACCTTCTCTGTGCCTGGGAAGCAGAAGTGTTCACATAGCTTCGCAAGAATCGCTTTTGTGCAGAAAACAGTAACACGTGTTGAGAATGAAAGAAAGCAGAGAGCCCCAGGTTTGCTGTTGTCCTGGAGAGCTTGCAGAGCACTGGGGAAAGGCAGGCAGAGAATTCCTTGCTAGCACCTTCTCTGTGCCTGGGAAACAGAAGTGTTCACATTGCTTCGCAGAATCGCTTTTGTGCAGAAAACAGTAACACTTGTTCAGAATGAAAGAAAGCACAGAGCCCCAGATTTGCTGTTGTCCTGGAGAGCTTGCAGAGCACTGGGGAAAGGCAGGCAGAGAATTCCCTGCTAGCACCTTCTCTGTGCCTGGGAAGCATGGTGTTCATATTGCTTCTCAGAATCGCTTTTGTGCAGAAAACACTAACACTTGTTCAGAACGAAAGAAAGCACAGAGCCCCAGATTCTATGTTGTCCTGGAGAGCTTGCAGAGCACTGGGGAAAGGCAGGCAGAGAATTCCCTGCTAGCACCTTCTCTGTGCCTGGGAAGCAGAAGTGTTCATATTGCTTCTCAGAATCGCTTTTGTGCAGAAAACAGTAACACTTGTTCAGAACGAAAGAAAGCACAGAGCCCCAGATTCTATGTTGTCCTGGAGAGCTTGCAGAGCACTGGGGAAAGGCAGGCAGAGAATTCCCTGCTAGCACCTTCTCTGTGCCTGGGAAGCAGAAGTGTTCACATAGCTTCGCAAGAATCGCTTTTGTGCAGAAAACAGTAACACGTGTTCAGAATGAAAGAAAGCACAGAGCCCCAGGTTTGCTGTTGTCCTGGAGAGCTTGCAGAGCACTGGGGAAAGGCAGGCAGAGAATTCCTTGCTAGCACCTTCTCTGTGCCTGGGAAGCAGAAGTGTTCACATTGCTTCGCAGAATCGCTTTTGTGCAGAAAACAGTAACACTTGTTCAGAAGGAAAGAAAGCACAGAGCCCCAGATTTTATGTTGTCCTGGAGAACTTGCAGAGCACTGGGGAAAGGCAGGCAGAGAATTCCCTGCTAGCACCTTCTCTGTGCCTGGGAAGCATGGTGTTCATATTGCTTCTCAGAATCGCTTTTGTGCAGAAAACACTAACACTTGTTCAGAAGGAAAGAAAGCACAGAGCCCCAGATTCTATGTTGTCCTGGAGAGCTTGCAGAGCACTGGGGAAAGGCAGGCAGAGAATTCCCTGCTAGCACCTTCTCTGTGCCTGGGAAGCAGAAGTGTTCACATTGCTTCGCAGAATCGCTTTTGTGCAGAAAACAGCAACACTTGTTCAGAAGGAAAGAAAGCACAGAGCCCCAGATTCTATGTTGTGCTGGAGAGCTTGCAGAGCACTGGGGAAAGGCAGGCAGAGAATTCCCTGCTAGCACCTTCTCTGTGCCTGGGAAGCAGAAGTGTTCACATTGCTTCGCAGAATCGCTTTTGTGCAGAAAACAGTAACACTTGTTCAGAACGAAAGAAAGCACAGAGCCCCAGATTCTATGTTGTCCTGGAGAGCTTGCAGAGCACTGGGGAAAGGCAGGCAGAGAATTCCCTGCTAGCACCTTCTCTGTGCCTGGGAAGCAGAAGTGTTCACATTGCTTCGCAGAATCGCTTTTGTGCAGAAAACAGTAACACTTGTTCAGAACGAAAGAAAGCACAGAGCCCCAGATTTGCTATTGTCCTGGAGAGCTTGCAGAGCACTGGGGAAAGGCAGGCAGAGAATTCCCTGCTAGCACCTTCTCTGTGCCTGGGAAGCAGAAGTGTTCACATTGCTTCGCAAGAATAGCTTTTGTGCAGAAAACACTAACAGTTGTTAGAACGAAAGAAAGCACAGAGCCCCAGATTCTATGTTGTCCTGGAGAGCTTGCAGAGCACTGGGGAAAGGCAGGCAGAGAATTCCCTGCTAGCACCTTCTCTGTGCCTGGGAAGCAGAAGTGTTCACATTGCTTCGCAGAATCGCTTTTGTGCAGAAAACAGCAACACTTGTTCAGAAGGAAAGAAAGCACAGAGCCCCAGATTCTATGTTGTCCTGGAGAGCTTGCAGAGCACTGGGGAAAGGCAGGCAGAGAATTCCCTGCTAGCACCTTCTCTGTGCCTGGGAAGCAGAAGTGTTCACATTGCTTTGCAGAATCGCTTTTGTGCAGAAAAGAGTAACACTTCTTCAGAACGAAAGAAAGCACAGAGCCCCAGATTCTATGTTGTCCTGGAGAGCTTGCAGAGCACTGGGGAAAGGCAGGCAGAGAATTCCCTGCTAGCACCTTCTCTGTGCCTGGGAACCAGAAGTTTTCACATTGCTTCGCAAGAATCGCTTTTGTGCAGAAAACAGTAACACTTGTTCAGAACGAAAGAAAGCACAGAGCCCCAGATTTGATGTTGTCCTGGAGAGCTTGCAGAGCACTGGGGAAAGGCAGGCAGAGAATTCCCTGCTAGCACCTTCTCTGTGCCTGGGAAACAGAAGTGTTCATATTGCTTCGCAGAATCGCTTTTGTGCAGAAAACAGTAACACTTGTTCAGAACGAAAGAAAGCACAGAGCCCCAGATTCTATGTTGTCCTGGAGAGCTTGCAGAACACTGGGGAAAGGCAGGCAGAGAATTCCCTGCTAGCACCTTCTCTGTGCCTGGGAAGCAGAAGTGTTCATATTGCTTCTCAGAATCGCTTTTGTGCAGAAAACAGTAACACTTGTTCAGAACGAAAGAAAGCACAGAGCCCCAGATTCGATGTTGTCCTGGAGAGCTTGCAGAGCACTGGGGAAAGGCAGGCAGAGAATTCCCTGCTAGCACCTTCTCTGTGCCTGGGAAGCAGAAGTGTTCACATAGCTTCGCAAGAATCGCTTTTGTGCAGAAAACAGTAACACGTCTTGAGAATGAAAGAAAGCAGAGAGCCCCAGGTTTGCTGTTGTCCTGGAGAGCTTGCAGAGCACTGGGGAAAGGCAGGCAGAGAATTCCTTGCTAGCACCTTCTCTGTGCCTGGGAAACAGAAGTGTTCACATTGCTTCGCAGAATCGCTTTTGTGCAGAAAACAGTAACACTTGTTCAGAATGAAAGAAAGCACAGAGCCCCAGATTTGCTGTTGTCCTGGAGAGCTTGCAGAGCACTGGGGAAAGGCAGGCAGAGAATTCCCTGCTAGCACCTTCTCTGTGCCTGGGAAGCATGGTGTTCATATTGCTTCTCAGAATCGCTTTTGTGCAGAAAACACTAACACTTGTTCAGAACGAAAGAAAGCACAGAGCCCCAGATTTTATGTTGTCCTGGAGAGCTTGCAGAGCACTGGGGAAAGGCAGGCAGAGAATTCCCTGCTAGCACCTTCTCTGTGCCTGGGAAGCAGAAGTTTTCACATTGCTTCGCAGAATCGCTTTTGTGCAGAAAACAGTAACACTTGTTCAGAACGAAAGAAAGCACAGAGCCCCAGATTCTATGTTGTCCTGGAGAGCTTGCAGAGCACTGGGGAAAGGCAGGCAGAGAATTCCCTGCTAGCACCTTCTCTGTGCCTGGGAAGCAGAAGTGTTCACATTGCTTCGCAGAATCGCTTTTGTGCAGAAAACAGTAACACTTGTTCAGAATGAAAGAAAGCAGAGAGCCCCAGATTCTATGCTGTCCTGGAGAGCTTGCAGACCACTGGGGAAAGGCAGGCAGAGAATTCCCTGCTAGCACCTTCTCTGTGCCTGGGAAGCAGAAGTGTTCACATTGCTTCGCAGAATCGCTTTTGTGCAGAAAACAGTAACACTTGTTCAGAACGAAAGAAAGCACAGAGCCCCAGATTCTATGTTGTCCTGGAGAGCTTGCAGAACACTGGGGAAAGGCAGGCAGAGAATTCCCTGCTAGCACCTTCTCTGTGCCTGGGAAGCAGAAGTGTTCATATTGCTTCTCAGAATCGCTTTTGTGCAGAAAACAGTAACACTTGTTCAGAACGAAAGAAAGCACAGAGCCCCAGATTCTATGTTGTCCTGGAGAGCTTGCAGAGCACTGGGGAAAGGCAGGCAGAGAATTCCCTGCTAGCACCTTCTCTGTGCCTGGGAAGCAGAAGTGTTCACATAGCTTCGCAAGAATCGCTTTTGTGCAGAAAACAGTAACACGTGTTCAGAATGAAAGAAAGCACAGAGCCCCAGGTTTGCTGTTGTCCTGGAGAGCTTGCAGAGCACTGGGGAAAGGCAGGCAGAGAATTCCTTGCTAGCACCTTCTCTGTGCCTGGGAAGCAGAAGTGTTCACATTGCTTCGCAGAATCGCTTTTGTGCAGAAAACAGTAACACTTGTTCAGAAGGAAAGAAAGCACAGAGCCCCAGATTTTATGTTGTCCTGGAGAACTTGCAGAGCACTGGGGAAAGGCAGGCAGAGAATTCCCTGCTAGCACCTTCTCTGTGCCTGGGAAGCATGGTGTTCATATTGCTTCTCAGAATCGCTTTTGTGCAGAAAACACTAACACTTGTTCAGAACGAAAGAAAGCACAGAGCCCCAGATTCTATGTTGTCCTGGAGAGCTTGCAGAGCACTGGGGAAAGGCAGGCAGAGAATTCCCTGCTAGCACCTTCTCTGTGCCTGGGAAGCAGAAGTGTTCACATTGCTTCGCAGAATCGCTTTTGTGCAGAAAACACTAACACGTGTTCAGAATGAAAGAAAGCACAGAGCCCCAGATTCTATGTTGTGCTGGAGAGCTTGCAGAGCACTGGGGAAAGGCAGGCAGAGAATTCCCTGATAGCACCTTCTCTGTGCCTGGGAAGCAGAAGTGTTCACATTGCTTCGCAGAATCGCTTTTGTGCAGAAAACAGTAACACTTGTTCAGAACGAAAGAAAGCACAGAGCCCCAGATTCTATGTTGTCCTGGAGAGCTTGCAGAGCACTGGGGAAAGGCAGGCAGAGAATTCCCTGCTAGCACCTTCTCTGTGCCTGGGAAGCAGAAGTGTTCACATTGCTTCGCAGAATCGCTTTTGTGCAGAAAACAGTAACACTTGTTCAGAACGAAAGAAAGCACAGAGCCCCAGATTTGCTATTGTCCTGGAGAGCTTGCAGAGCACTGGGGAAAGGCAGGCAGAGAATTCCCTGCTAGCACCTTCTCTGTGCCTGGGAAGCAGAAGTGTTCACATTGCTTCGCAAGAATAGCTTTTGTGCAGAAAACACTAACAGTTGTTAGAACGAAAGAAAGCACAGAGCCCCAGATTCTATGTTGTCCTGGAGAGCTTGCAGAGCACTGGGGAAAGGCAGGCAGAGAATTCCCTGCTAGCACCTTCTCTGTGCCTGGGAAGCAGAAGTGTTCACATTGCTTCGCAGAATCGCTTTTGTGCAGAAAACAGCAACACTTGTTCAGAAGGAAAGAAAGCACAGAGCCTCAGATTCTATGTTGTCCTGGAGAGCTTGCAGAGCACTGGGGAAAGGCAGGCAGAGAATTCCCTGCTAGCACCTTCTCTGTGCCTGGGAAGCAGAAGTGTTCACATTGCTTTGCAGAATCGCTTTTGTGCAGAAAAGAGTAACACTTCTTCAGAACGAAAGAAAGCACAGAGCCCCAGATTCTATGTTGTCCTGGAGAGCTTGCAGAGCACTGGGGAAAGGCAGGCAGAGAATTCCCTGCTAGCACCTTCTCTGTGCCTGGGAAGCAGAAGTGTTCATATTGCTTCGCAGAATCGCTTTTGTGCAGAAAACAGTAACACTTGTTCAGAACGAAAGAAAGCACAGAGCCCCAGATTCTATGTTGTCCTGGAGAGCTTGCAGAGCACTGGGGAAAGGCAGGCAGAGAATTCCCTGCTAGCACCTTCTCTGTGCCTGGGAAGCAGAAGTGTTCACATTGCTTCGCAGAATCGCTTTTGTGCAGAAAACAGTAACACTTGTTCAGAATGAAAGAAAGCACAGAGCCCCAGATTCTATGTTGTCCTGGAGAGCTTGCAGAGCACTGGGGAAAGGCAGGCAGAGAATTCCCTGCTAGCACCTTCTCTGTGCCTGGGAAGCAGAAGTGTTCACATTGCTTCGCAGAATCGCTTTTGTGCAGAAAACACTAACACTTGTTCAGAACGAAAGAAAGCACAGAGCCCCAGATTCTATGTTGTCCTGGAGAGCTTGCAGAGCACTGGGGAAAGGCAGGCAGAGAATTCCCTGCTAGCACCTTCTCTGTGCCTGGGAAGCAGAAGTGTTCACATCGCTTCGCAAGAATCGCTTTTGTGCAGAAAACAGTAACACTTGTTCAGAAGGAAAGAAAGCACAGAGCCCCAGATTCTATGTTGTCCTGGAGAGCTTGCAGAGCACTGGGGAAAGGCAGGCAGAGAATTCCCTGATAGCACCTTCTCTGTGCCTGGGAAGCAGAAGTGTACACATTGCTTCGCAGAATCGCTTTTGTGCAGAAAACAGTAACACTTGTTCAGAAGGAAAGAAAGCACAGAGCCCCAGATTCTATGTTGTCCTGGAGAGCTTGCAGAGCACTGGGGAAAGGCAGGCAGAGAATTCCCTGCTAGCACCTTCTCTGTGCCTGTTCACATTGCTTCGCAGAATCGCTTTTGTGCAGAAAACAGTAACACTTGTTCAGAACGAAAGAAAGCACAGAGCCCCAGATTCTATGTTGTCCTGGAGAGCTTGCAGAGCACTGGGGAAAGGCAGGCAGAGAATTCCCTGCTAGCACCTTCTCTGTGCCTGGGAAGCAGAAGTGTTCACATTGCTTCGCAGAATCGCTTTTGTGCAGAAAACAGTAACACTTGTTCAGAAGGAAAGAAAGCACAGAGCCCCAGATTCTATGTTGTCCTGGAGAGCTTGCAGAGCACTGGGGAAAGGCAGGCAGAGAATTCCCTGATAGCACCTTCTCTGTGCCTTTTCACATTGCTTCGCATAATCGCTTTTGTGCAGAAAACACTAACACTTGTTCAGAAGGAAAGAAAGCACAGAGCCCCAGATTCTATGTTGTCCTGGAGAGCTTGCAGAGCACTGGGGAAAGGCAGGCAGAGAATTCCTTGCTAGCACCTTCTCTGTGCCTGGGAAGCAGAAGTGTTCACATTGCTTCGCAAGAATCGCTTTTGTGCAGAAAACACTAACACTTGTTCAGAAGGAAAGAAAGCACAGAGCCCCAGATTTTATGTTGTCCTGGAGAGCTTGCAGAGCACTGGGGAAAGGCAGGCAGAGAACTCCTTGCTAGCACCTTCTCTGTGCCTGGGAAGCAGAAGTGTTCACATCGCTTCGCAAGAATCGCTTTTGTGCAGAAAACAGTAACACTTGTTCAGAAGGAAAGAAAGCACAGAGCCCCAGATTCTATGTTGTCCTGGAGAGCTTGCAGAGCACTGGGGAAAGGCAGGCAGAGAATTCCCTGCTAGCACCTTCTCTGTGCCTGGGAAGCAGAAGTGTTCACATTGCTTCGCAGAATCGCTTTTGTGCAGAAAACACTAACACTTGTTCAGAACGAAAGAAAGCACAGAGCCCCAGATTCTATGTTGTCCTGGAGAGCTTGCAGAGCACTGGGGAAAGGCAGGCAGAGAATTCCCTGCTAGCACCTTCTCTGTGCCTGTTCACATTGCTTCGCAGAATCGCTTTTGTGCAGAAAACAGTAACACTTGTTCAGAACGAAAGAAAGCAGAGAGCCCCAGATTCTATGTTGTCCTGGAGAGCTTGCAGAGCACTGGGGAAAGGCAGGCAGAGAATTCCCTGCTAGCACCTTCTCTGTGCCTGGGAAGCAGAAGTGTTCACATTGCTTCGCAGAATCGCTTTTGTGCAGAAAACAGCAACACTTGTTCAGAACGAAAGAAAGCACAGAGCCCCAGATTCTATGTTGTCCTGGAGAGCTTGCAGAGCACTGGGGAAAGGCAGGCAGAGAATTCCCTGCTAGCACCTTCTCTGTGCCTGGGAAGCAGAAGTGTTCACATTGCTTTGCAGAATCGCTTTTGTGCAGAAAACAGTAACACTTCTTCAGAACGAAAGAAAGCACAGAGCCCCAGATTCTATGTTGTCCTGGAGAGCTTGCAGAGCACTGGGGAAAGGCAGGCAGAGAATTCCCTGCTAGCACCTTCTCTGTGCCTGGGAAGCAGAAGTGTTCATATTGCTTCGCAGAATCGCTTTTGTGCAGAAAACAGTAACACTTGTTCAGAACGAAAGAAAGCACAGAGCCCCAGATTCTATGTTGTCCTGGAGAGCTTGCAGAGCACTGGGGAAAGGCAGGCAGAGAATTCCCTGCTAGCACCTTCTCTGTGCCTGGGAAGCAGAAGTGTTCACATTGCTTCGCAGAATCGCTTTTGTGCAGAAAACACTAACACTTGTTCAGAACGAAAGAAAGCACAGAGCCCCAGATTCTATGTTGTCCTGGAGAGCTTGCAGAGCACTGGGGAAAGGCAGGCAGAGAATTCCCTGCTAGCACCTTCTCTGTGCCTGGGAAGCAGAAGTGTTCACATCGCTTCGCAAGAATCGCTTTTGTGCAGAAAACAGTAACACTTGTTCAGAAGGAAAGAAAGCACAGAGCCCCAGATTCTATGTTGTCCTGGAGAGCTTGCAGAGCACTGGGGAAAGGCAGGCAGAGAATTCCCTGATAGCACCTTCTCTGTGCCTGGGAAGCAGAAGTGTACACATTGCTTCGCAGAATCGCTTTTGTGCAGAAAACAGTAACACTTGTTCAGAAGGAAAGAAAGCACAGAGCCCCAGATTCTATGTTGTCCTGGAGAGCTTGCAGAGCACTGGGGAAAGGCAGGCAGAGAATTCCCTGCTAGCACCTTCTCTGTGCCTGTTCACATTGCTTCGCAGAATCGCTTTTGTGCAGAAAACAGTAACACTTGTTCAGAACGAAAGAAAGCACAGAGCCCCAGATTCTATGTTGTCCTGGAGAGCTTGCAGAGCACTGGGGAAAGGCAGGCAGAGAATTCCCTGCTAGCACCTTCTCTGTGCCTGGGAAGCAGAAGTGTTCACATTGCTTCGCAGAATCGCTTTTGTGCAGAAAACAGTAACACTTGTTCAGAAGGAAAGAAAGCACAGAGCCCCAGATTCTATGTTGTCCTGGAGAGCTTGCAGAGCACTGGGGAAAGGCAGGCAGAGAATTCCCTGATAGCACCTTCTCTGTGCCTTTTCACATTGCTTCGCATAATCGCTTTTGTGCAGAAAACACTAACACTTGTTCAGAAGGAAAGAAAGCACAGAGCCCCAGATTCTATGTTGTCCTGGAGAGCTTGCAGAGCACTGGGGAAAGGCAGGCAGAGAATTCCTTGCTAGCACCTTCTCTGTGCCTGGGAAGCAGAAGTGTTCACATTGCTTCGCAAGAATCGCTTTTGTGCAGAAAACACTAACACTTGTTCAGAAGGAAAGAAAGCACAGAGCCCCAGATTTTATGTTGTCCTGGAGAGCTTGCAGAGCACTGGGGAAAGGCAGGCAGAGAACTCCTTGCTAGCACCTTCTCTGTGCCTGGGAAGCAGAAGTGTTCACATCGCTTCGCAAGAATCGCTTTTGTGCAGAAACCAGTAACACTTGTTCAGAACGAAAGAAAGCACAGAGCCCCAGATTCTATGTTGTCCTGGAGAGCTTGCAGAGCACTGGGGAAAGGCAGGCAGAGAATTCCCTGCTAGCACCTTCTCTGTGCCTGGGAAGCAGAAGTGTTCACATTGCTTCGCAGAATCGCTTTTGTGCAGAAAACACTAACACTTGTTCAGAACGAAAGAAAGCACAGAGCCCCAGATTCTATGTTGTCCTGGAGAGCTTGCAGAGCACTGGGGAAAGGCAGGCAGAGAATTCCCTGCTAGCACCTTCTCTGTGCCTGTTCACATTGCTTCGCAGAATCGCTTTTGTGCAGAAAACAGTAACACTTGTTCAGAACGAAAGAAAGCACAGAGCCCCAGATTCTATGTTGTCCTGGAGAGCTTGCAGAGCACTGGGGAAAGGCAGGCAGAGAATTCCCTGCTAGCACCTTCTCTGTGCCTGGGAAGCAGAAGTGTTCACATTGCTTCGCAGAATCGCTTTTGTGCAGAAAACAGTAACACTTGTTCAGAAGGAAAAAAAGCACAGAGCCCCAGATTCTATGTTGTCCTGGAGAGCTTGCAGAGCACTGGGGAAAGGCAGGCAGAGAATTCCCTGCTAGCACCTTCTCTGTGCCTGGGAAGCAGAAGTGTTCACATTGCTTCACAGAATCGCTTTTGTGCAGAAAACAGTAACACTTGCTCAGAACGAAAGAAAGCACAGAGCCCCAGATTTTATGTTGCCCTGGGGAGCTTGCAGAGCACTGGGGAAAGGCAGGCAGAGAATTCCTTGCTAGCACCTTCTCTGTGCCTGGGAAGCAGAAGTGTTCACATTGCTTCGCAGAATCGCTTTTGTGCAGAAAACAGTAACACTTGTTCAGAACGAAAGAAAGCACAGAGCCCCAGATTTTATGTTGTCCTGGAGAGCTTGCAGAGCACTGGGGAAAGGCAGGCAGAGAATTCCCTGCTAGCACCTTCTCTGTGCCTGTTCACATTGCTTCGCAGAATCGCTTTTGTGCAGAAAACTGTAACACTTGTTCAGAAGGAAAGAAAGCACAGAGCCCCAGATTTGCTGTTGTCCTGGAGAGCTTGCAGAGCACTGGGGAAAGGCAGGCAGAGAATTCCCTGCTAGCACCTTCTCTGTGCCTGGGAAGCAGAAGTGTTCACATTGCTTCGCAGAATCGCTTTTGTGCAGAAAACAGTAACACTTGTTCAGAAGGAAAGAAAGCACAGAGCCCCAGATTCTATGTTGTCCTGGAGAGCTTGCAGAGCACTGGGGAAAGGCAGGCAGAGAATTCCCTGCTAGCACCTTCTCTGTGCCTGGGAAGCAGAAGTGTTCACATTGCTTCGCAAGAATCGCTTTTGTGCAGAAAACACTAACACTTGTTCAGAAGGAAAGAAAGCACAGAGCCCCAGATTCTATGTTGTCCTGGAGAGCTTGCAGAGCACTGGGGAAAGGCAGGCAGAGAATTCCCTGCTAGCACCTTCTCTGTGCCTGGGAAGCAGAAGTGTTCACATTGCTTCGCAAGAATCGCTTTTGTGCAGAAAACACTAACACTTGTTCAGAAGGAAAGAAAGCACAGAGCCCCAGATTTTATGTTGTCCTGGAGAGCTTGCAGAGCACTGGGGAAAGGCAGGCAGAGAATTCCTTGCTAGCACCTTCTCTGTGCCTGGGAAGCAGAAGTGTTCACATTGCTTCGCATAATCGCTTTTGTGCAGAAAACAGTAACACTTGTTCAGAAGGAAAGAAAGCACAGAGCCCCAGATTTTATGTTGTCCTGGAGAGCTTGCAGACCACTGGGGAAAGGCAGGCAGAGAATTCCCTGATAGCACCTTCTCTGTGCCTGGGAAGCAGAAGTGTTCACATTGCTTCGCAGAATCGCTTTTGTGCAGAAAACAGTAACACTTGTTCAGAACGAAAGAAAGCACAGAGCCCCAGATTTGCTATTGTCCTGGAGAGCTTGCAGAGCACTGGGGAAAGGCAGGCAGAGAATTCCCTGCTAGCACCTTCTCTGTGCCTGGGAAGCAGAAGTTTTCACATTGCTTCGCAGAATCGCTTTTGTGCAGAAAACAGTAACACTTGTTCAGAACGAAAGAAAGCACAGAGCCCCAGATTCTATGTTGTCCTGGAGAGCTTGCAGAGCACTGGGGAAAGGCAGGCAGAGAATTCCCTGCTAGCACCTTCTCTGTGCCTGGGAAGCAGAAGTGTTCACATTGCTTCGCAGAATCGCTTTTGTGCAGAAAACAGTAACACTTGTTCAGAATGAAAGAAAGCAGAGAGCCCCAGATTCTATGCTGTCCATGGAGAGCTTGCAGAGCACTGGGGAAAGGCAGGCAGAGAATTCCCTGCTAGCACCTTCTCTGTGCCTGGGAAGCAGAAGTGTTCACATTGCTTCGCAGAATCGCTTTTGTGCAGAAAACAGTAACACTTGTTCAGAACGAAAGAAAGCACAGAGCCCCAGATTCTATGTTGTCCTGGAGAGCTTGCAGAACACTGGGGAAAGGCAGGCAGAGAATTCCCTGCTAGCACCTTCTCTGTGCCTGGGAAGCAGAAGTGTTCATATTGCTTCTCAGAATCGCTTTTGTGCAGAAAACAGTAACACTTGTTCAGAACGAAAGAAAGCACAGAGCCCCAGATTCTATGTTGTCCTGGAGAGCTTGCAGAGCACTGGGGAAAGGCAGGCAGAGAATTCCCTGCTAGCACCTTCTCTGTGCCTGGGAAGCAGAAGTGTTCACATAGCTTCGCAAGAATCGCTTTTGTGCAGAAAACAGTAACACGTGTTCAGAATGAAAGAAAGCACAGAGCCCCAGGTTTGCTGTTGTCCTGGAGAGCTTGCAGAGCACTGGGGAAAGGCAGGCAGAGAATTCCTTGCTAGCACCTTCTCTGTGCCTGGGAAGCAGAAGTGTTCACATTGCTTCGCAGAATCGCTTTTGTGCAGAAAACAGTAACACTTGTTCAGAAGGAAAGAAAGCACAGAGCCCCAGATTTTATGTTGTCCTGGAGAACTTGCAGAGCACTGGGGAAAGGCAGGCAGAGAATTCCCTGCTAGCACCTTCTCTGTGCCTGGGAAGCATGGTGTTCATATTGCTTCTCAGAATCGCTTTTGTGCAGAAAACAGTAACACTTGTTCAGAATGAAAGAAAGCAGAGAGCAACAGATTCTATGTTGTCCTGGAGAGCTTGCAGAGCACTGGGGAAAGGCAGGCAGAGAATTCCCTGCTAGCACCTTCTCTGTGCCTGGGAAGCAGAAGTGTTCACATTGCTTCGCAGAATCGCTTTTGTGCAGAAAACACTAACACTTGTTCAGAAGGAAAGAAAGCACAGAGCCCCAGATTCTATGTTGTGCTGGAGAGCTTGCAGAGCACTGGGGAAAGGCAGGCAGAGAATTCCCTGCTAGCACCTTCTCTGTGCCTGGGAAGCAGAAGTGTTCACATTGCTTCGCAGAATCGCTTTTGTGCAGAAAACAGTAACACTTGTTCAGAACGAAAGAAAGCACAGAGCCCCAGATTCTATGTTGTCCTGGAGAGCTTGCAGAGCACTGGGGAAAGGCAGGCAGAGAATTCCCTGCTAGCACCTTCTCTGTGCCTGGGAAGCAGAAGTGTTCACATTGCTTCGCAGAATCGCTTTTGTGCAGAAAACAGTAACACTTGTTCAGAACGAAAGAAAGCACAGAGCCCCAGATTTGCTATTGTCCTGGAGAGCTTGCAGAGCACTGGGGAAAGGCAGGCAGAGAATTCCCTGCTAGCACCTTCTCTGTGCCTGGGAAGCAGAAGTGTTCACATTGCTTCGCAAGAATAGCTTTTGTGCAGAAAACACTAACAGTTGTTAGAACGAAAGAAAGCACAGAGCCCCAGATTCTATGTTGTCCTGGAGAGCTTGCAGAGCACTGGGGAAAGGCAGGCAGAGAATTCCCTGCTAGCACCTTCTCTGTGCCTGGGAAGCAGAAGTGTTCACATTGCTTCGCAGAATCGCTTTTGTGCAGAAAACAGCAACACTTGTTCAGAAGGAAAGAAAGCACAGAGCCCCAGATTCTATGTTGTCCTGGAGAGCTTGCAGAGCACTGGGGAAAGGCAGGCAGAGAATTCCCTGCTAGCACCTTCTCTGTGCCTGGGAAGCAGAAGTGTTCACATTGCTTTGCAGAATCGCTTTTGTGCAGAAAAGAGTAACACTTCTTCAGAACGAAAGAAAGCACAGAGCCCCAGATTCTATGTTGTCCTGGAGAGCTTGCAGAGCACTGGGGAAAGGCAGGCAGAGAATTCCCTGCTAGCACCTTCTCTGTGCCTGGGAAGCAGAAGTGTTCATATTGCTTCGCAGAATCGCTTTTGTGCAGAAAACAGTAACACTTGTTCAGAACGAAAGAAAGCACAGAGCCCCAGATTCTATGTTGTCCTGGAGAGCTTGCAGAGCACTGGGGAAAGGCAGGCAGAGAATTCCCTGCTAGCACCTTCTCTGTGCCTGGGAAGCAGAAGTGTTCACATTGCTTCGCAGAATCGCTTTTGTGCAGAAAACAGTAACACTTGTTCAGAATGAAAGAAAGCACAGAGCCCCAGATTCTATGTTGTCCTGGAGAGCTTGCAGAGCACTGGGGAAAGGCAGGCAGAGAATTCCCTGCTAGCACCTTCTCTGTGCCTGGGAAGCAGAAGTGTTCACATTGCTTCGCAGAATCGCTTTTGTGCAGAAAACACTAACACTTGTTCAGAACGAAAGAAAGCACAGAGCCCCAGATTCTATGTTGTCCTGGAGAGCTTGCAGAGCACTGGGGAAAGGCAGGCAGAGAATTCCCTGCTAGCACCTTCTCTGTGCCTGGGAAGCAGAAGTGTTCACATCGCTTCGCAAGAATCGCTTTTGTGCAGAAAACAGTAACACTTGTTCAGAAGGAAAGAAAGCACAGAGCCCCAGATTCTATGTTGTCCTGGAGAGCTTGCAGAGCACTGGGGAAAGGCAGGCAGAGAATTCCCTGATAGCACCTTCTCTGTGCCTGGGAAGCAGAAGTGTACACATTGCTTCGCAGAATCGCTTTTGTGCAGAAAACAGTAACACTTGTTCAGAAGGAAAGAAAGCACAGAGCCCCAGATTCTATGTTGTCCTGGAGAGCTTGCAGAGCACTGGGGAAAGGCAGGCAGAGAATTCCCTGCTAGCACCTTCTCTGTGCCTGTTCACATTGCTTCGCAGAATCGCTTTTGTGCAGAAAACAGTAACACTTGTTCAGAACGAAAGAAAGCACAGAGCCCCAGATTCTATGTTGTCCTGGAGAGCTTGCAGAGCACTGGGGAAAGGCAGGCAGAGAATTCCCTGCTAGCACCTTCTCTGTGCCTGGGAAGCAGAAGTGTTCACATTGCTTCGCAGAATCGCTTTTGTGCAGAAAACAGTAACACTTGTTCAGAAGGAAAGAAAGCACAGAGCCCCAGATTCTATGTTGTCCTGGAGAGCTTGCAGAGCACTGGGGAAAGGCAGGCAGAGACTTCCCTGATAGCACCTTCTCTGTGCCTTTTCACATTGCTTCGCATAATCGCTTTTGTGCAGAAAACACTAACACTTGTTCAGAAGGAAAGAAAGCACAGAGCCCCAGATTCTATGTTGTCCTGGAGAGCTTGCAGAGCACTGGGGAAAGGCAGGCAGAGAATTCCTTGCTAGCACTTTCTCTGTGCCTGGGAAGCAGAAGTGTTCACATTGCTTCGCAAGAATCGCTTTTGTGCAGAAAACACTAACACTTGTTCAGAAGGAAAGAAAGCACAGAGCCCCAGATTTTATGTTGTCCTGGAGAGCTTGCAGAGCACTGGGGAAAGGCAGGCAGAGAACTCCTTGCTAGCACCTTCTCTGTGCCTGGGAAGCAGAAGTGTTCACATCGCTTCGCAAGAATCGCTTTTGTGCAGAAAACAGTAACACTTGTTCAGAAGGAAAGAAAGCACAGAGCCCCAGATTCTATGTTGTCCTGGAGAGCTTGCAGAGCACTGGGGAAAGGCAGGCAGAGAATTCCCTGCTAGCACCTTCTCTGTGCCTGTTCACATTGCTTCGCAGAATCGCTTTTGTGCAGAAAACAGTAACACTTGTTCAGAACGAAAGAAAGCACAGAGCCCCAGATTCTATGCTGTCCTGGAGAGCTTGCAGAGCACTGGGGAAAGGCAGGCAGAGAATTCCCTGCTAGCACCTTCTCTGTGCCTGGGAAGCAGAAGTGTTCACATTGCTTCGCAGAATCGCTTTTGTGCAGAAAACAGCAACACTTGTTCAGAACGAAAGAAAGCACAGAGCCCCAGATTCTATGTTGTCCTGGAGAGCTTGCAGAGCACTGGGGAAAGGCAGGCAGAGAATTCCCTGCTAGCACCTTCTCTGTGCCTGGGAAGCAGAAGTGTTCACATCGCTTCGCAAGAATCGCTTTTGTGCAGAAAACAGTAACACTTGTTCAGAAGGAAAGAAAGCACAGAGCCCCAGATTCTATGTTGTCCTGGAGAGCTTGCAGAGCACTGGGGAAAGGCAGGCAGAGAATTCCCTGCTAGCACCTTCTCTGTGCCTGGGAAGCAGAAGTGTACACATTGCTTCGCAGAATCGCTTTTGTGCAGAAAACAGTAACACTTGTTCAGAAGGAAAGAAAGCACAGAGCCCCAGATTCTATGTTGTCCTGGAGAGCTTGCAGAGCACTGGGGAAAGGCAGGCAGAGAATTCCCTGCTAGCACCTTCTCTGTGCCTGTTCACATTGCTTCGCAGAATCGCTTTTGTGCAGAAAACAGTAACACTTGTTCAGAACGAAAGAAAGCACAGAGCCCCAGATTCTATGTTGTCCTGGAGAGCTTGCAGAGCACTGGGGAAAGGCAGGCAGAGAATTCCCTGCTAGCACCTTCTCTGTGCCTGGGAAGCAGAAGTGTTCACATTGCTTCGCAGAATCGCTTTTGTGCAGAAAACAGTAACACTTGTTCAGAAGGAAAGAAAGCACAGAGCCCCAGATTCTATGTTGTCCTGGAGAGCTTGCAGAGCACTGGGGAAAGGCAGGCAGAGAATTCCCTGATAGCACCTTCTCTGTGCCTTTTCACATTGCTTCGCATAATCGCTTTTGTGCAGAAAACACTAACACTTGTTCAGAAGGAAAGAAAGCACAGAGCCCCAGATTCTATGTTGTCCTGGAGAGCTTGCAGAGCACTGGGGAAAGGCAGGCAGAGAATTCCTTGCTAGCACCTTCTCTGTGCCTGGGAAGCAGAAGTGTTCACATTGCTTCGCAAGAATCGCTTTTGTGCAGAAAACACTAACACTTGTTCAGAAGGAAAGAAAGCACAGAGCCCCAGATTTTATGTTGTCCTGGAGAGCTTGCAGAGCACTGGGGAAAGGCAGGCAGAGAACTCCTTGCTAGCACCTTCTCTGTGCCTGGGAAGCAGAAGTGTTCACATCGCTTCGCAAGAATCGCTTTTGTGCAGAAAACAGTAACACTTGTTCAGAACGAAAGAAAGCACAGAGCCCCAGATTCTATGTTGTCCTGGAGAGCTTGCAGAGCACTGGGGAAAGGCAGGCAGAGAATTCCCTGCTAGCACCTTCTCTGTGCCTGGGAAGCAGAAGTGTTCACATTGCTTCGCAGAATCGCTTTTGTGCAGAAAACACTAACACTTGTTCAGAACGAAAGAAAGCACAGAGCCCCAGATTCTATGTTGTCCTGGAGAGCTTGCAGAGCACTGGGGAAAGGCAGGCAGAGAATTCCCTGCTAGCACCTTCTCTGTGCCTGTTCACATTGCTTCGCAGAATCGCTTTTGTGCAGAAAACAGTAACACTTGTTCAGAACGAAAGAAAGCACAGAGCCCCAGATTCTATGTTGTCCTGGAGAGCTTGCAGAGCACTGGGGAAAGGCAGGCAGAGAATTCCCTGCTAGCACCTTCTCTGTGCCTGGGAAGCAGAAGTGTTCACATTGCTTCGCAGAATCGCTTTTGTGCAGAAAACAGTAACACTTGTTCAGAAGGAAAAAAAGCACAGAGCCCCAGATTCTATGTTGTCCTGGAGAGCTTGCAGAGCACTGGGGAAAGGCAGGCAGAGAATTCCCTGCTAGCACCTTCTCTGTGCCTGGGAAGCAGAAGTGTTCACATTGCTTCACAGAATCGCTTTTGTGCAGAAAACAGTAACACTTGCTCAGAACGAAAGAAAGCACAGAGCCCCAGATTTTATGTTGCCCTGGGGAGCTTGCAGAGCACTGGGGAAAGGCAGGCAGAGAATTCCTTGCTAGCACCTTCTCTGTGCCTGGGAAGCAGAAGTGTTCACATTGCTTCGCAGAATCGCTTTTGTGCAGAAAACAGTAACACTTGTTCAGAACGAAAGAAAGCACAGAGCCCCAGATTTTATGTTGTCCTGGAGAGCTTGCAGAGCACTGGGGAAAGGCAGGCAGAGAATTCCCTGATAGCACCTTCTCTGTGCCTGTTCACATTGCTTCGCAGAATCGCTTTTGTGCAGAAAACTGTAACACTTGTTCAGAAGGAAAGAAAGCACAGAGCCCCAGATTTGCTGTTGTCCTGGAGAGCTTGCAGAGCACTGGGGAAAGGCAGGCAGAGAATTCCCTGCTAGCACCTTCTCTGTGCCTGGGAAGCAGAAGTGTTCACATTGCTTCGCAGAATCGCTTTTGTGCAGAAAACAGTAACACTTGTTCAGAAGGAAAGAAAGCACAGAGCCCCAGATTCTATGTTGTCCTGGAGAGCTTGCAGAGCACTGGGGAAAGGCAGGCAGAGAATTCCCTGCTAGCACCTTCTCTGTGCCTGGGAAGCAGAAGTGTTCACATTGCTTCGCAAGAATCGCTTTTGTGCAGAAAACACTAACACTTGTTCAGAAGGAAAGAAAGCACAGAGCCCCAGATTTTATGTTGTCCTGGAGAGCTTGCAGAGCACTGGGGAAAGGCAGGCAGAGAATTCCTTGCTAGCACCTTCTCTGTGCCTGGGAAGCAGAAGTGTTCACATTGCTTCGCAAGAATCGCTTTTGTGCAGAAAACAGTAACACTTGTTCAGAAGGAAAGAAAGCACAGAGCCCCAGATTTTATGTTGTCCTGGAGAGCTTGCAGAGCACTGGGGAAAGGCAGGCAGAGAATTCCCTGATAGCACCTTCTCTGTGCCTGTTCACATTGCTTCGCAGAATCGCTTTTGTGCAGAAAACTGTAACACTTGTTCAGAAGGAAAGAAAGCACAGAGCCCCAGATTTGCTGTTGTCCTGGAGAGCTTGCAGAGCACTGGGGAAAGGCAGGCAGAGAATTCCTTGCTAGCACCTTCTCTGTGCCTGGGAAGCAGAAGTGTTCACATTGCTTTGCAGAATCGCTTTTGTGCAGAAAACAGTAACACTTGTTCAGAACGAAAGAAAGCACAGAGCCCCAGATTCTATGTTGTCCTGGAGAGCTTGCAGAGCACTGGGGAAAGGCAGGCAGAGAATTCCCTGCTAGCACCTTCTCTGTGCCTGGGAAGCAGAAGTGTTCACATTGCTTCGCAGAATCGCTTTTGTGCAGAAAACAGTAACACTTGTTCAGAACGAAAGAAAGCACAGAGCCCCAGATTCTATGTTGTCCTGGAGAGCTTGCAGAGCACTGGGGAAAGGCAGGCAGAGAATTCCCTGATAGCACCTTCTCTGTGCCTGGGAAGCAGAAGTGTTCACATTGCTTTGCAGAATCGCTTTTGTGCAGAAAACACTAACACTTGCTCAGAACGAAAGAAAGCACAGAGCCCCAGATTTTATGTTGCCCTGGGGAGCTTGCAGAGCACTGGGGAAAGGCAGGCAGAGAATTCCTTGCTAGGACCTTCTCTGTGCCTGGGAAGCAGAAGTGTTCACATTGCTTCGCAGAATCGCTTTTGTGCAGAAAACAGTAACACTTGTTCAGAACGAAAGAAAGCACAGAGCCCCAGATTTTATGTTGTCCTGGAGAGCTTGCAGAGCACTGGGGAAAGGCAGGCAGAGAATTCCCTGATAGCACCTTCTCTGTGCCTGTTCACATTGCTTCGCAGAATCGCTTTTGTGCAGAAAACAGTAACACTTGTTCAGAAGGAAAGAAAGCACAGAGCCCCAGATTCTATGTTGTCCTGGAGAGCTTGCAGAGCACTGGGGAAAGGCAGGCAGAGAATTCCCTGCTAGCACCTTCTCTGTGCCTGGGAAGCAGAAGTGTTCACATTGCTTCGCAGAATCGCTTTTGTGCAGAAAACAGTAACACTTGTTCAGAAGGAAAGAAAGCACAGAGCCCCAGATTCTATGTTGTCCTGGAGAGCTTGCAGAGCACTGGGGAAAGGCAGGCAGAGAATTCCCTGCTAGCACCTTCTCTGTGCCTGGGAAGCAGAAGTGTTCACATTGCTTCGCAAGAATCGCTTTTGTGCAGAAAACACTAACACTTGTTCAGAAGGAAAGAAAGCACAGAGCCCCAGATTCTATGTTGTCCTGGAGAGCTTGCAGAGCACTGGGGAAAGGCAGGCAGAGAACTCCTTGCTAGCACCTTCTCTGTGCCTGGGAAGCAGAAGTGTTCACATCGCTTCGCAAGAATCGCTTTTGTGCAGAAAACAGTAACACTTGTTCAGAACGAAAGAAAGCACAGAGCCCCAGATTCTATGTTGTCCTGGAGAGCTTGCAGAGCACTGGGGAAAGGCAGGCAGAGAATTCCCTGCTAGCACCTTCTCTGTGCCTGGGAAGCAGAAGTGTTCACATTGCTTCGCAGAATCGCTTTTGTGCAGAAAACACTAACACTTGTTCAGAACGAAAGAAAGCACAGAGCCCCAGATTCTATGTTGTCCTGGAGAGCTTGCAGAGCACTGGGGAAAGGCAGGCAGAGAATTCCCTGCTAGCACCTTCTCTGTGCCTGTTCACATTGCTTCGCAGAATCGCTTTTGTGCAGAAAACAGTAACACTTGTTCAGAACGAAAGAAAGCACAGAGCCCCAGATTCTATGTTGTCCTGGAGAGCTTGCAGAGCACTGGGGAAAGGCAGGCAGAGAATTCCCTGCTAGCACCTTCTCTGTGCCTGGGAAGCAGAAGTGTTCACATTGCTTCGCAGAATCGCTTTTGTGCAGAAAACAGTAACACTTGTTCAGAAGGAAAAAAAGCACAGAGCCCCAGATTCTATGTTGTCCTGGAGAGCTTGCAGAGCACTGGGGAAAGGCAGGCAGAGAATTCCCTGCTAGCACCTTCTCTGTGCCTGGGAAGCAGAAGTGTTCACATTGCTTCACAGAATCGCTTTTGTGCAGAAAACAGTAACACTTGCTCAGAACGAAAGAAAGCACAGAGCCCCAGATTTTATGTTGCCCTGGGGAGCTTGCAGAGCACTGGGGAAAGGCAGGCAGAGAATTCCTTGCTAGCACCTTCTCTGTGCCTGGGAAGCAGAAGTGTTCACATTGCTTCGCAGAATCGCTTTTGTGCAGAAAACAGTAACACTTGTTCAGAACGAAAGAAAGCACAGAGCCCCAGATTTTATGTTGTCCTGGAGAGCTTGCAGAGCACTGGGGAAAGGCAGGCAGAGAATTCCCTGATAGCACCTTCTCTGTGCCTGTTCACATTGCTTCGCAGAATCGCTTTTGTGCAGAAAACTGTAACACTTGTTCAGAAGGAAAGAAAGCACAGAGCCCCAGATTTGCTGTTGTCCTGGAGAGCTTGCAGAGCACTGGGGAAAGGCAGGCAGAGAATTCCCTGCTAGCACCTTCTCTGTGCCTGGGAAGCAGAAGTGTTCACATTGCTTCGCAGAATCGCTTTTGTGCAGAAAACAGTAACACTTGTTCAGAAGGAAAGAAAGCACAGAGCCCCAGATTCTATGTTGTCCTGGAGAGCTTGCAGAGCACTGGGGAAAGGCAGGCAGAGAATTCCCTGCTAGCACCTTCTCTGTGCCTGGGAAGCAGAAGTGTTCACATTGCTTCGCAAGAATCGCTTTTGTGCAGAAAACACTAACACTTGTTCAGAAGGAAAGAAAGCACAGAGCCCCAGATTTTATGTTGTCCTGGAGAGCTTGCAGAGCACTGGGGAAAGGCAGGCAGAGAATTCCTTGCTAGCACCTTCTCTGTGCCTGGGAAGCAGAAGTGTTCACATTGCTTCGCAAGAATCGCTTTTGTGCAGAAAACAGTAACACTTGTTCAGAAGGAAAGAAAGCACAGAGCCCCAGATTTTATGTTGTCCTGGAGAGCTTGCAGAGCACTGGGGAAAGGCAGGCAGAGAATTCCCTGATAGCACCTTCTCTGTGCCTGTTCACATTGCTTCGCAGAATCGCTTTTGTGCAGAAAACTGTAACACTTGTTCAGAAGGAAAGAAAGCACAGAGCCCCAGATTTGCTGTTGTCCTGGAGAGCTTGCAGAGCACTGGGGAAAGGCAGGCAGAGAATTCCTTGCTAGCACCTTCTCTGTGCCTGGGAAGCAGAAGTGTTCACATTGCTTTGCAGAATCGCTTTTGTGCAGAAAACAGTAACACTTGTTCAGAACGAAAGAAAGCACAGAGCCCCAGATTTTATGTTGTCCTGGAGAGCTTGCAGAGCACTGGGGAAAGGCAGGCAGAGAATTCCCTGATAGCACCTTCTCTGTGCCTGTTCACATTGCTTCGCAGAATCGCTTTTGTGCAGAAAACTGTAACACTTGTTCAGAAGGAAAGAAAGCACAGAGCCCCAGATTTGCTGTTGTCCTGGAGAGCTTGCAGAGCACTGGGGAAAGGCAGGCAGAGAATTCCCTGCTAGCACCTTCTCTGTGCCTGGGAAGCAGAAGTGTTCACATTGCTTCGCAGAATCGCTTTTGTGCAGAAAACAGTAACACTTGTTCAGAAGGAAAGAAAGCACAGAGCCCCAGATTCTATGTTGTCCTGGAGAGCTTGCAGAGCACTGGGGAAAGGCAGGCAGAGAATTCCCTGCTAGCACCTTCTCTGTGCCTGGGAAGCAGAAGTGTTCACATTGCTTCGCAAGAATCGCTTTTGTGCAGAAAACACTAACACTTGTTCAGAAGGAAAGAAAGCACAGAGCCCCAGATTTTATGTTGTCCTGGAGAGCTTGCAGAGCACTGGGGAAAGGCAGGCAGAGAATTCCTTGCTAGCACCTTCTCTGTGCCTGGGAAGCAGAAGTGTTCACATTGCTTCGCAAGAATCGCTTTTGTGCAGAAAACAGTAACACTTGTTCAGAAGGAAAGAAAGCACAGAGCCCCAGATTTTATGTTGTCCTGGAGAGCTTGCAGAGCACTGGGGAAAGGCAGGCAGAGAATTCCCTGATAGCACCTTCTCTGTGCCTGTTCACATTGCTTCGCAGAATCGCTTTTGTGCAGAAAACTGTAACACTTGTTCAGAAGGAAAGAAAGCACAGAGCCCCAGATTTGCTGTTGTCCTGGAGAGCTTGCAGAGCACTGGGGAAAGGCAGGCAGAGAATTCCTTGCTAGCACCTTCTCTGTGCCTGGGAAGCAGAAGTGTTCACATTGCTTTGCAGAATCGCTTTTGTGCAGAAAACAGTAACACTTGTTCAGAACGAAAGAAAGCACAGAGCCCCAGATTCTATGTTGTCCTGGAGAGCTTGCAGAGCACTGGGGAAAGGCAGGCAGAGAATTCCCTGCTAGCACCTTCTCTGTGCCTGGGAAGCAGAAGTGTTCACATTGCTTCGCAGAATCGCTTTTGTGCAGAAAACAGTAACACTTGTTCAGAACGAAAGAAAGCACAGAGCCCCAGATTCTATGTTGTCCTGGAGAGCTTGCAGAGCACTGGGGAAAGGCAGGCAGAGAATTCCCTGATAGCACCTTCTCTGTGCCTGGGAAGCAGAAGTGTTCACATTGCTTTGCAGAATCGCTTTTGTGCAGAAAACACTAACACTTGCTCAGAACGAAAGAAAGCACAGAGCCCCAGATTTTATGTTGCCCTGGGGAGCTTGCAGAGCACTGGGGAAAGGCAGGCAGAGAATTCCTTGCTAGGACCTTCTCTGTGCCTGGGAAGCAGAAGTGTTCACATTGCTTCGCAGAATCGCTTTTGTGCAGAAAACAGTAACACTTGTTCAGAACGAAAGAAAGCACAGAGCCCCAGATTTTATGTTGTCCTGGAGAGCTTGCAGAGCACTGGGGAAAGGCAGGCAGAGAATTCCCTGATAGCACCTTCTCTGTGCCTGTTCACATTGCTTCGCAGAATCGCTTTTGTGCAGAAAACAGTAACACTTGTTCAGAAGGAAAGAAAGCACAGAGCCCCAGATTCTATGTTGTCCTGGAGAGCTTGCAGAGCACTGGGGAAAGGCAGGCAGAGAATTCCCTGCTAGCACCTTCTCTGTGCCTGGGAAGCAGAAGTGTTCACATTGCTTCGCAGAATCGCTTTTGTGCAGAAAACAGTAACACTTGTTCAGAAGGAAAGAAAGCACAGAGCCCCAGATTCTATGTTGTCCTGGAGAGCTTGCAGAGCACTGGGGAAAGGCAGGCAGAGAATTCCCTGCTAGCACCTTCTCTGTGCCTGGGAAGCAGAAGTGTTCACATTGCTTCGCAAGAATCGCTTTTGTGCAGAAAACACTAACACTTGTTCAGAAGGAAAGAAAGCACAGAGCCCCAGATTCTATGTTGTCCTGGAGAGCTTGCAGAGCACTGGGGAAAGGCAGGCAGAGAACTCCTTGCTAGCACCTTCTCTGTGCCTGGGAAGCAGAAGTGTTCACATCGCTTCGCAAGAATCGCTTTTGTGCAGAAAACAGTAACACTTGTTCAGAACGAAAGAAAGCACAGAGCCCCAGATTCTATGTTGTCCTGGAGAGCTTGCAGAGCACTGGGGAAAGGCAGGCAGAGAATTCCCTGCTAGCACCTTCTCTGTGCCTGGGAAGCAGAAGTGTTCACATTGCTTCGCAGAATCGCTTTTGTGCAGAAAACACTAACACTTGTTCAGAACGAAAGAAAGCACAGAGCCCCAGATTCTATGTTGTCCTGGAGAGCTTGCAGAGCACTGGGGAAAGGCAGGCAGAGAATTCCCTGCTAGCACCTTCTCTGTGCCTGTTCACATTGCTTCGCAGAATCGCTTTTGTGCAGAAAACAGTAACACTTGTTCAGAACGAAAGAAAGCACAGAGCCCCAGATTCTATGTTGTCCTGGAGAGCTTGCAGAGCACTGGGGAAAGGCAGGCAGAGAATTCCCTGCTAGCACCTTCTCTGTGCCTGGGAAGCAGAAGTGTTCACATTGCTTCGCAGAATCGCTTTTGTGCAGAAAACAGTAACACTTGTTCAGAAGGAAAAAAAGCACAGAGCCCCAGATTCTATGTTGTCCTGGAGAGCTTGCAGAGCACTGGGGAAAGGCAGGCAGAGAATTCCCTGCTAGCACCTTCTCTGTGCCTGGGAAGCAGAAGTGTTCACATTGCTTCACAGAATCGCTTTTGTGCAGAAAACAGTAACACTTGCTCAGAACGAAAGAAAGCACAGAGCCCCAGATTTTATGTTGCCCTGGGGAGCTTGCAGAGCACTGGGGAAAGGCAGGCAGAGAATTCCTTGCTAGCACCTTCTCTGTGCCTGGGAAGCAGAAGTGTTCACATTGCTTCGCAGAATCGCTTTTGTGCAGAAAACAGTAACACTTGTTCAGAACGAAAGAAAGCACAGAGCCCCAGATTTTATGTTGTCCTGGAGAGCTTGCAGAGCACTGGGGAAAGGCAGGCAGAGAATTCCCTGATAGCACCTTCTCTGTGCCTGTTCACATTGCTTCGCAGAATCGCTTTTGTGCAGAAAACTGTAACACTTGTTCAGAAGGAAAGAAAGCACAGAGCCCCAGATTTGCTGTTGTCCTGGAGAGCTTGCAGAGCACTGGGGAAAGGCAGGCAGAGAATTCCCTGCTAGCACCTTCTCTGTGCCTGGGAAGCAGAAGTGTTCACATTGCTTCGCAGAATCGCTTTTGTGCAGAAAACAGTAACACTTGTTCAGAAGGAAAGAAAGCACAGAGCCCCAGATTCTATGTTGTCCTGGAGAGCTTGCAGAGCACTGGGGAAAGGCAGGCAGAGAATTCCCTGCTAGCACCTTCTCTGTGCCTGGGAAGCAGAAGTGTTCACATTGCTTCGCAAGAATCGCTTTTGTGCAGAAAACACTAACACTTGTTCAGAAGGAAAGAAAGCACAGAGCCCCAGATTTTATGTTGTCCTGGAGAGCTTGCAGAGCACTGGGGAAAGGCAGGCAGAGAATTCCTTGCTAGCACCTTCTCTGTGCCTGGGAAGCAGAAGTGTTCACATTGCTTCGCAAGAATCGCTTTTGTGCAGAAAACAGTAACACTTGTTCAGAAGGAAAGAAAGCACAGAGCCCCAGATTTTATGTTGTCCTGGAGAGCTTGCAGAGCACTGGGGAAAGGCAGGCAGAGAATTCCCTGATAGCACCTTCTCTGTGCCTGTTCACATTGCTTCGCAGAATCGCTTTTGTGCAGAAAACTGTAACACTTGTTCAGAAGGAAAGAAAGCACAGAGCCCCAGATTTGCTGTTGTCCTGGAGAGCTTGCAGAGCACTGGGGAAAGGCAGGCAGAGAATTCCTTGCTAGCACCTTCTCTGTGCCTGGGAAGCAGAAGTGTTCACATTGCTTTGCAGAATCGCTTTTGTGCAGAAAACAGTAACACTTGTTCAGAACGAAAGAAAGCACAGAGCCCCAGATTCTATGTTGTCCTGGAGAGCTTGCAGAGCACTGGGGAAAGGCAGGCAGAGAATTCCCTGCTAGCACCTTCTCTGTGCCTGGGAAGCAGAAGTGTTCACATTGCTTCGCAGAATCGCTTTTGTGCAGAAAACAGTAACACTTGTTCAGAACGAAAGAAAGCAGAGAGCCCCAGATTCTATGTTGTCCTGGAGAGCTTGCAGAGCACTGGGGAAAGGCAGGCAGAGAATTCCCTGATAGCACCTTCTCTGTGCCTGGGAAGCAGAAGTGTTCACATTGCTTTGCAGAATCGCTTTTGTGCAGAAAACACTAACACTTGCTCAGAACGAAAGAAAGCACAGAGCCCCAGATTTTATGTTGCCCTGGGGAGCTTGCAGAGCACTGGGGAAAGGCAGGCAGAGAATTCCTTGCTAGGACCTTCTCTGTGCCTGGGAAGCAGAAGTGTTCACATTGCTTCGCAGAATCGCTTTTGTGCAGAAAACAGTAACACTTGTTCAGAACGAAAGAAAGCACAGAGCCCCAGATTTTATGTTGTCCTGGAGAGCTTGCAGAGCACTGGGGAAAGGCAGGCAGAGAATTCCCTGATAGCACCTTCTCTGTGCCTGTTCACATTGCTTCGCAGAATCGCTTTTGTGCAGAAAACAGTAACACTTGTTCAGAAGGAAAGAAAGCACAGAGCCCCAGATTCTATGTTGTCCTGGAGAGCTTGCAGAGCACTGGGGAAAGGCAGGCAGAGAATTCCCTGCTAGCACCTTCTCTGTGCCTGGGAAGCAGAAGTGTTCACATTGCTTCGCAGAATCGCTTTTGTGCAGAAAACAGTAACACTTGTTCAGAAGGAAAGAAAGCACAGAGCCCCAGATTCTATGTTGTCCTGGAGAGCTTGCAGAGCACTGGGGAAAGGCAGGCAGAGAATTCCCTGCTAGCACCTTCTCTGTGCCTGGGAAGCAGAAGTGTTCACATTGCTTCGCAAGAATCGCTTTTGTGCAGAAAACACTAACACTTGTTCAGAAGGAAAGAAAGCACAGAGCCCCAGATTCTATGTTGTCCTGGAGAGCTTGCAGAGCACTGGGGAAAGGCAGGCAGAGAATTCCTTGCTAGCACCTTCTCTGTGCCTGGGAAGCAGAAGTGTTCACATTGCTTCGCATAATCGCTTTTGTGCAGAAAACAGTAACACTTGTTCAGAAGGAAAGAAAGCACAGAGCCCCAGATTTTATGTTGTCCTGGAGAGCTTGCAGAGCACTGGGGAAAGGCAGGCAGAGAATTCCCTGATAGCACCTTCTCTGTGCCTGGGAAGCAGAAGTGTTCATATTGCTTCGCAGAATCGCTTTTGTGCAGAAAACAGTAACACTTGTTCAGAACGAAAGAAAGCACAGAGCCCCAGATTCTATGTTGTCCTGGAGAGCTTGCAGAGCACTGGGGAAAGGCAGGCAGAGAATTCCCTGCTAGCACCTTCTCTGTGCCTGGGAAGCAGAAGTGTTCACATTGCTTCGCAGAATCGCTTTTGTGCAGAAAACACTAACACTTGTTCAGAACGAAAGAAAGCACAGAGCCCCAGATTCTATGTTGTCCTGGAGAGCTTGCAGAGCACTGGGGAAAGGCAGGCAGAGAATTCCCTGCTAGCACCTTCTCTGTGCCTGGGAAGCAGAAGTGTTCACATCGCTTCGCAAGAATCGCTTTTGTGCAGAAAACAGTAACACTTGTTCAGAAGGAAAGAAAGCACAGAGCCCCAGATTCTATGTTGTCCTGGAGAGCTTGCAGAGCACTGGGGAAAGGCAGGCAGAGAATTCCCTGATAGCACCTTCTCTGTGCCTGGGAAGCAGAAGTGTACACATTGCTTCGCAGAATCGCTTTTGTGCAGAAAACAGTAACAGTTGTTCAGAAGGAAAGAAAGCACAGAGCCCCAGATTCTATGTTGTCCTGGAGAGCTTGCAGAGCACTGGGGAAAGGCAGGCAGAGAATTCCCTGCTAGCACCTTCTCTGTGCCTGTTCACATTGCTTCGCAGAATCGCTTTTGTGCAGAAAACACTAACACTTGTTCAGAATGAAAGAAAGCACAGAGCCCCAGATTCTATGTTGTCCTGGAGAGCTTGCAGAGCACTGGGGAAAGGCAGGCAGAGAATTCCCTGCTAGCACCTTCTCTGTGCCTGGGAAGCAGAAGTGTTCACATTGCTTCGCAGAATCGCTTTTGTGCAGAAAACAGTAACACTTGTTCAGAAGGAAAGAAAGCACAGAGCCCCAGATTCTATGTTGTCCTGGAGAGCTTGCAGAGCACTGGGGAAAGGCAGGCAGAGAATTCCCTGATAGCACCTTCTCTGTGCCTTTTCACATTGCTTCGCATAATCGCTTTTGTGCAGAAAACACTAACACTTGTTCAGAAGGAAAGAAAGCACAGAGCCCCAGATTCTATGTTGTCCTGGAGAGCTTGCAGAGCACTGGGGAAAGGCAGGCAGAGAATTCCTTGCTAGCACCTTCTCTGTGCCTGGGAAGCAGAAGTGTTCACATCGCTTCGCAAGAATCGCTTTTGTGCAGAAAACAGTAACACTTGTTCAGAACGAAAGAAAGCACAGAGCCCCAGATTCTATGTTGTCCTGGAGAGCTTGCAGAGCACTGGGGAAAGGCAGGCAGAGAATTCCCTGCTAGCACCTTCTCTGTGCCTGGGAAGCAGAAGTGTTCACATTGCTTCGCAGAATCGCTTTTGTGCAGAAAACACTAACACTTGTTCAGAACGAAAGAAAGCACAGAGCCCCAGATTCTATGTTGTCCTGGAGAGCTTGCAGAGCACTGGGGAAAGGCAGGCAGAGAATTCCCTGCTAGCACCTTCTCTGTGCCTGTTCACATTGCTTCGCAGAATCGCTTTTGTGCAGAAAACAGTAACACTTGTTCAGAACGAAAGAAAGCACAGAGCCCCAGATTCTATGTTGTCCTGGAGAGCTTGCAGAGCACTGGGGAAAGGCAGGCAGAGAATTCCCTGCTAGCACCTTCTCTGTGCCTGGGAAGCAGAAGTGTTCACATTGCTTCGCAGAATCGCTTTTGTGCAGAAAACAGTAACACTTGTTCAGAAGGAAAAAAAGCACAGAGCCCCAGATTCTATGTTGTCCTGGAGAGCTTGCAGAGCACTGGGGAAAGGCAGGCAGAGAATTCCCTGCTAGCACCTTCTCTGTGCCTGGGAAGCAGAAGTGTTCACATTGCTTCACAGAATCGCTTTTGTGCAGAAAACAGTAACACTTGCTCAGAACGAAAGAAAGCACAGAGCCCCAGATTTTATGTTGCCCTGGGGAGCTTGCAGAGCACTGGGGAAAGGCAGGCAGAGAATTCCTTGCTAGCACCTTCTCTGTGCCTGGGAAGCAGAAGTGTTCACATTGCTTCGCAGAATCGCTTTTGTGCAGAAAACAGTAACACTTGTTCAGAACGAAAGAAAGCACAGAGCCCCAGATTTTATGTTGTCCTGGAGAGCTTGCAGAGCACTGGGGAAAGGCAGGCAGAGAATTCCCTGATAGCACCTTCTCTGTGCCTGTTCACATTGCTTCGCAGAATCGCTTTTGTGCAGAAAACTGTAACACTTGTTCAGAAGGAAAGAAAGCACAGAGCCCCAGATTTGCTGTTGTCCTGGAGAGCTTGCAGAGCACTGGGGAAAGGCAGGCAGAGAATTCCCTGCTAGCACCTTCTCTGTGCCTGGGAAGCAGAAGTGTTCACATTGCTTCGCAGAATCGCTTTTGTGCAGAAAACAGTAACACTTGTTCAGAAGGAAAGAAAGCACAGAGCCCCAGATTCTATGTTGTCCTGGAGAGCTTGCAGAGCACTGGGGAAAGGCAGGCAGAGAATTCCCTGCTAGCACCTTCTCTGTGCCTGGGAAGCAGAAGTGTTCACATTGCTTCGCAAGAATCGCTTTTGTGCAGAAAACACTAACACTTGTTCAGAAGGAAAGAAAGCACAGAGCCCCAGATTTTATGTTGTCCTGGAGAGCTTGCAGAGCACTGGGGAAAGGCAGGCAGAGAATTCCTTGCTAGCACCTTCTCTGTGCCTGGGAAGCAGAAGTGTTCACATTGCTTCGCAAGAATCGCTTTTGTGCAGAAAACAGTAACACTTGTTCAGAAGGAAAGAAAGCACAGAGCCCCAGATTCTATGTTGTCCTGGAGAGCTTGCAGAGCACTGGGGAAAGGCAGGCAGAGAATTCCCTGATAGCACCTTCTCTGTGCCTGTTCACATTGCTTCGCAGAATCTCTTTTGTGCAGAAAACTGTAACACTTGTTCAGAAGGAAAGAAAGCACAGAGCCCCAGATTTGCTGTTGTCCTGGAGAGCTTGCAGAGCACTGGGGAAAGGCAGGCAGAGAATTCCTTGCTAGCACCTTCTCTGTGCCTGGGAAGCAGAAGTGTTCACATTGCTTTGCAGAATCGCTTTTGTGCAGAAAACAGTAACACTTGTTCAGAACGAAAGAAAGCACAGAGCCCCAGATTCTATGTTGTCCTGGAGAGCTTGCAGAGCACTGGGGAAAGGCAGGCAGAGAATTCCCTGCTAGCACCTTCTCTGTGCCTGGGAAGCAGAAGTGTTCACATTGCTTCGCAGAATCGCTTTTGTGCAGAAAACAGTAACACTTGTTCAGAACGAAAGAAAGCACAGAGCCCCAGATTCTATGTTGTCCTGGAGAGCTTGCAGAGCACTGGGGAAAGGCAGGCAGAGAATTCCCTGATAGCACCTTCTCTGTGCCTGGGAAGCAGAAGTGTTCACATTGCTTTGCAGAATCGCTTTTGTGCAGAAAACACTAACACTTGCTCAGAACGAAAGAAAGCACAGAGCCCCAGATTTTATGTTGCCCTGGGGAGCTTGCAGAGCACTGGGGAAAGGCAGGCAGAGAATTCCTTGCTAGGACCTTCTCTGTGCCTGGGAAGCAGAAGTGTTCACATTGCTTCGCAGAATCGCTTTTGTGCAGAAAACAGTAACACTTGTTCAGAACGAAAGAAAGCACAGAGCCCCAGATTTTATGTTGTCCTGGAGAGCTTGCAGAGCACTGGGGAAAGGCAGGCAGAGAATTCCCTGATAGCACCTTCTCTGTGCCTGTTCACATTGCTTCGCAGAATCGCTTTTGTGCAGAAAACAGTAACACTTGTTCAGAAGGAAAGAAAGCACAGAGCCCCAGATTCTATGTTGTCCTGGAGAGCTTGCAGAGCACTGGGGAAAGGCAGGCAGAGAATTCCCTGCTAGCACCTTCTCTGTGCCTGGGAAGCAGAAGTGTTCACATTGCTTCGCAGAATCGCTTTTGTGCAGAAAACAGTAACACTTGTTCAGAAGGAAAGAAAGCACAGAGCCCCAGATTCTATGTTGTCCTGGAGAGCTTGCAGAGCACTGGGGAAAGGCAGGCAGAGAATTCCCTGCTAGCACCTTCTCTGTGCCTGGGAAGCAGAAGTGTTCACATTGCTTCGCAAGAATCGCTTTTGTGCAGAAAACACTAACACTTGTTCAGAAGGAAAGAAAGCACAGAGCCCCAGATTCTATGTTGTCCTGGAGAGCTTGCAGAGCACTGGGGAAAGGCAGGCAGAGAACTCCTTGCTAGCACCTTCTCTGTGCCTGGGAAGCAGAAGTGTTCACATCGCTTCGCAAGAATCGCTTTTGTGCAGAAAACAGTAACACTTGTTCAGAACGAAAGAAAGCACAGAGCCCCAGATTCTATGTTGTCCTGGAGAGCTTGCAGAGCACTGGGGAAAGGCAGGCAGAGAATTCCCTGCTAGCACCTTCTCTGTGCCTGGGAAGCAGAAGTGTTCACATTGCTTCGCAGAATCGCTTTTGTGCAGAAAACACTAACACTTGTTCAGAACGAAAGAAAGCACAGAGCCCCAGATTCTATGTTGTCCTGGAGAGCTTGCAGAGCACTGGGGAAAGGCAGGCAGAGAATTCCCTGCTAGCACCTTCTCTGTGCCTGTTCACATTGCTTCGCAGAATCGCTTTTGTGCAGAAAACAGTAACACTTGTTCAGAACGAAAGAAAGCACAGAGCCCCAGATTCTATGTTGTCCTGGAGAGCTTGCAGAGCACTGGGGAAAGGCAGGCAGAGAATTCCCTGCTAGCACCTTCTCTGTGCCTGGGAAGCAGAAGTGTTCACATTGCTTCGCAGAATCGCTTTTGTGCAGAAAACAGTAACACTTGTTCAGAAGGAAAAAAGCACAGAGCCCCAGATTCTATGTTGTCCTGGAGAGCTTGCAGAGCACTGGGGAAAGGCAGGCAGAGAATTCCCTGCTAGCACCTTCTCTGTGCCTGGGAAGCAGAAGTGTTCACATTGCTTCACAGAATCGCTTTTGTGCAGAAAACAGTAACACTTGCTCAGAACGAAAGAAAGCACAGAGCCCCAGATTTTATGTTGCCCTGGGGAGCTTGCAGAGCACTGGGGAAAGGCAGGCAGAGAATTCCTTGCTAGCACCTTCTCTGTGCCTGGGAAGCAGAAGTGTTCACATTGCTTCGCAGAATCGCTTTTGTGCAGAAAACAGTAACACTTGTTCAGAACGAAAGAAAGCACAGAGCCCCAGATTTTATGTTGTCCTGGAGAGCTTGCAGAGCACTGGGGAAAGGCAGGCAGAGAATTCCCTGATAGCACCTTCTCTGTGCCTGTTCACATTGCTTCGCAGAATCGCTTTTGTGCAGAAAACTGTAACACTTGTTCAGAAGGAAAGAAAGCACAGAGCCCCAGATTTGCTGTTGTCCTGGAGAGCTTGCAGAGCACTGGGGAAAGGCAGGCAGAGAATTCCCTGCTAGCACCTTCTCTGTGCCTGGGAAGCAGAAGTGTTCACATTGCTTCGCAGAATCGCTTTTGTGCAGAAAACAGTAACACTTGTTCAGAAGGAAAGAAAGCACAGAGCCCCAGATTCTATGTTGTCCTGTAGAGCTTGCAGAGCACTGGGGAAAGGCAGGCAGAGAATTCCCTGCTAGCACCTTCTCTGTGCCTGGGAAGCAGAAGTGTTCACATTGCTTCGCAAGAATCGCTTTTGTGCAGAAAACACTAACACTTGTTCAGAAGGAAAGAAAGCACAGAGCCCCAGATTTTATGTTGTCCTGGAGAGCTTGCAGAGCACTGGGGAAAGGCAGGCAGAGAATTCCTTGCTAGCACCTTCTCTGTGCCTGGGAAGCAGAAGTGTTCACATTGCTTCGCAAGAATCGCTTTTGTGCAGAAAACAGTAACACTTGTTCAGAAGGAAAGAAAGCACAGAGCCCCAGATTTTATGTTGTCCTGGAGAGCTTGCAGAGCACTGGGGAAAGGCAGGCAGAGAATTCCCTGATAGCACCTTCTCTGTGCCTGTTCACATTGCTTCGCAGAATCGCTTTTGTGCAGAAAACTGTAACACTTGTTCAGAAGGAAAGAAAGCACAGAGCCCCAGATTTGCTGTTGTCCTGGAGAGCTTGCAGAGCACTGGGGAAAGGCAGGCAGAGAATTCCTTGCTAGCACCTTCTCTGTGCCTGGGAAGCAGAAGTGTTCACATTGCTTTGCAGAATCGCTTTTGTGCAGAAAACAGTAACACTTGTTCAGAACGAAAGAAAGCACAGAGCCCCAGATTCTATGTTGTCCTGGAGAGCTTGCAGAGCACTGGGGAAAGGCAGGCAGAGAATTCCCTGCTAGCACCTTCTCTGTGCCTGGGAAGCAGAAGTGTTCACATTGCTTCGCAGAATCGCTTTTGTGCAGAAAACAGTAACACTTGTTCAGAACGAAAGAAAGCACAGAGCCCCAGATTCTATGTTGTCCTGGAGAGCTTGCAGAGCACTGGGGAAAGGCAGGCAGAGAATTCCCTGATAGCACCTTCTCTGTGCCTGGGAAGCAGAAGTGTTCACATTGCTTTGCAGAATCGCTTTTGTGCAGAAAACACTAACACTTGCTCAGAACGAAAGAAAGCACAGAGCCCCAGATTTTATGTTGCCCTGGGGAGCTTGCAGAGCACTGGGGAAAGGCAGGCAGAGAATTCCTTGCTAGGACCTTCTCTGTGCCTGGGAAGCAGAAGTGTTCACATTGCTTCGCAGAATCGCTTTTGTGCAGAAAACAGTAACACTTGTTCAGAACGAAAGAAAGCACAGAGCCCCAGATTTTATGTTGTCCTGGAGAGCTTGCAGAGCACTGGGGAAAGGCAGGCAGAGAATTCCCTGATAGCACCTTCTCTGTGCCTGTTCACATTGCTTCGCAGAATCGCTTTTGTGCAGAAAACAGTAACACTTGTTCAGAAGGAAAGAAAGCACAGAGCCCCAGATTCTATGTTGTCCTGGAGAGCTTGCAGAGCACTGGGGAAAGGCAGGCAGAGAATTCCCTGCTAGCACCTTCTCTGTGCCTGGGAAGCAGAAGTGTTCACATTGCTTCGCAGAATCGCTTTTGTGCAGAAAACAGTAACACTTGTTCAGAAGGAAAGAAAGCACAGAGCCCCAGATTCTATGTTGTCCTGGAGAGCTTGCAGAGCACTGGGGAAAGGCAGGCAGAGAATTCCCTGCTAGCACCTTCTCTGTGCCTGGGAAGCAGAAGTGTTCACATTGCTTCGCAAGAATGGCTTTTGTGCAGAAAACACTAACACTTGTTCAGAAGGAAAGAAAGCACAGAGCCCCAGATTCTATGTTGTCCTGGAGAGCTTGCAGAGCACTGGGGAAAGGCAGGCAGAGAATTCCTTGCTAGCACCTTCTCTGTGCCTGGGAAGCAGAAGTGTTCACATTGCTTCGCATAATCGCTTTTGTGCAGAAAACAGTAACACTTGTTCAGAAGGAAAGAAAGCACAGAGCCCCAGATTTTATGTTGTCCTGGAGAGCTTGCAGAGCACTGGGGAAAGGCAGGCAGAGAATTCCCTGATAGCACCTTCTCTGTGCCTGGGAAGCAGAAGTGTTCACATTGCTTCGCAGAATCGCTTTTGTGCAGAAAACAGTAACACTTGTTCAGAAGGAAAGAAAGCACAGAGCCCCAGATTTGCTATTGTCCTGGAGAGCTTGCAGAGCACTGGGGAAAGGCAGGCAGAGAATTCCCTGCTAGCACCTTCTCTGTGCCTGGGAAGCAGAAGTGTTCACATTGCTTCGCAAGAATAGCTTTTGTGCAGAAAACAATAACAGTTGTTAGAACGAAAGAAAGCACAGAGCCCCAGATTCTATGTTGTCCTGGAGAGCTTGCAGAGCACTGGGGAAAGGCAGGCAGAGAATTCCCTGCTAGCACCTTCTCTGTGCCTGGGAAGCAGAAGTGTTCACATTGCTTCGCAGAATCGCTTTTGTGCAGAAAACAGCAACACTTGTTCAGAAGGAAAGAAAGCACAGAGCCCCAGATTCTATGTTGTCCTGGAGAGCTTGCAGAGCACTGGGGAAAGGCAGGCAGAGAATTCCCTGCTAGCACCTTCTCTGTGCCTGGGAAGCAGAAGTGTTCACATTGCTTTGCAGAATCGCTTTTGTGCAGAAAACAGTAACTCTTGTTCAGAACGAAAGAAAGCACAGAGCCCCAGATTCTATGTTGTCCTGGAGAGCTTGCAGAGCACTGGGGAAAGGCAGGCAGAGAATTCCCTGCTAGCACCTTCTCTGTGCCTGGGAAGCAGAAGTGTTCATATTGCTTCGCAGAATCGCTTTTGTGCAGAAAACAGTAACACTTGCTCAGAACGAAAGAAAGCACAGAGCCCCAGATTCTATGTTGTCCTGGAGAGCTTGCAGAGCACTGGGGAAAGGCAGGCAGAGAATTCCCTGCTAGCACCTTCTCTGTGCCTGGGAAGCAGAAGTGTTCACATTGCTTCGCAGAATCGCTTTTGTGCAGAAAACAGTAACACTTGTTCAGAAGGAAAGAAAGCACAGAGCCCCAGATTCTATGTTGTCCTGGGAAGCAGAAGTGTTCACATTGCTTCGCAGAATCGCTTTTGTGCAGAAAACACTAACACTTGTTCAGAAGGAAAGAAAGCACAGAGCCCCAGATTTTATGTTGTCCTGGAGAGCTTGCAGAGCACTGGGGAAAGGCAGGCAGAGAATTCCCTGATAGCACCTTCTCTGTGCCTGGGAAGCAGAAGTGTTCACATTGCTTCGCAGAATCGCTTTTGTGCAGAAAACAGTAACACTTGTTCAGAACGAAAGAAAGCACAGAGCCCCAGATTTGCTATTGTCCTGGAGAGCTTGCAGAGCACTGGGGAAAGGCAGGCAGAGAATTCCCTGCTAGCACCTTCTCTGTGCCTGGGAAGCAGAAGTGTTCACATTGCTTCGCAAGAATAGCTTTTGTGCAGAAAACACTAACAGTTGTTAGAACGAAAGAAAGCACAGAGCCCCAGATTCTATGTTGTCCTGGAGAGCTTGCAGAGCACTGGGGAAAGGCAGGCAGAGAATTCCCTGCTAGCACCTTCTCTGTGCCTGGGAAGCAGAAGTGTTCACATTGCTTCGCAGAATCGCTTTTGTGCAGAAAACAGCAACACTTGTTCAGAAGGAAAGAAAGCACAGAGCCCCAGATTCTATGTTGTCCTGGAGAGCTTGCAGAGCACTGGGGAAAGGCAGGCAGAGAATTCCCTGCTAGCACCTTCTCTGTGCCTGGGAAGCAGAAGTGTTCACATTGCTTTGCAGAATCGCTTTTGTGCAGAAAACAGTAACTCTTGTTCAGAACGAAAGAAAGCACAGAGCCCCAGATTCTATGTTGTCCTGGAGAGCTTGCAGAGCACTGGGGAAAGGCAGGCAGAGAATTCCCTGCTAGCACCTTCTCTGTGCCTGGGAAGCAGAAGTGTTCATATTGCTTCGCAGAATCGCTTTTGTGCAGAAAACAGTAACACTTGTTCAGAACGAAAGAAAGCACAGAGCCCCAGATTCTATGTTGTCCTGGAGAGCTTGCAGAGCACTGGGGAAAGGCAGGCAGAGAATTCCCTGCTAGCACCTTCTCTGTGCCTGGGAAGCAGAAGTGTTCACATTGCTTCGCAGAATCGCTTTTGTGCAGAAAACAGTAACACTTGTTCAGAAGGAAAGAAAGCACAGAGCCCCAGATTCTATGTTGTCCTGGGAAGCAGAAGTGTTCACATTGCTTCGCAGAATCGCTTTTGTGCAGAAAACACTAACACTTGTTCAGAACGAAAGAAAGCACAGAGCCCCAGATTCTATGTTGTCCTGGAGAGCTTGCAGAGCACTGGGGAAAGGCAGGCAGAGAATTCCCTGCTAGCACCTTCTCTGTGCCTGGGAAGCAGAAGTGTTCACATCGCTTCGCAAGAATCGCTTTTGTGCAGAAAACAGTAACACTTGTTCAGAAGGAAAGAAAGCACAGAGCCCCAGATTCTATGTTGTCCTGGAGAGCTTGCAGAGCACTGGGGAAAGGCAGGCAGAGAATTCCCTGATAGCACCTTCTCTGTGCCTGGGAAGCAGAAGTGTACACATTGCTTCGCAGAATCGCTTTTGTGCAGAAAACAGTAACACTTGTTCAGAAGGAAAGAAAGCACAGAGCCCCAGATTCTATGTTGTCCTGGAGAGCTTGCAGAGCACTGGGGAAAGGCAGGCAGAGAATTCCCTGCTAGCACCTTCTCTGTGCCTGTTCACATTGCTTCGCAGAATCGCTTTTGTGCAGAAAACAGTAACACTTGTTCAGAACGAAAGAAAGCACAGAGCCCCAGATTCTATGTTGTCCTGGAGAGCTTGCAGAGCACTGGGGAAAGGCAGGCAGAGAATTCCCTGCTAGCACCTTCTCTGTGCCTGGGAAGCAGAAGTGTTCACATTGCTTCGCAGAATCGCTTTTGTGCAGAAAACAGTAACACTTGTTCAGAAGGAAAGAAAGCACAGAGCCCCAGATTCTATGTTGTCCTGGAGAGCTTGCAGAGCACTGGGGAAAGGCAGGCAGAGAATTCCCTGATAGCACCTTCTCTGTGCCTTTTCACATTGCTTCGCATAATCGCTTTTGTGCAGAAAACACTAACACTTGTTCAGAAGGAAAGAAAGCACAGAGCCCCAGATTCTATGTTGTCCTGGAGAGCTTGCAGAGCACTGGGGAAAGGCAGGCAGAGAATTCCTTGCTAGCACCTTCTCTGTGCCTGGGAAGCAGAAGTGTTCACATTGCTTCGCAAGAATCGCTTTTGTGCAGAAAACACTAACACTTGTTCAGAAGGAAAGAAAGCACAGAGCCCCAGATTTTATGTTGTCCTGGAGAGCTTGCAGAGCACTGGGGAAAGGCAGGCAGAGAACTCCTTGCTAGCACCTTCTCTGTGCCTGGGAAGCAGAAGTGTTCACATCGCTTCGCAAGAATCGCTTTTGTGCAGAAAACAGTAACACTTGTTCAGAACGAAAGAAAGCACAGAGCCCCAGATTCTATGTTGTCCTGGAGAGCTTGCAGAGCACTGGGGAAAGGCAGGCAGAGAATTCCCTGCTAGCACCTTCTCTGTGCCTGGGAAGCAGAAGTGTTCACATTGCTTCGCAGAATCGCTTTTGTGCAGAAAACACTAACACTTGTTCAGAACGAAAGAAAGCACAGAGCCCCAGATTCTATGTTGTCCTGGAGAGCTTGCAGAGCACTGGGGAAAGGCAGGCAGAGAATTCCCTGCTAGCACCTTCTCTGTGCCTGTTCACATTGCTTCGCAGAATCGCTTTTGTGCAGAAAACAGTAACACTTGTTCAGAACGAAAGAAAGCACAGAGCCCCAGATTCTATGTTGTCCTGGAGAGCTTGCAGAGCACTGGGGAAAGGCAGGCAGAGAATTCCCTGCTAGCACCTTCTCTGTGCCTGGGAAGCAGAAGTGTTCACATTGCTTCGCAGAATCGCTTTTGTGCAGAAAACAGTAACACTTGTTCAGAAGGAAAAAAAGCACAGAGCCCCAGATTCTATGTTGTCCTGGAGAGCTTGCAGAGCACTGGGGAAAGGCAGGCAGAGAATTCCCTGCTAGCACCTTCTCTGTGCCTGGGAAGCAGAAGTGTTCACATTGCTTCACAGAATCGCTTTTGTGCAGAAAACAGTAACACTTGCTCAGAACGAAAGAAAGCACAGAGCCCCAGATTTTATGTTGCCCTGGGGAGCTTGCAGAGCACTGGGGAAAGGCAGGCAGAGAATTCCTTGCTAGCACCTTCTCTGTGCCTGGGAAGCAGAAGTGTTCACATTGCTTCGCAGAATCGCTTTTGTGCAGAAAACAGTAACACTTGTTCAGAAGGAAAGAAAGCACAGAGCCCCAGATTTTATGTTGTCCTGGAGAGCTTGCAGAGCACTGGGGAAAGGCAGGCAGAGAATTCCCTGATAGCACCTTCTCTGTGCCTGTTCACATTGCTTCGCAGAATCGCTTTTGTGCAGAAAACAGTAACACTTGTTCAGAAGGAAAGAAAGCACAGAGCCCCAGATTTGCTGTTGTCCTGGAGAGCTTGCAGAGCACTGGGGAAAGGCAGGCAGAGAATTCCCTGCTAGCACCTTCTCTGTGCCTGGGAAGCAGAAGTGTTCACATTGCTTTGCAGAATCGCTTTTGTGCAGAAAACACTAACACTTGTTCAGAAGGAAAGAAAGCACAGAGCCCCAGATTTTATGTTGTCCTGGAGAGCTTGCAGAGCACTGGGGAAAGGCAGGCAGAGAATTCCCTGCTAGCACCTTCTCTGTGCCTGGGAAGCAGAAGTGTTCACATTGCTTCGCAAGAATCGCTTTTGTGCAGAAAACACTAACACTTGTTCAGAACGAAAGAAAGCACAGAGCCCCAGATTCTATGTTGCCCTGGAGAGCTTGCAGAGCACTGGGGAAAGGCAGGCAGAGAATTCCCTGCTAGCACCTTCTCTGTGCCTGGGAAGCAGAAGTGTTCACATTGCTTCGCAAGAATCGCTTTTGTGCAGAAAACACTAACACTTGTTCAGAAGGAAAGAAAGCACAGAGCCCCAGATTTTATGTTGTCCTGGAGAGCTTGCAGAGCACTGGGGAAAGGCAGGCAGAGAATTCCTTGCTAGCACCTTCTCTGTGCCTGGGAAGCAGAAGTGTTCACATTGCTTCGCAAGAATCGCTTTTGTGCAGAAAACAGTAACACTTGTTCAGAAGGAAAGAAAGCACAGAGCCCCAGATTTTATGTTGTCCTGGAGAGCTTGCAGAGCACTGGGGAAAGGCAGGCAGAGAATTCCCTGATAGCACCTTCTCTGTGCCTGTTCACATTGCTTCGCAGAATCGCTTTTGTGCAGAAAACTGTAACACTTGTTCAGAAGGAAAGAAAGCACAGAGCCCCAGATTTGCTGTTGTCCTGGAGAGCTTGCAGAGCACTGGGGAAAGGCAGGCAGAGAATTCCTTGCTAGCACCTTCTCTGTGCCTGGGAAGCAGAAGTGTTCACATTGCTTTGCAGAATCGCTTTTGTGCAGAAAACAGTAACACTTGTTCAGAACGAAAGAAAGCACAGAGCCCCAGATTCTATGTTGTCCTGGAGAGCTTGCAGAGCACTGGGGAAAGGCAGGCAGAGAATTCCCTGCTAGCACCTTCTCTGTGCCTGGGAAGCAGAAGTGTTCACATTGCTTCGCAGAATCGCTTTTGTGCAGAAAACAGTAACACTTGTTCAGAACGAAAGAAAGAACAGAGCCCCAGATTCTATGTTGTCCTGGAGAGCTTGCAGAGCACTGGGGAAAGGCAGGCAGAGAATTCCCTGATAGCACCTTCTCTGTGCCTGGGAAGCAGAAGTGTTCACATTGCTTCGCAGAATCGCTTTTGTGCAGAAAACAGTAACACTTGCTCAGAACGAAAGAAAGCACAGAGCCCCAGATTTTATGTTGCCCTGGGGAGCTTGCAGAGCACTGGGGAAAGGCAGGCAGAGAATTCCTTGCTAGCACCTTCTCTGTGCCTGGGAAGCAGAAGTGTTCACATTGCTTCGCAGAATCGCTTTTGTGCAGAAAACAGTAACACTTGTTCAGAACGAAAGAAAGCACAGAGCCCCAGATTTTATGTTGTCCTGGAGAGCTTGCAGAGCACTGGGGAAAGGCAGGCAGAGAATTCCCTGCTAGCACCTTCTCTGTGCCTGTTCACATTGCTTCGCAGAATCGCTTTTGTGCAGAAAACAGTAACACTTGTTCAGAAGGAAAGAAAGCACAGAGCCCCAGATTCTATGTTGTCCTGGAGAGCTTGCAGAGCACTGGGGAAAGGCAGGCAGAGAATTCCCTGCTAGCACCTTCTCTGTGCCTGGGAAGCAGAAGTGTTCACATTGCTTCGCAGAATCGCTTTTGTGCAGAAAACAGTAACACTTGTTCAGAAGGAAAGAAAGCACAGAGCCCCAGATTTTATGTTGTCCTGGAGAGCTTGCAGACCACTGGGGAAAGGCAGGCAGAGAATTCCCTGATAGCACCTTCTCTGTGCCTGGGAAGCAGAAGTGTTCACATTGCTTCGCAGAATCGCTTTTGTGCAGAAAACAGTAACACTTGTTCAGAACGAAAGAAAGCACAGAGCCCCAGATTTGCTATTGTCCTGGAGAGCTTGCAGAGCACTGGGGAAAGGCAGGCAGAGAATTCCCTGCTAGCACCTTCTCTGTGCCTGGGAAGCAGAAGTGTTCACATTGCTTCGCAAGAATAGCTTTTGTGCAGAAAACAGTAACACTTGTTCAGAACGAAAGAAAGCACAGAGCCCCAGATTCTATGTTGTCCTGGAGAGCTTGCAGAGCACTGGGGAAAGGCAGGCAGAGAATTCCCTGCTAGCACCTTCTCTGTGCCTGGGAAGCAGAAGTGTTCACATTGCTTCGCAGAATCGCTTTTGTGCAGAAAACAGCAACACTTGTTCAGAAGGAAAGAAAGCACAGAGCCCCAGATTCTATGTTGTCCTGGAGAGCTTGCAGAGCACTGGGGAAAGGCAGGCAGAGAATTCCCTGCTAGCACCTTCTCTGTGCCTGGGAAGCAGAAGTGTTCACATTGCTTTGCAGAATCGCTTTTGTGCAGAAAACAGTAACACTTGTTCAGAACGAAAGAAAGCACAGAGCCCCAGATTCTATGTTGTCCTGGAGAGCTTGCAGAGCACTGGGGAAAGGCAGGCAGAGAATTCCCTGCTAGCACCTTCTCTGTGCCTGGGAAGCAGAAGTGTTCATATTGCTTCGCAGAATCGCTTTTGTGCAGAAAACATTAACACTTGTTCAGAAGGAAAGAAAGCACAGAGCCCCAGATTCTATGTTGTCCTGGAGAGCTTGCAGAGCACTGGGGAAAGGCAGGCAGAGAATTCCCTGCTAGCACCTTCTCTGTGCCTGGGAAGCAGAAGTGTTCACATTGCTTCGCAGAATCGCTTTTGTGCAGAAAACAGTAACACTTGTTCAGAAGGAAAGAAAGCACAGAGCCCCAGATTCTATGTTGTCCTGGAGAGCTTGCAGAGCACTGGGGAAAGGCAGGCAGAGAATTCCCTGCTAGCACCTTCTCTGTGCCTGGGAAGCAGAAGTGTTCACATTGCTTCGCAGAATCGCTTTTGTGCAGAAAACACTAACACTTGTTCAGAACGAAAGAAAGCACAGAGCCGCAGATTCTATGTTGTCCTGGAGAGCTTGCAGAGCACTGGGGAAAGGCAGGCAGAGAATTCCCTGCTAGCACCTTCTCTGTGCCTGGGAAGCAGAAGTGTTCACATCGCTTCGCAAGAATCGCTTTTGTGCAGAAAACAGTAACACTTGTTCAGAAGGAAAGAAAGCACAGAGCCCCAGATTCTATGTTGTCCTGGAGAGCTTGCAGAGCACTGGGGAAAGGCAGGCAGAGAATTCCCTGATAGCACCTTCTCTGTGCCTGGGAAGCAGAAGTGTACACATTGCTTCGCAGAATCGCTTTTGTGCAGAAAACAGTAACACTTGTTCAGAAGGAAAGAAAGCACAGAGCCCCAGATTCTATGTTGTCCTGGAGAGCTTGCAGAGCACTGGGGAAAGGCAGGCAGAGAATTCCCTGCTAGCACCTTCTCTGTGCCTGTTCACATTGCTTCGCAGAATCGCTTTTGTGCAGAAAACAGTAACACTTGTTCAGAACGAAAGAAAGCACAGAGCCCCAGATTCTATGTTGTCCTGGAGAGCTTGCAGAGCACTGGGGAAAGGCAGGCAGAGAATTCCCTGCTAGCACCTTCTCTGTGCCTGGGAAGCAGAAGTGTTCACATTGCTTCGCAGAATCGCTTTTGTGCAGAAAACAGTAACACTTGTTCAGAAGGAAAGAAAGCACAGAGCCCCAGATTCTATGTTGTCCTGGAGAGCTTGCAGAGCACTGGGGAAAGGCAGGCAGAGAATTCCCTGATAGCACCTTCTCTGTGCCTTTTCACATTGCTTCGCATAATCGCTTTTGTGCAGAAAACACTAACACTTGTTCAGAAGGAAAGAAAGCACAGAGCCCCAGATTCTATGTTGTCCTGGAGAGCTTGCAGAGCACTGGGGAAAGGCAGGCAGAGAATTCCTTGCTAGCACCTTCTCTGTGCCTGGGAAGCAGAAGTGTTCACATTGCTTCGCAAGAATCGCTTTTGTGCAGAAAACACTAACACTTGTTCAGAAGGAAAGAAAGCACAGAGCCCCAGATTTTATGTTGTCCTGGAGAGCTTGCAGAGCACTGGGGAAAGGCAGGCAGAGAACTCCTTGCTAGCACCTTCTCTGTGCCTGGGAAGCAGAAGTGTTCACATCGCTTCGCAAGAATCGCTTTTGTGCAGAAAACAGTAACACTTGTTCAGAAGGAAAGAAAGCACAGAGCCCCAGATTCTATGTTGTCCTGGAGAGCTTGCAGAGCACTGGGGAAAGGCAGGCAGAGAATTCCCTGATAGCACCTTCTCTGTGCCTGTTCACATTGCTTCGCAGAATCGCTTTTGTGCAGAAAACAGTAACACTTGTTCAGAAGGAAAGAAAGCACAGAGCCCCAGATTCTATGTTGTCCTGGAGAGCTTGCAGAGCACTGGGGAAAGGCAGGCAGAGAATTCCCTGCTAGCACCTTCTCTGTGCCTGGGAAGCAGAAGTGTTCACATTGCTTCGCAGAATCGCTTTTGTGCAGAAAACAGTAACACTTGTTCAGAAGGAAAGAAAGCACAGAGCCCCAGATTCTATGTTGTCCTGGAGAGCTTGCAGAGCACTGGGGAAAGGCAGGCAGAGAATTCCCTGCTAGCACCTTCTCTGTGCCTGGGAAGCAGAAGTGTTCACATTGCTTCGCAAGAATCGCTTTTGTGCAGAAAACACTAACACTTGTTCAGAAGGAAAGAAAGCACAGAGCCCCAGATTTGCTGTTGTCCTGGAGAGCTTGCAGAGCACTGGGGAAAGGCAGGCAGAGAATTCCTTGCTAGCACCTTCTCTGTGCCTGGGAAGCAGAAGTGTTCACATTGCTTCGCAGAATCGCTTTTGTGCAGAAAACAGTAACACTTGTTCAGAAGGAAAGAAAGCACAGAGCCCCAGATTTTATGTTGTCCTGGAGAGCTTGCAGACCACTGGGGAAAGGCAGGCAGAGAATTCCCTGATAGCACATTCTCTGTGCCTGTTCACATTGCTTCGCAGAATCGCTTTTGTGCAGAAAACTGTAACACTTGTTCAGAAGGAAAGAAAGCACAGAGCCCCAGATTTGCTGTTGTCCTGGAGAGCTTGCAGAGCACTGGGGAAAGGCAGGCAGAGAATTCCTTGCTAGCACCTTCTCTGTGCCTGGGAAGCAGAAGTGTTCACATTGCTTCGCAGAATCGCTTTTGTGCAGAAAACAGTAACACTTGTTCAGAAGGAAGGAAAGCACAGAGCCCCAGATTTTATGTTGTCCTGGAGAGCTTGCAGAGCACTGGGGAAAGGCAGGCAGAGAATTCCCTGATAGCACCTTCTCTGTGCCTGTTCACATTGCTTCGCAGAATCGCTTTTGTGCAGAAAACATTAACACTTGTTCAGAAGGAAAGAAAGCACAGAGCCCCAGATTCTATGTTGTCCTGGAGAGCTTGCAGAGCACTGGGGAAAGGCAGGCAGAGAATTCCCTGCTAGCACCTTCTCTGTGCCTGGGAAGCAGAAGTGTTCACATTGCTTCGCAGAATCTCTTTTGTGCAGAAAACAGTAACACTTGTTCAGAAGGAAAGAAAGCACAGAGCCCCAGATTCTATGTTGTCCTGGAGAGCTTGCAGAGCACTGGGGAAAGGCAGGCAGAGAATTCCCTGCTAGCACCTTCTCTGTGCCTGGGAAGCAGAAGTGTTCACATTGCTTCGCAAGAATCGCTTTTGTGCAGAAAACACTAACACTTGTTCAGAAGGAAAGAAAGCACAGAGCCCCAGATTTTATGTTGTCCTGGAGAGCTTGCAGAGCACTGGGGAAAGGCAGGCAGAGAATTCCTTGCTAGCACCTTCTCTGTGCCTGGGAAGCAGAAGTGTTCACATTGCTTCGCAGAATCGCTTTTGTGCAGAAAACAGTAACACTTGTTCAGAAGGAAAGAAAGCACAGAGCCCCAGATTTTATGTTGTCCTGGAGAGCTTGCAGACCACTGGGGAAAGGCAGGCAGAGAATTCCCTGATAGCACCTTCTCTGTGCCTGGGAAGCAGAAGTGTTCACATTGCTTCGCAGAATCGCTTTTGTGCAGAAAACAGTAACACTTGTTCAGAAGGAAAGAAAGCACAGAGCCCCAGATTTTATGTTGTCCTGGAGAGCTTGCAGACCACTGGGGAAAGGCAGGCAGAGAATTCCCTGATAGCACCTTCTCTGTGCCTGTTCACATTGCTTCGCAGAATCGCTTTTGTGCAGAAAACTGTAACACTTTTTCAGAAGGAAAGAAAGCACAGAGCCCCAGATTTGCTATTGTCCTGGAGAGCTTGCAGAGCACTGGGGAAAGGCAGGCAGAGAATTCCCTGCTAGCACCTTCTCTGTGCCTGGGAAGCAGAAGTGTTCACATTGCTTCGCAAGAATAGCTTTTGTGCAGAAAACACTAACAGTTGTTAGAACGAAAGAAAGCACAGAGCCCCAGATTCTATGTTGTCCTGGAGAGCTTGCAGAGCACTGGGGAAAGGCAGGCAGAGAATTCCCTGCTAGCACCTTCTCTGTGCCTGGGAAGCAGAAGTGTTCACATTGCTTTGCAGAATCGGTTTTGTGCAGAAAACTGTAACACTTGTTCAGAAGGAAAGAAAGCACAGAGCCCCAGATTCTATGTTGTCCTGGAGAGCTTGCAGAGCACTGGGGAAAGGCAGGCAGAGAATTCCCTGCTAGCACCTTCTCTGTGCCTGGGAAGCAGAAGTGTTCACATTGCTTTGCAGAATCGCTTTTGTGCAGAAAACTGTAACACTTGTTCAGAACGAAAGAAAGCACAGAGCCCCAGATTCTATGTTGTCCTGGAGAGCTTGCAGAGCACTGGGGAAAGGCAGGCAGAGAATTCCCTGCTAGCACCTTCTCTGTGCCTGGGAAGCAGAAGTGTTCATATTGCTTCGCAGAATCGCTTTTGTGCAGAAAACATTAACACTTGTTCAGAAGGAAAGAAAGCACAGAGCCCCAGATTCTATGTTGTCCTGGAGAGCTTGCAGAGCACTGGGGAAAGGCAGGCAGAGAATTCCCTGCTAGCACCTTCTCTGTGCCTGGGAAGCAGAAGTGTTCACATCGCTTCGCAAGAATCGCTTTTGTGCAGAAAACACTAACACTTGTTCAGAAGGAAAGAAAGCACAGAGCCCCAGATTCTATGTTGTCCTGGAGAGCTTGCAGAGCACTGGGGAAAGGCAGGCAGAGAATTCCCTGATAGCACCTTCTCTGTGCCTGGGAAGCAGAAGTGTACACATTGCTTCGCAGAATCGCTTTTGTGCAGAAAACAGTAACACTTGTTCAGAAGGAAAGAAAGCACAGAGCCCCAGATTCTATGTTGTCCTGGAGAGCTTGCAGAGCACTGGGGAAAGGCAGGCAGAGAATTCCCTGCTAGCACCTTCTCTGTGCCTGTTCACATTGCTTCGCAGAATCGCTTTTGTGCAGAAAACAGTAACACTTGTTCAGAACGAAAGAAAGCACAGAGCCCCAGATTCTATGTTGTCCTGGAGAGCTTGCAGAGCACTGGGGAAAGGCAGGCAGAGAATTCCCTGCTAGCACCTTCTCTGTGCCTGGGAAGCAGAAGTGTTCACATTGCTTCGCAGAATCGCTTTTGTGCAGAAAACAGTAACACTTGTTCAGAAGGAAAGAAAGCACAGAGCCCCAGATTCTATGTTGTCCTGGAGAGCTTGCAGAGCACTGGGGAAAGGCAGGCAGAGAATTCCCTGATAGCACCTTCTCTGTGCCTTTTCACATTGCTTCGCATAATCGCTTTTGTGCAGAAAACACTAACACTTGTTCAGAAGGAAAGAAAGCACAGAGCCCCAGATTCTATGTTGTCCTGGAGAGCTTGCAGAGCACTGGGGAAAGGCAGGCAGAGAATTCCTTGCTAGCACCTTCTCTGTGCCTGGGAAGCAGAAGTGTTCACATTGCTTCGCAAGAATCGCTTTTGTGCAGAAAACACTAACACTTGTTCAGAAGGAAAGAAAGCACAGAGCCCCAGATTTTATGTTGTCCTGGAGAGCTTGCAGAGCACTGGGGAAAGGCAGGCAGAGAATTCCCTGATAGCACCTTCTCTGTGCCTGTTCACATTGCTTCGCAGAATCGCTTTTGTGCAGAAAACAGTAACACTTGTTCAGAAGGAAAGAAAGCACAGAGCCCCAGATTCTATGTTGTCCTGGAGAGCTTGCAGAGCACTGGGGAAAGGCAGGCAGAGAATTCCCTGCTAGCACCTTCTCTGTGCCTGGGAAGCAGAAGTGTTCACATTGCTTCGCAGAATCGCTTTTGTGCAGAAAACAGTAACACTTGTTCAGAAGGAAAGAAAGCACAGAGCCCCAGATTCTATGTTGTCCTGGAGAGCTTGCAGAGCACTGGGGAAAGGCAGGCAGAGAATTCCTTGCTAGCACCTTCTCTGTGCCTGGGAAGCAGAAGTGTTCACATTGCTTCGCAGAATCGCTTTTGTGCAGAAAACAGTAACACTTGTTCAGAAGGAAAGAAAGCACAGAGCCCCAGATTTTATGTTGTCCTGGAGAGCTTGCAGACCACTGGGGAAAGGCAGGCAGAGAATTCCCTGATAGCACCTTCTCTGTGCCTGTTCACATTGCTTCGCAGAATCGCTTTTGTGCAGAAAACTGTAACACTTGTTCAGAAGGAAAGAAAGCACAGAGCCCCAGATTTGCTGTTGTCCTGGAGAGCTTGCAGAGCACTGGGGAAAGGCAGGCAGAGAATTCCTTGCTAGCACCTTCTCTGTGCCTGGGAAGCAGAAGTGTTCACATTGCTTCGCAGAATCGCTTTTGTGCAGAAAACAGTAACACTTGTTCAGAAGGAAAGAAAGCACAGAGCCCCAGATTTTATGTTGTCCTGGAGAGCTTGCAGAGCACTGGGGAAAGGCAGGCAGAGAATTCCCTGATAGCACCTTCTCTGTGCCTGTTCACATTGCTTCGCAGAATCGCTTTTGTGCAGAAAACAGTAACACTTGTTCAGAAGGAAAGAAAGCACAGAGCCCCAGATTCTATGTTGTCCTGGAGAGCTTGCAGAGCACTGGGGAAAGGAAGGCAGAGAATTCCCTGCTAGCACCTTCTCTGTGCCTGGGAAGCAGAAGTGTTCACATTGCTTCGCAGAATCTCTTTTGTGCAGAAAACAGTAACACTTGTTCAGAAGGAAAGAAAGCACAGAGCCCCAGATTCTATGTTGTCCTGGAGAGCTTGCAGAGCACTGGGGAAAGGCAGGCAGAGAATTCCCTGCTAGCACCTTCTCTGTGCCTGGGAAGCAGAAGTGTTCACATTGCTTCGCAAGAATCGCTTTTGTGCAGAAAACACTAACACTTGTTCAGAAGGAAAGAAAGCACAGAGCCCCAGATTTTATGTTGTCCTGGAGAGCTTGCAGAGCACTGGGGAAAGGCAGGCAGAGAATTCCTTGCTAGCACCTTCTCTGTGCCTGGGAAGCAGAAGTGTTCACATTGCTTCGCAGAATCGCTTTTGTGCAGAAAACAGTAACACTTGTTCAGAAGGAAAGAAAGCACAGAGCCCCAGATTTTATGTTGTCCTGGAGAGCTTGCAGACCACTGGGGAAAGGCAGGCAGAGAATTCCCTGATAGCACCTTCTCTGTGCCTGTTCACATTGCTTCGCAGAATCGCTTTTGTGCAGAAAACTGTAACACTTTTTCAGAAGGAAAGAAAGCACAGAGCCCCAGATTCTATGTTGTCCTGGAGAGCTTGCAGAGCACTGGGGAAAGGCAGGCAGAGAATTCCTTGCTAGCACCTTCTCTGTGCCTGGGAAGCAGAAGTGTTCACATTGCTTTGCAGAATCGCTTTTGTGCAGAAAACACTAACACTTGTTCAGAAGGAAAGAAAGCACAGAGCCCCAGATTCTATGTTGTCCTGGAGAGCTTGCAGAGCACTGGGGAAAGGCAGGCAGAGAATTCCCTGCTAGCACCTTCTCTGTGCCTGGGAAGCAGAAGTGTTCACATTGCTTCGCAGAATCGCTTTTGTGCAGAAAACACTAACACTTGTTCAGAACGAAAGAAAGCACAGAGCCCCATATTCTATGTTGTCCTGGAGAGCTTGCAGAGCACTGGGGAAAGGCAGGCAGAGAATTCCCTGATAGCACCTTCTCTGTGCCTGGGAAGCAGAAGTGTTCACATTGCTTCGCAGAATCGCTTTTGTGCAGAAAACAGTAACACTTGTTCAGAACGAAAGAAAGCACAGAGCCCCAGATTTGCTATTGTCCTGGAGAGCTTGCAGAGCACTGGGGAAAGGCAGGCAGAGAATTCCCTGCTAGCACCTTCTCTGTGCCTGGGAAGCAGAAGTGTTCACATTGCTTCGCAAGAATAGCTTTTGTGCAGAAAACACTAACAGTTGTTAGAACGAAAGAAAGCACAGAGCCCCAGATTCTATGTTGTCCTGGAGAGCTTGCAGAGCACTGGGGAAAGGCAGGCAGAGAATTCCCTGCTAGCACCTTCTCTGTGCCTGGGAAGCAGAAGTGTTCACATTGCTTCGCAGAATCGCTTTTGTGCAGAAAACAGCAACACTTGTTCAGAAGGAAAGAAAGCACAGAGCCCCAGATTCTATGTTGTCCTGGAGAGCTTGCAGAGCACTGGGGAAAGGCAGGCAGAGAATTCCCTGCTAGCACCTTCTCTGTGCCTGGGAAGCAGAAGTGTTCACATTGCTTTGCAGAATCGCTTTTGTGCAGAAAACAGTAACACTTGTTCAGAACGAAAGAAAGCACAGAGCCCCAGATTCTATGTTGTCCTGGAGAGCTTGCAGAGCACTGGGGAAAGGCAGGCAGAGAATTCCCTGCTAGCACCTTCTCTGTGCCTGGGAAGCAGAAGTGTTCATATTGCTTCGCAGAATCGCTTTTGTGCAGAAAACAGTAACACTTGTTCAGAACGAAAGAAAGCACAGACCCCCAGATTCTATGTTGTCCTGGAGAGCTTGCAGAGCACTGGGGAAAGGCAGGCAGAGAATTCCCTGCTAGCACCTTCTCTGTGCCTGGGAAGCAGAAGTGTTCACATTGCTTCGCAGAATCGCTTTTGTGCAGAAAACAGTAACACTTGTTCAGAAGGAAAGAAAGCACAGAGCCCCAGATTCTATGTTGTCCTGGAGAGCTTGCAGAGCACTGGGGAAAGGCAGGCAGAGAATTCCCTGCTAGCACCTTCTCTGTGCCTGGGAAGCAGAAGTGTTCACATTGCTTCGCAGAATCGCTTTTGTGCAGAAAACAGTAACACTTGTTCAGAAGGAAAGAAAGCACAGAGCCCCAGATTCTATGTTGTCCTGGAGAGCTTGCAGAGCACTGGGGAAAGGCAGGCAGAGAATTCCCTGATAGCACCTTCTCTGTGCCTGGGAAGCAGAAGTGTACACATTGCTTCGCAGAATCGCTTTTGTGCAGAAAACAGTAACACTTGTTCAGAAGGAAAGAAAGCACAGAGCCCCAGATTCTATGTTGTCCTGGAGAGCTTGCAGAGCACTGGGGAAAGGCAGGCAGAGAATTCCCTGCTAGCACCTTCTCTGTGCCTGTTCACATTGCTTCGCAGAATCGCTTTTGTGCAGAAAACAGTAACACTTGTTCAGAACGAAAGAAAGCACAGAGCCCCAGATTCTATGTTGTCCTGGAGAGCTTGCAGAGCACTGGGGAAAGGCAGGCAGAGAATTCCCTGCTAGCACCTTCTCTGTGCCTGGGAAGCAGAAGTGTTCACATTGTTTCGCAGAATCGCTTTTGTGCAGAAAACAGTAACACTTGTTCAGAAGGAAAGAAAGCACAGAGCCCCAGATTCTATGTTGTCCTGGAGAGCTTGCAGAGCACTGGGGAAAGGCAGGCAGAGAATTCCCTGATAGCACCTTCTCTGTGCCTTTTCACATTGCTTCGCATAATCGCTTTTGTGCAGAAAACACTAACACTTGTTCAGAAGGAAAGAAAGCACAGAGCCCCAGATTCTATGTTGTCCTGGAGAGCTTGCAGAGCACTGGGGAAAGGCAGGCAGAGAATTCCTTGCTAGCACCTTCTCTGTGCCTGGGAAGCAGAAGTGTTCACATTGCTTCGCAAGAATCGCTTTTGTGCAGAAAACACTAACACTTGTTCAGAAGGAAAGAAAGCACAGAGCCCCAGATTTTATGTTGTCCTGGAGAGCTTGCAGAGCACTGGGGAAAGGCAGGCAGAGAATTCCCTGCTAGCACCTTCTCTGTGCCTGGGAAGCAGAAGTGTTCACATTGCTTCGCAGAATCGCTTTTGTGCAGAAAACACTAACACTTGTTCAGAACGAAAGAAAGCACAGAGCCCCAGATTCTATGTTGTCCTGGAGAGCTTGCAGAGCACTGGGGAAAGGCAGGCAGAGAATTCCCTGCTAGCACCTTCTCTGTGCCTGGGAAGCAGAAGTGTTCACATTGCTTTGCAGAATCGCTTTTGTGCAGAAAACAGTAACACTTGTTCAGAACGAAAGAAAGCACAGAGCCCCAGATTCTATGTTGTCCTGGAGAGCTTGCAGAGCACTGGGGAAAGGCAGGCAGAGAATTCCCTGCTAGCACCTTCTCTGTGCCTGGGAAGCAGAAGTGTTCATATTGCTTCGCAGAATCGCTTTTGTGCAGAAAACAGTAACACTTGTTCAGAACGAAAGAAAGCACAGACCCCCAGATTCTATGTTGTCCTGGAGAGCTTGCAGAGCACTGGGGAAAGGCAGGCAGAGAATTCCCTGCTAGCACCTTCTCTGTGCCTGGGAAGCAGAAGTGTTCACATTGCTTCGCAGAATCGCTTTTGTGCAGAAAACAGTAACACTTGTTCAGAAGGAAAGAAAGCACAGAGCCCCAGATTCTATGTTGTCCTGGAGAGCTTGCAGAGCACTGGGGAAAGGCAGGCAGAGAATTCCCTGCTAGCACCTTCTCTGTGCCTGGGAAGCAGAAGTGTTCACATTGCTTCGCAGAATCGCTTTTGTGCAGAAAACACTAACACTTGTTCAGAAGGAAAGAAAGCACAGAGCCCCAGATTCTATGTTGTCCTGGAGAGCTTGCAGAGCACTGGGGAAAGGCAGGCAGAGAATTCCCTGATAGCACCTTCTCTGTGCCTGGGAAGCAGAAGTGTACACATTGCTTCGCAGAATCGCTTTTGTGCAGAAAACAGTAACACTTGTTCAGAAGGAAAGAAAGCACAGAGCCCCAGATTCTATGTTGTCCTGGAGAGCTTGCAGAGCACTGGGGAAAGGCAGGCAGAGAATTCCCTGCTAGCACCTTCTCTGTGCCTGTTCACATTGCTTCGCAGTATCGCTTTTGTGCAGAAAACAGTAACACTTGTTCAGAAGGAAAGAAAGCACAGAGCCCCAGATTCTATGTTGTCCTGGAGAGCTTGCAGAGCACTGGGGAAAGGCAGGCAGAGAATTCCCTGCTAGCACCTTCTCTGTGCCTGGGAAGCAGAAGTGTTCACATTGCTTCGCAGAATCGCTTTTGTGCAGAAAACAGTAACACTTGTTCAGAAGGAAAGAAAGCACAGAGCCCCAGATTCTATGTTGTCCTGGAGAGCTTGCAGAGCACTGGGGAAAGGCAGGCAGAGAATTCCCTGATAGCACCTTCTCTGTGCCTTTTCACATTGCTTCGCATAATCGCTTTTGTGCAGAAAACACTAACACTTGTTCAGAAGGAAAGAAAGCACAGAGCCCCAGATTCTATGTTGTCCTGGAGAGCTTGCAGAGCACTGGGGAAAGGCAGGCAGAGAATTCCTTGCTAGCACCTTCTCTGTGCCTGGGAAGCAGAAGTGTTCACATTGCTTCGCAAGAATCGCTTTTGTGCAGAAAACACTAACACTTGTTCAGAAGGAAAGAAAGCACAGAGCCCCAGATTTTATGTTGTCCTGGAGAGCTTGCAGAGCACTGGGGAAAGGCAGGCAGAGAATTCCCTGCTAGCACCTTCTCTGTGCCTGGGAAGCAGAAGTGTTCACATTGCTTCGCAGAATCGCTTTTGTGCAGAAAACACTAACACTTGTTCAGAACGAAAGAAAGCACAGAGCCCCAGATTCTATGTTGTCCTGGAGAGCTTGCAGAGCACTGGGGAAAGGCAGGCAGAGAATTCCCTGCTAGCACCTTCTCTGTGCCTGTTCACATTGCTTCGCAGAATCGCTTTTGTGCAGAAAACAGTAACACTTGTTCAGAACGAAAGAAAGCACAGAGCCCCAGATTCTATGTTGTCCTGGAGAGCTTGCAGAGCACTGGGGAAAGGCAGGCAGAGAATTCCCTGCTAGCACCTTCTCTGTGCCTGGGAAGCAGAAGTGTTCACATTGCTTCGCAGAATCGCTTTTGTGCAGAAAACAGTAACACTTGTTCAGAAGGAAAGAAAGCACAGAGCCCCAGATTCTATGTTGTCCTGGAGAGCTTGCAGAGCACTGGGGAAAGGCAGGCAGAGAATTCCCTGATAGCACCTTCTCTGTGCCTGGGAAGCAGAAGTGTTCACATTGCTTCGCAGAATCGCTTTTGTGCAGAAAACAGTAACACTTGCTCAGAACGAAAGAAAGCACAGAGCCCCAGATTTTATGTTGCCCTGGGGAGCTTGCAGAGCACTGGGGAAAGGCAGGCAGAGAATTCCTTGCTAGCACCTTCTCTGTGCCTGGGAAGCAGAAGTGTTCACATTGCTTCGCAGAATCGCTTTTGTGCAGAAAACAGTAACACTTGTTCAGAAGGAAAGAAAGCACAGAGCCCCAGATTTTATGTTGTCCTGGAGAGCTTGCAGAGCACTGGGGAAAGGCAGGCAGAGAATTCCCTGATAGCACCTTCTCTGTGCCTGTTCACATTGCTTCGCAGAATCGCTTTTGTGCAGAAAACAGTAACACTTGTTCAGAAGGAAAGAAAGCACAGAGCCCCAGATTCTATGTTGTCCTGGAGAGCTTGCAGAGCACTGGGGAAAGGCAGGCAGAGAATTCCCTGCTAGCACCTTCTCTGTGCCTGGGAAGCAGAAGTGTTCACATTGCTTCGCAGAATCGCTTTTGTGCAGAAAACAGTAACACTTGTTCAGAAGGAAAGAAAGCACAGAGCCCCAAATTTGCTGTTGTCCTGGAGAGCTTGCAGAGCACTGGGGAAAGGCAGGCAGAGAATTCCCTGCTAGCACCTTCTCTGTGCCTGGGAAGCAGAAGTGTTCACATTGCTTCGCAAGAATCGCTTTTGTGCAGAAAACACTAACACTTGTTCAGAAGGAAAGAAAGCACAGAGCCCCAGATTTTATGTTGTCCTGGAGAGCTTGCAGAGCACTGGGGAAAGGCAGGCAGAGAATTCCTTGCTAGCACCTTCTCTGTGCCTGGGAAGCAGAAGTGTTCACATTGCTTTGCAGAATCGCTTTTGTGCAGAAAACAGTAACACTTGTTCAGAACGAAAGAAAGCACAGAGCCCCAGATTCTATGTTGTCCTGGAGAGCTTGCAGAGCACTGGGGAAAGGCAGGCAGAGAATTCCCTGCTAGCACCTTCTCTGTGCCTGGGAAGCAGAAGTGTTCACATTGCTTCGCAGAATCGCTTTTGTGCAGAAAACAGTAACACTTGTTCAGAAGGAAAGAAAGCACAGAGCCCCAGTTTCTATGTTGTCCTGGAGAGCTTGCAGAGCACTGGGGAAAGGCAGGCAGAGAATTCCCTGCTAGCACCTTCTCTGTGCCTGGGAAGCAGAAGTGTTCACATTGCTTCGCAGAATCGCTTTTGTGCAGAAAACAGTAACACTTGCTCAGAACGAAAGAAAGCACAGAGCCCCAGATTTTATGTTGCCCTGGGGAGCTTGCAGAGCACTGGGGAAAGGCAGGCAGAGAATTCCCTGATAGCACCTTCTCTGTGCCTGTTCACATTGCTTCGCAGAATCGCTTTTGTGCAGAAAACAGTAACACTTGTTCAGAAGGAAAGAAAGCACAGAGCCCCAGATTCTATGTTGTCCTGGAGAGCTTGCAGAGCACTGGGGAAAGGCAGGCAGAGAATTCCCTGCTAGCACCTTCTCTGTGCCTGGGAAGCAGAAGTGTTCACATTGCTTCGCAAGAATCGCTTTTGTGCAGAAAACACTAACACTTGTTCAGAACAAAAGAAAGCACAGAGCCCCAGATTTTATGTTGTCCTGGAGAGCTTGCAGAGCACTGGGGAAAGGCAGGCAGAGAACTCCTTGCTAGCACCTTCTCTGTGCCTGGGAAGCAGAAGTGTTCACATCGCTTCGCAAGAATCGCTTTTGTGCAGAAAACAGTAACACTTGTTCAGAAGGAAAGAAAGCACAGAGCCCCAGATTCTATGTTGTCCTGGAGAGCTTGCAGAGCACTGGGGAAAGGCAGGCAGAGAATTCCCTGCTAGCACCTTCTCTGTGCCTGGGAAGCAGAAGTGTTCACATTGCTTCGCAAGAATCGCTTTTGTGCAGAAAACACTAACACTTGTTCAGAAGGAAAGAAAGCACAGAGCCCCAGATTTTATGTTGTCCTGGAGAGCTTGCAGAGCACTGGGGAAAGGCAGGCAGAGAATTCCCTGATATCACCTTCTCTGTGCCTGTTCACATTGCTTCGCAGAATCGCTTTTGTGCAGAAAACAGTAACACTTGTTCAGAAGGAAAGAAAGCACAGAGCCCCAGATTCTATGTTGTCCTGGAGAGCTTGCAGAGCACTGGGGAAAGGCAGGCAGAGAATTCCCTGCTAGCACCTTCTCTGTGCCTGGGAAGCAGAAGTGTTCACATTGCTTCGCAGAATCGCTTTTGTGCAGAAAACAGTAACACTTGTTCAGAAGGAAAGAAAGCACAGAGCCCCAGATTCTATGTTGTCCTGGAGAGCTTGCAGAGCACTGGGGAAAGGCAGGCAGAGAATTCCCTGCTAGCACCTTCTCTGTGCCTGGGAAGCAGAAGTGTTCACATTGCTTCGCAAGAATCGCTTTTGTGGAGAAAACACTAACACTTGTTCAGAAGGAAAGAAAGCACAGAGCCCCAGATTTTATGTTGTCCTGGAGAGCTTGCAGAGCACTGGGGAAAGGCAGGCAGAGAATTCCTTGCTAGCACCTTCTCTGTGCCTGGGAAGCAGAAGTGTTCACATTGCTTCGCAGAATCGCTTTTGTGCAGAAAACAGTAACACTTGTTCAGAAGGAAAGAAAGCACAGAGCCCCAGATTCTATGTTGTCCTGGAGAGCTTGCAGAGCACTGGGGAAAGGCAGGCAGAGAATTCCCTGATAGCACCTTCTCTGTGCCTGTTCACATTGCTTCGCAGAATCGCTTTTGTGCAGAAAACTGTAACACTTGTTCAGAAGGAAAGAAAGCACAGAGCCCCAGATTTGCTGTTGTCCTGGAGAGCTTGCAGAGCACTGGGGAAAGGCAGGCAGAGAATTCCTTGCTAGCACCTTCTCTGTGCCCGGGAAGCAGAAGTGTTCACATTGCTTCGCAGAATCGCTTTTGTGCAGAAAACAGTAACACTTGTTCAGAAGGAAAGAAAGCACAGAGCCCCAGATTTGCTGTTGTCCTGGAGAGCTTGCAGAGCACTGGGGAAAGGCAGGCAGAGAATTCCCTGATAGCACCTTCTCTGTGCCTGTTCACATTGCTTCGCAGAATCGCTTTTGTGCAGAAAACAGTAACACTTGTTCAGAAGGAAAGAAAGCACAGAGCCCCAGATTCTATGTTGTCCTGGAGAGCTTGCAGAGCACTGGGGAAAGGCAGGCAGAGAATTCCCTGCTAGCACCTTCTCTGTGCCTGGGAAGCAGAAGTGTTCACATTGCTTCGCAGAATCTCTTTTGTGCAGAAAACAGTAACACTTGTTCAGAAGGAAAGAAAGCACAGAGCCCCAGATTCTATGTTGTCCTGGAGAGCTTGCAGAGCACTGGGGAAAGGCAGGCAGAGAATTCCCTGCTAGCACCTTCTCTGTGCCTGGGAAGCAGAAGTGTTCACATTGCTTCGCAAGAATCGCTTTTGTGCAGAAAACACTAACACTTGTTCAGAAGGAAAGAAAGCACAGAGCCCCAGATTTTATGTTGTCCTGGAGAGCTTGCAGAGCACTGGGGAAAGGCAGGCAGAGAATTCCTTGCTAGCACCTTCTCTGTGCCTGGGAAGCAGAAGTGTTCACATTGCTTCGCAGAATCGCTTTTGTGCAGAAAACAGTAACACTTGTTCAGAACGAAAGAAAGCACAGAGCCCCAGATTTTATGTTGTCCTGGAGAGCTTGCAGACCACTGGGGAAAGGCAGGCAGAGAATTCCCTGATAGCACCTTCTCTGTGCCTGTTCACATTGCTTCGCAGAATCGCTTTTGTGCAGAAAACTGTAACACTTTTTCAGAAGGAAAGAAAGCACAGAGCCCCAGATTTGCTGTTGTCCTGGAGAGCTTGCAGAGCACTGGGGAAAGGCAGGCAGAGAATTCCTTGCTAGCACCTTCTCTGTGCCTGGGAAGCAGAAGTGTTCACATTGCTTTGCAGAATCGCTTTTGTGCAGAAAACACTAACACTTGTTCAGAAGGAAAGAAAGCACAGAGCCCCAGATTTTATGTTGTCCTGGAGAGCTTGCAGAGCACTGGGGAAAGGCAGGCAGAGAATTCCCTGATAGCACCTTCTCTGTGCCTGTTCACATTGCTTCGCAGAATCGCTTTTGTGCAGAAAACAGTAACACTTGTTCAGAAGGAAAGAAAGCACAGAGCCCCAGATTCTATGTTGTCCTGGAGAGCTTGCAGAGCACTGGGGAAAGGCAGGCAGAGAATTCCCTGCTAGCACCTTCTCTGTGCCTGGGAAGCAGAAGTGTTCACATTGCTTCGCAGAATCGCTTTTGTGCAGAAAACACTAACACTTGTTCAGAACGAAAGAAAGCACAGAGCCCCAGATTCTATGTTGTCCTGGAGAGCTTGCAGAGCACTGGGGAAAGGCAGGCAGAGAATTCCCTGATAGCACCTTCTCTGTGCCTGGGAAGCAGAAGTGTTCACATTGCTTCGCAGAATCGCTTTTGTGCAGAAAACAGTAACACTTGTTCAGAACGAAAGAAAGCACAGAGCCCCAGATTTGCTATTGTCCTGGAGAGCTTGCAGAGCACTGGGGAAAGGCAGGCAGAGAATTCCCTGCTAGCACCTTCTCTGTGCCTGGGAAGCAGAAGTGTTCACATTGCTTCGCAAGAATAGCTTTTGTGCAGAAAACACTAACAGTTGTTAGAACGAAAGAAAGCACAGAGCCCCAGATTCTATGTTGTCCTGGAGAGCTTGCAGAGCACTGGGGAAAGGCAGGCAGAGAATTCCCTGATAGCACCTTCTCTGTGCCTGGGAAGCAGAAGTGTTCACATTGCTTCGCAGAATCGCTTTTGTGCAGAAAACAGCAACACTTGTTCAGAAGGAAAGAAAGCACAGAGCCCCAGATTCTATGTTGTCCTGGAGAGCTTGCAGAGCACTGGGGAAAGGCAGGCAGAGAATTCCCTGCTAGCACCTTCTCTGTGCCTGGGAAGCAGAAGTGTTCACATTGCTTTGCAGAATCGCTTTTGTGCAGAAAACAGTAACACTTGTTCAGAACGAAAGAAAGCACAGAGCCCCAGATTCTATGTTGTCCTGGAGAGCTTGCAGAGCACTGGGGAAAGGCAGGCAGAGAATTCCCTGCTAGCACCTTCTCTGTGCCTGGGAAGCAGAAGTGTTCATATTGCTTCGCAGAATCGCTTTTGTGCAGAAAACAGTAACACTTGTTCAGAACGAAAGAAAGCACAGAGCCCCAGATTCTATGTTGTCCTGGAGAGCTTGCAGAGCACTGGGGAAAGGCAGGCAGAGAATTCCCTGCTAGCACCTTCTCTGTGCCTGGGAAGCAGAAGTGTTCACATTGCTTCGCAGAATCGCTTTTGTGCAGAAAACAGTAACACTTGTTCAGAAGGAAAGAAAGCACAGAGCCCCAGATTCTATGTTGTCCTGGAGAGCTTGCAGAGCACTGGGGAAAGGCAGGCAGAGAATTCCCTACTAGCACCTTCTCTGTGCCTGGGAAGCAGAAGTGTTCACATTGCTTCGCAGAATCGCTTTTGTGCAGAAAACACTAACACTTGTTCAGAAGGAAAGAAAGCACAGAGCCCCAGATTCTATGTTGTCCTGGAGAGCTTGCAGAGCACTGGGGAAAGGCAGGCAGAGAATTCCCTGATAGCACCTTCTCTGTGCCTGGGAAGCAGAAGTGTACACATTGCTTCGCAGAATCGCTTTTGTGCAGAAAACAGTAACACTTGTTCAGAAGGAAAGAAAGCACAGAGCCCCAGATTCTATGTTGTCCTGGAGAGCTTGCAGAGCACTGGGGAAAGGCAGGCAGAGAATTCCCTGATAGCACCTTCTCTGTGCCTGTTCACATTGCTTCGCTGAATCGCTTTTGTGCAGAAAACAGTAACACTTGTTCAGAACGAAAGAAAGCACAGAGCCCCAGATTCTATGTTGTCCTGGAGAGCTTGCAGAGCACTGGGGAAAGGCAGGCAGAGAATTCCCTGCTAGCACCTTCTCTGTGCCTGGGAAGCAGAAGTGTTCACATTGCTTCGCAGAATCGCTTTTGTGCAGAAAACAGTAACACTTGTTCAGAAGGAAAGAAAGCACAGAGCCCCAGATTCTATGTTGTCCTGGAGAGCTTGCAGAGCACTGGGGAAAGGCAGGCAGAGAATTCCCTGATAGCACCTTCTCTGTGCCTTTTCACATTGCTTCGCATAATCGCTTTTGTGCAGAAAACACTAACACTTGTTCAGAAGGAAAGAAAGCACAGAGCCCCAGATTCTATGTTGTCCTGGAGAGCTTGCAGAGCACTGGGGAAAGGCAGGCAGAGAATTCCTTGCTAGCACCTTCTCTGTGCCTGGGAAGCAGAAGTGTTCACATTGCTTCGCAAGAATCGCTTTTGTGCAGAAAACACTAACACTTTTCAGAAGGAAAGAAAGCACAGAGCCCCAGATTTTATGTTGTCCTGGAGAGCTTGCAGAGCACTGGGGAAAGGCAGGCAGAGAACTCCTTGCTAGCACCTTCTCTGTGCCTGGGAAGCAGAAGTGTTCACATCGCTTCGCAAGAATCGCTTTTGTGCAGAAAACAGTAACACTTGTTCAGAAGGAAAGAAAGCACAGAGCCCCAGATTCTATGTTGTCCTGGAGAGCTTGCAGAGCACTGGGGAAAGGCAGGCAGAGAATTCCCTGCTAGCACCTTCTCTGTGCCTGGGAAGCAGAAGTGTTCACATTGCTTCGCAGAATCGCTTTTGTGCAGAAAACACTAACACTTGTTCAGAACGAAAGAAAGCACAGAGCCCCAGATTCTATGTTGTCCTGGAGAGCTTGCAGAGCACTGGGGAAAGGCAGGCAGAGAATTCCCTGCTAGCACCTTCTCTGTGCCTGTTCACATTGCTTCGCAGAATCGCTTTTGTGCAGAAAACAGTAACACTTGTTCAGAAGGAAAGAAAGCACAGAGCCCCAGATTCTATGTTGTCCTGGAGAGCTTGCAGAGCACTGGGGAAAGGCAGGCAGAGAATTCCCTGCTAGCACCTTCTCTGTGCCTGGGAAGCAGAAGTGTTCACATTGCTTCGCAGAATCGCTTTTGTGCAGAAAACAGTAACACTTGTTCAGAAGGAAAGAAAGCACAGAGCCCCAGATTCTATGTTGTCCTGGAGAGCTTGCAGAGCACTGGGGAAAGGCAGGCAGAGAATTCCCTGATAGCACCTTCTCTGTGCCTGGGAAGCAGAAGTGTTCACATTGCTTCGCAGAATCGCTTTTGTGCAGAAAACAGTAACACTTGCTCAGAACGAAAGAAAGCACAGAGCCCCAGATTTTATGTTGCCCTGGGGAGCTTGCAGAGCACTGGGGAAAGGCAGGCAGAGAATTCCTTGCTAGCACCTTCTCTGTGCCTGGGAAGCAGAAGTGTTCACATTGCTTCGCAGAATCGCTTTTGTGCAGAAAACAGTAACACTTGTTCAGAAGGAAAGAAAGCACAGAGCCCCAGATTTTATGTTGTCCTGGAGAGCTTGCAGAGCACTGGGGAAAGGCAGGCAGAGAATTCCCTGATAGCACCTTCTCTGTGCCTGTTCACATTGCTTCGCAGAATCGCTTTTGTGCAGAAAACAGTAACACTTGTTCAGAACGAAAGAAAGCACAGAGCCCCAGATTCTATGTTGTCCTGGAGAGCTTGCAGAGCACTGGGGAAAGGCAGGCAGAGAATTCCCTGCTAGCACCTTCTCTGTGCCTGGGAAGCAGAAGTGTTCACATTGCTTCGCAGAATCGCTTTTGTGCAGAAAACAGTAACACTTGTTCAGAAGGAAAGAAAGCACAGAGCCCCAGATTCTATGTTGTCCTGGAGAGCTTGCAGAGCACTGGGGAAAGGCAGGCAGAGAATTCCCTGCTAGCACCTTCTCTGTGCCTGGGAAGCAGAAGTGTTCACATTGCTTCGCAAGAATCGCTTTTGTGCAGAAAACACTAACACTTGTTCAGAAGGAAAGAAAGCACAGAGCCCCAGATTTTATGTTGTCCTGGAGAGCTTGCAGAGCACTGGGGAAAGGCAGGCAGAGAATTCCTTGCTAGCACCTTCTCTGTGCCTGGGAAGCAGAAGTGTTCACATTGCTTCGCAAGAATCGCTTTTGTGCAGAAAACAGTAACACTTGTTCAGAAGGAAAGAAAGCACAGAGCCCCAGATTTTATGTTGTCCTGGAGAGCTTGCAGAGCACTGGGGAAAGGCAGGCAGAGAATTCCCTGATAGCACCTTCTCTGTGCCTGTTCACATTGCTTTGCAGAATCGCTTTTGTGCAGAAAACTGTAACACTTGTTCAGAAGGAAAGAAAGCACAGAGCCCCAGATTTGCTGTTGTCCTGGAGAGCTTGCAGAGCACTGGGGAAAGGCAGGCAGAGAATTCCTTGCTAGCACCTTCTCTGTGCCTGGGAAGCAGAAGTGTTCACATTGCTTTGCAGAATCGCTTTTGTGCAGAAAACAGTAACACTTGTTCAGAACGAAAGAAAGCACAGAGCCCCAGATTCTATGTTGTCCTGGAGAGCTTGCAGAGCACTGGGGAAAGGCAGGCAGAGAATTCCCTGCTAGCACCTTCTCTGTGCCTGGGAAGCAGAAGTGTTCACATTGCTTCGCAGAATCGCTTTTGTGCAGAAAACAGTAACACTTGTTCAGAAGGAAAGAAAGCACAGAGCCCCAGTTTCTATGTTGTCCTGGAGAGCTTGCAGAGCACTGGGGAAAGGCAGGCAGAGAATTCCCTGATAGCACCTTCTCTGTGCCTGGGAAGCAGAAGTGTTCACATTGCTTCGCAGAATCGCTTTTGTGCAGAAAACAGTAACACTTGCTCAGAACGAAAGAAAGCACAGAGCCCCAGATTTTATGTTGCCCTGGGGAGCTTGCAGAGCACTGGGGAAAGGCAGGCAGAGAATTCCTTGCTAGCACCTTCTCTGTGCCTTGGAAGCAGAAGTGTTCACATTGCTTCGCAGAATCTCTTTTGTGCAGAAAACAGTAACACTTGTTCAGAAGGAAAGAAAGCACAGAGCCCCAGATTTTATGTTGTCCTGGAGAGCTTGCAGAGCACTGGGGAAAGGCAGGCAGAGAATTCCCTGATAGCACCTTCTCTGTGCCTGTTCACATTGCTTCGCAGAATCGCTTTTGTGCAGAAAACAGTAACACTTGTTCAGAAGGAAAGAAAGCACAGAGCCCCAGATTCTATGTTGTCCTGGAGAGCTTGCAGAGCACTGGGGAAAGGCAGGCAGAGAATTCCCTGATAGCACCTTCTCTGTGCCTGTTCACATTGCTTCGCAGAATCGCTTTTGTGCAGAAAACAGTAACACTTGTTCAGAAGGAAAGAAAGCACAGAGCCCCAGATTCTATGTTGTCCTGGAGAGCTTGCAGAGCACTGGGGAAAGGCAGGCAGAGAATTCCCTGCTAGCACCTTCTCTGTGCCTGGGAAGCAGAAGTGTTCACATTGCTTCGCAGAATCTCTTTTGTGCAGAAAACAGTAACACTTGTTCAGAAGGAAAGAAAGCACAGAGCCCCAGATTCTATGTTGTCCTGGAGAGCTTGCAGAGCACTGGGGAAAGGCAGGCAGAGAATTCCCTGCTAGCACCTTCTCTGTGCCTGGGAAGCAGAAGTGTTCACATTGCTTCGCAAGAATCGCTTTTGTGCAGAAAACACTAACACTTGTTCAGAAGGAAAGAAAGCACAGAGCCCCAGATTTTATGTTGTCCTGGAGAGCTTGCAGAGCACTGGGGAAAGGCAGGCAGAGAATTCCTTGCTAGCACCTTCTCTGTGCCTGGGAAGCAGAAGTGTTCACATTGCTTCGCAGAATCGCTTTTGTGCAGAAAACAGTAACACTTGTTCAGAACGAAAGAAAGCACAGAGCCCCAGATTTTATGTTGTCCTGGAGAGCTTGCAGACCACTGGGGAAAGGCAGGCAGAGAATTCCCTGATAGCACCTTCTCTGTGCCTGTTCACATTGCTTCGCAGAATCGCTTTTGTGCAGAAAACTGTAACACTTTTTCAGAAGGAAAGAAAGCACAGAGCCCCAGATTTGCTGTTGTCCTGGAGAGCTTGCAGAGCACTGGGGAAAGGCAGGCAGAGAATTCCTTGCTAGCACCTTCTCTGTGCCTGGGAAGCAGAAGTGTTCACATTGCTTTGCAGAATCGCTTTTGTGCAGAAAACACTAACACTTGTTCAGAAGGAAAGAAAGCACAGAGCCCCAGATTTTATGTTGTCCTGGAGAGCTTGCAGAGCACTGGGGAAAGGCAGGCAGAGAATTCCCTGATAGCACCTTCTCTGTGCCTGTTCACATTGCTTCGCAGAATCGCTTTTGTGCAGAAAACAGTAACACTTGTTCAGAAGGAAAGAAAGCACAGAGCCCCAGATTCTATGTTGTCCTGGAGAGCTTGCAGAGCACTGGGGAAAGGCAGGCAGAGAATTCCCTGCTAGCACCTTCTCTGTGCCTGGGAAGCAGAAGTGTTCACATTGCTTCGCAGAATCGCTTTTGTGCAGAAAACACTAACACTTGTTCAGAACGAAAGAAAGCACAGAGCCCCAGATTCTATGTTGTCCTGGAGAGCTTGCAGAGCACTGGGGAAAGGCAGGCAGAGAATTCCCTGATAGCACCTTCTCTGTGCCTGGGAAGCAGAAGTGTTCACATTGCTTCGCAGAATCGCTTTTGTGCAGAAAACAGTAACACTTGTTCAGAACGAAAGAAAGCACAGAGCCCCAGATTTGCTATTGTCCTGGAGAGCTTGCAGAGCACTGGGGAAAGGCAGGCAGAGAATTCCCTGCTAGCACCTTCTCTGTGCCTGGGAAGCAGAAGTGTTCACATTGCTTCGCAAGAATAGCTTTTGTGCAGAAAACACTAACAGTTGTTAGAACGAAAGAAAGCACAGAGCCCCAGATTCTATGTTGTCCTGGAGAGCTTGCAGAGCACTGGGGAAAGGCAGGCAGAGAATTCCCTGATAGCACCTTCTCTGTGCCTGGGAAGCAGAAGTGTTCACATTGCTTCGCAGAATCGCTTTTGTGCAGAAAACAGCAACACTTGTTCAGAAGGAAAGAAAGCACAGAGCCCCAGATTCTATGTTGTCCTGGAGAGCTTGCAGAGCACTGGGGAAAGGCAGGCAGAGAATTCCCTGCTAGCACCTTCTCTGTGCCTGGGAAGCAGAAGTGTTCACATTGCTTTGCAGAATCGCTTTTGTGCAGAAAACAGTAACACTTGTTCAGAACGAAAGAAAGCACAGAGCCCCAGATTCTATGTTGTCCTGGAGAGCTTGCAGAGCACTGGGGAAAGGCAGGCAGAGAATTCCCTGCTAGCACCTTCTCTGTGCCTGGGAAGCAGAAGTGTTCATATTGCTTCGCAGAATCGCTTTTGTGCAGAAAACAGTAACACTTGTTCAGAACGAAAGAAAGCACAGAGCCCCAGATTCTATGTTGTCCTGGAGAGCTTGCAGAGCACTGGGGAAAGGCAGGCAGAGAATTCCCTGCTAGCACCTTCTCTGTGCCTGGGAAGCAGAAGTGTTCACATTGCTTCGCAGAATCGCTTTTGTGCAGAAAACAGTAACACTTGTTCAGAAGGAAAGAAAGCACAGAGCCCCAGATTCTATGTTGTCCTGGAGAGCTTGCAGAGCACTGGGGAAAGGCAGGCAGAGAATTCCCTACTAGCACCTTCTCTGTGCCTGGGAAGCAGAAGTGTTCACATTGCTTCGCAGAATCGCTTTTGTGCAGAAAACACTAACACTTGTTCAGAAGGAAAGAAAGCACAGAGCCCCAGATTCTATGTTGTCCTGGAGAGCTTGCAGAGCACTGGGGAAAGGCAGGCAGAGAATTCCCTGATAGCACCTTCTCTGTGCCTGGGAAGCAGAAGTGTACACATTGCTTCGCAGAATCGCTTTTGTGCAGAAAACAGTAACACTTGTTCAGAAGGAAAGAAAGCACAGAGCCCCAGATTCTATGTTGTCCTGGAGAGCTTGCAGAGCACTGGGGAAAGGCAGGCAGAGAATTCCCTGATAGCACCTTCTCTGTGCCTGTTCACATTGCTTCGCTGAATCGCTTTTGTGCAGAAAACAGTAACACTTGTTCAGAACGAAAGAAAGCACAGAGCCCCAGATTCTATGTTGTCCTGGAGAGCTTGCAGAGCACTGGGGAAAGGCAGGCAGAGAATTCCCTGCTAGCACCTTCTCTGTGCCTGGGAAGCAGAAGTGTTCACATTGCTTCGCAGAATCGCTTTTGTGCAGAAAACAGTAACACTTGTTCAGAAGGAAAGAAAGCACAGAGCCCCAGATTCTATGTTGTCCTGGAGAGCTTGCAGAGCACTGGGGAAAGGCAGGCAGAGAATTCCCTGATAGCACCTTCTCTGTGCCTTTTCACATTGCTTCGCATAATCGCTTTTGTGCAGAAAACACTAACACTTGTTCAGAAGGAAAGAAAGCACAGAGCCCCAGATTCTATGTTGTCCTGGAGAGCTTGCAGAGCACTGGGGAAAGGCAGGCAGAGAATTCCTTGCTAGCACCTTCTCTGTGCCTGGGAAGCAGAAGTGTTCACATTGCTTCGCAAGAATCGCTTTTGTGCAGAAAACACTAACACTTGTTCAGAAGGAAAGAAAGCACAGAGCCCCAGATTTTATGTTGTCCTGGAGAGCTTGCAGAGCACTGGGGAAAGGCAGGCAGAGAACTCCTTGCTAGCACCTTCTCTGTGCCTGGGAAGCAGAAGTGTTCACATCGCTTCGCAAGAATCGCTTTTGTGCAGAAAACAGTAACACTTGTTCAGAAGGAAAGAAAGCACAGAGCCCCAGATTCTATGTTGTCCTGGAGAGCTTGCAGAGCACTGGGGAAAGGCAGGCAGAGAATTCCCTGCTAGCACCTTCTCTGTGCCTGGGAAGCAGAAGTGTTCACATTGCTTCGCAGAATCGCTTTTGTGCAGAAAACACTAACACTTGTTCAGAACGAAAGAAAGCACAGAGCCCCAGATTCTATGTTGTCCTGGAGAGCTTGCAGAGCACTGGGGAAAGGCAGGCAGAGAATTCCCTGCTAGCACCTTCTCTGTGCCTGTTCACATTGCTTCGCAGAATCGCTTTTGTGCAGAAAACAGTAACACTTGTTCAGAAGGAAAGAAAGCACAGAGCCCCAGATTCTATGTTGTCCTGGAGAGCTTGCAGAGCACTGGGGAAAGGCAGGCAGAGAATTCCCTGCTAGCACCTTCTCTGTGCCTGGGAAGCAGAAGTGTTCACATTGCTTCGCAGAATCGCTTTTGTGCAGAAAACAGTAACACTTGTTCAGAAGGAAAGAAAGCACAGAGCCCCAGATTCTATGTTGTCCTGGAGAGCTTGCAGAGCACTGGGGAAAGGCAGGCAGAGAATTCCCTGATAGCACCTTCTCTGTGCCTGGGAAGCAGAAGTGTTCACATTGCTTCGCAGAATCGCTTTTGTGCAGAAAACAGTAACACTTGCTCAGAACGAAAGAAAGCACAGAGCCCCAGATTTTATGTTGCCCTGGGGAGCTTGCAGAGCACTGGGGAAAGGCAGGCAGAGAATTCCTTGCTAGCACCTTCTCTGTGCCTGGGAAGCAGAAGTGTTCACATTGCTTCGCAGAATCGCTTTTGTGCAGAAAACAGTAACACTTGTTCAGAAGGAAAGAAAGCACAGAGCCCCAGATTTTATGTTGTCCTGGAGAGCTTGCAGAGCACTGGGGAAAGGCAGGCAGAGAATTCCCTGATAGCACCTTCTCTGTGCCTGTTCACATTGCTTCGCAGAATCGCTTTTGTGCAGAAAACAGTAACACTTGTTCAGAACGAAAGAAAGCACAGAGCCCCAGATTCTATGTTGTCCTGGAGAGCTTGCAGAGCACTGGGGAAAGGCAGGCAGAGAATTCCCTGCTAGCACCTTCTCTGTGCCTGGGAAGCAGAAGTGTTCACATTGCTTCGCAGAATCGCTTTTGTGCAGAAAACAGTAACACTTGTTCAGAAGGAAAGAAAGCACAGAGCCCCAGATTCTATGTTGTCCTGGAGAGCTTGCAGAGCACTGGGGAAAGGCAGGCAGAGAATTCCCTGCTAGCACCTTCTCTGTGCCTGGGAAGCAGAAGTGTTCACATTGCTTCGCAAGAATCGCTTTTGTGCAGAAAACACTAACACTTGTTCAGAAGGAAAGAAAGCACAGAGCCCCAGATTTTATGTTGTCCTGGAGAGCTTGCAGAGCACTGGGGAAAGGCAGGCAGAGAATTCCTTGCTAGCACCTTCTCTGTGCCTGGGAAGCAGAAGTGTTCACATTGCTTCGCAAGAATCGCTTTTGTGCAGAAAACAGTAACACTTGTTCAGAAGGAAAGAAAGCACAGAGCCCCAGATTTTATGTTGTCCTGGAGAGCTTGCAGAGCACTGGGGAAAGGCAGGCAGAGAATTCCCTGATAGCACCTTCTCTGTGCCTGTTCACATTGCTTTGCAGAATCGCTTTTGTGCAGAAAACTGTAACACTTGTTCAGAAGGAAAGAAAGCACAGAGCCCCAGATTTGCTGTTGTCCTGGAGAGCTTGCAGAGCACTGGGGAAAGGCAGGCAGAGAATTCCTTGCTAGCACCTTCTCTGTGCCTGGGAAGCAGAAGTGTTCACATTGCTTTGCAGAATCGCTTTTGTGCAGAAAACAGTAACACTTGTTCAGAACGAAAGAAAGCACAGAGCCCCAGATTCTATGTTGTCCTGGAGAGCTTGCAGAGCACTGGGGAAAGGCAGGCAGAGAATTCCCTGCTAGCACCTTCTCTGTGCCTGGGAAGCAGAAGTGTTCACATTGCTTCGCAGAATCGCTTTTGTGCAGAAAACAGTAACACTTGTTCAGAAGGAAAGAAAGCACAGAGCCCCAGTTTCTATGTTGTCCTGGAGAGCTTGCAGAGCACTGGGGAAAGGCAGGCAGAGAATTCCCTGATAGCACCTTCTCTGTGCCTGGGAAGCAGAAGTGTTCACATTGCTTCGCAGAATCGCTTTTGTGCAGAAAACAGTAACACTTGCTCAGAACGAAAGAAAGCACAGAGCCCCAGATTTTATGTTGCCCTGGGGAGCTTGCAGAGCACTGGGGAAAGGCAGGCAGAGAATTCCTTGCTAGCACCTTCTCTGTGCCTTGGAAGCAGAAGTGTTCACATTGCTTCGCAGAATCTCTTTTGTGCAGAAAACAGTAACACTTGTTCAGAAGGAAAGAAAGCACAGAGCCCCAGATTTTATGTTGTCCTGGAGAGCTTGCAGAGCACTGGGGAAAGGCAGGCAGAGAATTCCCTGATAGCACCTTCTCTGTGCCTGTTCACATTGCTTCGCAGAATCGCTTTTGTGCAGAAAACAGTAACACTTGTTCAGAAGGAAAGAAAGCACAGAGCCCCAGATTCTATGTTGTCCTGGAGAGCTTGCAGAGCACTGGGGAAAGGCAGGCAGAGAATTCCCTGCTAGCACCTTCTCTGTGCCTGGGAAGCAGAAGTGTTCACATTGCTTCGCAGAATCGCTTTTGTGCAGAAAACAGTAACACTTGTTCAGAAGGAAAGAAAGCACAGAGCCCCAGATTCTATGTTGTCCTGGAGAGCTTGCAGAGCACTGGGGAAAGGCAGGCAGAGAATTCCCTGCTAGCACCTTCTCTGTGCCTGGGAAGCAGAAGTGTTCACATTGCTTCGCAGAATCGCTTTTGTGCAGAAAACACTAACACTTGTTCAGAACGAAAGAAAGCACAGAGCCCCAGATTCTATGTTGTCCTGGAGAGCTTGCAGAGCACTGGGGAAAGGCAGGCAGAGAATTCCCTGATAGCACCTTCTCTGTGCCTGGGAAGCAGAAGTGTTCACATTGCTTCGCAGAATCGCTTTTGTGCAGAAAACAGTAACACTTGTTCAGAACGAAAGAAAGCACAGAGCCCCAGATTTGCTATTGTCCTGGAGAGCTTGCAGAGCACTGGGGAAAGGCAGGCAGAGAATTCCCTGCTAGCACCTTCTCTGTGCCTGGGAAGCAGAAGTGTTCACATTGCTTCGCAAGAATAGCTTTTGTGCAGAAAACACTAACAGTTGTTAGAACGAAAGAAAGCACAGAGCCCCAGATTCGATGTTGTCCTGGAGAGCTTGCAGAGCACTGGGGAAAGGCAGGCAGAGAATTCCCTGCTAGCACCTTCTCTGTGCCTGGGAAGCAGAAGTGTGCACATTGCTTCGCAGAATCGCTTTTGTGCAGAAAACAGTAACACTTGTTCAGAATGAAAGAAAGCAGAGAGCAACAGATTCTATGTTGTCCTGGAGAGCTTGCAGAGCACTGGGGAAAGGCAGGCAGACAATTCCTTGCTAGCACCTTCTCTGTGCCTGGGAACCAGAAGTGTTCACATTGCTTCGCAGAATCGCTTTTGTGCAGAAAACACTAACACTTGTTCAGAACGAAAGAAAGCACAGAGCCCCAGATTTTATGTTGTCCTGGAGAGCTTGCAGAGCACTGGGGAAAGGCAGGCAGAGAATTCCCTGCTAGCACCTTCTCTGTGCCTGGGAAGCAGAAGTGTTCACATTGCTTCGCAGAATCGCTTTTGTGCAGAAAACACTAACACTTGTTCAGAAGGAAAGAAAGCACAGAGCCCCAGATTTTATGTTGTCCTGGAGAGCTTGCAGAGCACTGGGGAAAGGCAGGCAGAGAATTCCTTGCTAGCACCTTCTCTGTCCCTGGGAAGCAGAAGTGTTCACATTGCTTCGCAAGAATCGCTTTTGTGCAGAAAACACTAACACTTGTTCAGAAGGAAAGAAAGCACAGAGCCCCAGATTTTATGTTGTCCTGGAGAGCTTGCAGAGCACTGGGGAAAGGCAGGCAGAGAATTCCTTGCTAGCACCTTCTCTGTGCCTGGGAAGCAGAAGTGTTCACATTGCTTCGCAGAATCGCTTTTGTGCAGAAATCAGTAACACTTGTTCAGAAGGAAAGAAAGCACAGAGCCCCAGATTTTATGTTGTCCTGGAGAGCTTGCAGACCACTGGGGAAAGGCAGGCAGAGAATTCCCTGATAGCACCTTCTCTGTGCCTGTTCACATTGCTTCGCAGAATCGCTTTTGTGCAGAAAACTGTAACACTTGTTCAGAAGGAAAGAAAGCACAGAGCCCCAGATTTGCTGTTGTCCTGGAGAGCTTGCAGAGCACTGGGGAAAGGCAGGCAGAGAATTCCTTGCTAGCACCTTCTCTGTGCCTGGGAAGCAGAAGTGTTCACATTGCTTTGCAGAATCGCTTTTGTGCAGAAAACACTAACACTTGTTCAGAAGGAAAGAAAGCACAGAGCCCCAGATTTTATGTTGTCCTGGAGAGCTTGCAGAGCACTGGGGAAAGGCAGGCAGAGAATTCCCTGATAGCACCTTCTCTGTGCCTGTTCACATTGCTTCGCAGAATCGCTTTTGTGCAGAAAACAGTAACACTTGTTCAGAAGGAAAGAAAGCACAGAGCCCCAGATTCTATGTTGTCCTGGAGAGCTTGCAGAGCACTGGGGAAAGGCAGGCAGAGAATTCCCTGCTAGCACCTTCTCTGTGCCTGGGAAGCAGAAGTGTTCACATTGCTTCGCAGAATCGCTTTTGTGCAGAAAACAGCAACACTTGTTCAGAAGGAAAGAAAGCACAGAGCCCCAGATTCTATGTTGTCCTGGAGAGCTTGCAGAGCACTGGGGAAAGGCAGGCAGAGAATTCCCTGCTAGCACCTTCTCTGTGCCTGGGAAGCAGAAGTGTTCACATTGCTTTGCAGAATCGCTTTTGTGCAGAAAACAGTAACACTTGTTCAGAACGAAAGAAAGCACAGAGCCCCAGATTCTATGTTGTCCTGGAGAGCTTGCAGAGCACTGGGGAAAGGCAGGCAGAGAATTCCCTGCTAGCACCTTCTCTGTGCCTGGGAAGCAGAAGTGTTCATATTGCTTCGCAGAATCGCTTTTGTGCAGAAAACAGTAACACTTGTTCAGAACGAAAGAAAGCACAGAGCCCCAGATTCTATGTTGTCCTGGAGAGCTTGCAGAGCACTGGGGAAAGGCAGGCAGAGAATTCCCTGCTAGCACCTTCTCTGTGCCTGGGAAGCAGAAGTGTTCACATTGCTTCGCAGAATCGCTTTTGTGCAGAAAACAGTAACACTTGTTCAGAAGGATAGAAAGCACAGAGCCCCAGATTCTATGTTGTCCTGGAGAGCTTGCAGAGCACTGGGGAAAGGCAGGCAGAGAATTCCCTGCTAGCACCTTCTCTGTGCCTGGGAAGCAGAAGTGTTCACATTGCTTCGCAGAATCGCTTTTGTGCAGAAAACACTAACACTTGTTCAGAAGGAAAGAAAGCACAGAGCCCCAGATTCTATGTTGTCCTGGAGAGCTTGCAGAGCACTGGGGAAAGGCAGGCAGAGAATTCCCTGATAGCACCTTCTCTGTGCCTGGGAAGCAGAAGTGTACACATTGCTTCGCAGAATCGCTTTTGTGCAGAAAACAGTAACACTTGTTCAGAAGGAAAGAAAGCACAGAGCCCCAGATTCTATGTTGTCCTGGAGAGCTTGCAGAGCACTGGGGAAAGGCAGGCAGAGAATTCCCTGCTAGCACCTTCTCTGTGCCTGTTCACATTGCTTCGCAGAATCGCTTTTGTGCAGAAAACAGTAACACTTGTTCAGAAGGAAAGAAAGCACAGAGCCCCAGATTCTATGTTGTCCTGGAGAGCTTGCAGAGCACTGGGGAAAGGCAGGCAGAGAATTCCCTGCTAGCACCTTCTCTGTGCCTGGGAAGCAGAAGTGTTCACATTGCTTCGCAGAATCGCTTTTGTGCAGAAAACAGTAACACTTGTTCAGAAGGAAAGAAAGCAGAGAGCCCCAGATTTGATGTTGTCCTGGAGAGCTTGCAGAGCACTGGGGAAAGGCAGGCAGAGAATTCCCTGATAGCACCTTCTCTGTGCCTTTTCACATTGCTTCGCATAATCGCTTTTGTGCAGAAAACACTAACACTTGTTCAGAAGGAAAGAAAGGACAGAGCCCCAGATTCTATGTTGTCCTGGAGAGCTTGCAGAGCACTGGGGAAAGGCAGGCAGAGAATTCCTTGCTAGCACCTTCTCTGTGCCTGGGAAGCAGAAGTGTTCACATTGCTTCGCAAGAATCGCTTTTGTGCAGAAAACACTAACACTTCTTCAGAAGGAAAGAAAGCACAGAGCCCCAGATTTTATGTTGTCCTGGAGAGCTTGCAGAGCACTGGGGAAAGGCAGGCAGAGAACTCCTTGCTAGCACCTTCTCTGTGCCTGGGAAGCAGAAGTGTTCACATCGCTTCGCAAGAATCGCTTTTGTGCAGAAAACAGTAACACTTGTTCAGAAGGAAAGAAAGCACAGAGCCCCAGATTCTATGTTGTCCTGGAGAGCTTGCAGAGCACTGGGGAAAGGCAGGCAGAGAATTCCCTGCTAGCACCTTCTCTGTGCCTGGGAAGCAGAAGTGTTCACATTGCTTCGCAGAATCGCTTTTGTGCAGAAAACACTAACACTTGTTCAGAACGAAAGAAAGCACAGAGCCCCAGATTCTATGTTGTCCTGGAGAGCTTGCAGAGCACTGGGGAAAGGCAGGCAGAGAATTCCCTGCTAGCACCTTCTCTGTGCCTGTTCACATTGCTTCGCAGAATCGCTTTTGTGCAGAAAACAGTAACACTTGTTCAGAACGAAAGAAAGCACAGAGCCCCAGATTCTATGTTGTCCTGGAGAGCTTGCAGAGCACTGGGGAAAGGCAGGCAGAGAATTCCCTGCTAGCACCTTCTCTGTGCCTGGGAAGCAGAAGTGTTCACATTGCTTCGCAGAATCGCTTTTGTGCAGAAAACAGTAACACTTGTTCAGAAGGAAAGAAAGCACAGAGCCCCAGATTCTATGTTGTCCTGGAGAGCTTGCAGAGCACTGGGGAAAGGCAGGCAGAGAATTCCCTGCTAGCACCTTCTCTGTGCCTGGGAAGCAGAAGTGTTCACATTGCTTCGCAGAATCGCTTTTGTGCAGAAAACAGTAACACTTGCTCAGAACGAAAGAAAGCACAGAGCCCCAGATTTTATGTTGCCCTGGGGAGCTTGCAGAGCACTGGGGAAAGGCAGGCAGAGAATTCCTTGCTAGCACCTTCTCTGTGCCTGGGAAGCAGAAGTGTTCACATTGCTTCCTAGAATCGCTTTTGTGCAGAAAACAGTAACACTTGTTCAGAAGGAAAGAAAGCACAGAGCCCCAGATTTTATGTTGTCCTGGAGAGCTTGCAGAGCACTGGGGAAAGGCAGGCAGAGAATTCCCTGATAGCACCTTCTCTGTGCCTGTTCACATTGCTTCGCAGAATCGCTTTTGTGCAGAAAACAGTAACACTTGTTCAGAAGGAAAGAAAGCACAGAGCCCCAGATTCTATGTTGTCCTGGAGAGCTTGCAGAGCACTGGGGAAAGGCAGGCAGAGAATTCCCTGCTAGCACCTTCTCTGTGCCTGGGAAGCAGAAGTGTTCACATTGCTTCGCAGAATCGCTTTTGTGCAGAAAACAGTAACACTTGTTCAGAAGGAAAGAAAGCACAGAGCCCCAGATTCTATGTTGTCCTGGAGAGCTTGCAGAGCACTGGGGAAAGGCAGGCAGAGAATTCCCTGCTAGCACCTTCTCTGTGCCTGGGAAGCAGAAGTGTTCACATTGCTTCGCAAGAATCGCTTTTGTGCAGAAAACACTAACACTTGTTCAGAAGGAAAGAAAGCACAGAGCCCCAGATTTTATGTTGTCCTGGAGAGCTTGCAGAGCACTGGGGAAAGGCAGGCAGAGAATTCCTTGCTAGCACCTTCTCTGTGCCTGGGAAGCAGAAGTGTTCACATTGCTTCGCAAGAATCGCTTTTGTGCAGAAAACAGTAACACTTGTTCAGAAGGAAAGAAAGCACAGAGCCCCAGATTTTATGTTGTCCTGGAGAGCTTGCAGAGCACTGGGGAAAGGCAGGCAGAGAATTCCCTGATAGCACCTTCTCTGTGCCTGTTCACATTGCTTTGCAGAATCGCTTTTGTGCAGAAAACTGTAACACTTGTTCAGAAGGAAAGAAAGCACAGAGCCCCAGATTTGCTGTTGTCCTGGAGAGCTTGCAGAGCACTGGGGAAAGGCAGGCAGAGAATTCCTTGCTAGCACCTTCTCTGTGCCTGGGAAGCAGAAGTGTTCACATTGCTTTGCAGAATCGCTTTTGTGCAGAAAACAGTAACACTTGTTCAGAAGGAAAGAAAGCACAGAGCCCCAGTTTCTATGTTGTCCTGGAGAGCTTGCAGAGCACTGGGGAAAGGCAGGCAGAGAATTCCCTGCTAGCACCTTCTCTGTGCCTGGGAAGCAGAAGTGTTCACATTGCTTCGCAGAATCGCTTTTGTGCAGAAAACAGTAACACTTGCTCAGAACGAAAGAAAGCACAGAGCCCCAGATTTTATGTTGCCCTGGGGAGCTTGCAGAGCACTGGGGAAAGGCAGGCAGAGAATTCCTTGCTAGCACCTTCTCTGTGCCTGGGAAGCAGAAGTGTTCACATTGCTTCGCAGAATCTCTTTTGTGCAGAAAACAGTAACACTTGTTCAGAACGAAAGAAAGCACAGAGCCCCAGATTTTATGTTGTCCTGCAGAGCTTGCAGAGCACTGGGGAAAGGCAGGCAGAGAATTCCCTGATAGCACCTTCTCTGTGCCTGTTCACATTGCTTCGCAGAATCGCTTTTGTGCAGAAAACAGTAACACTTGTTCAGAAGGAAAGAAAGCACAGAGCCCCAGATTCTATGTTGTCCTGGAGAGCTTGCAGAGCACTGGGGAAAGGCAGGCAGAGAATTCCCTGCTAGCACCTTCTCTGTGCCTGGGAAGCAGAAGTGTTCACATTGCTTCGCAAGAATCGCTTTTGTGCAGAAAACACTAACACTTGTTCAGAAGGAAAGAAAGCACAGAGCCCCAGATTTTATGTTGTCCTGGAGAGCTTGCAGAGCACTGGGGAAAGGCAGGCAGAGAATTCCTTGCTAGCACCTTCTCTGTGCCTGGGAAGCAGAAGTGTTCACATTGCTTCGCAGAATCGCTTTTGTGCAGAAATCAGTAACACTTGTTCAGAAGGAAAGAAAGCACAGAGCCCCAGATTTTATGTTGTCCTGGAGAGCTTGCAGACCACTGGGGAAAGGCAGGCAGAGAATTCCCTGATAGCACCTTCTCTGTGCCTGTTCACATTGCTTCGCAGAATCGCTTTTGTGCAGAAAACTGTAACACTTGTTCAGAAGGAAAGAAAGCACAGAGCCCCAGATTTGCTGTTGTCCTGGAGAGCTTGCAGAGCACTGGGGAAAGGCAGGCAGAGAATTCCTTGCTAGCACCTTCTCTGTGCCTGGGAAGCAGAAGTGTTCACATTGCTTTGCAGAATCGCTTTTGTGCAGAAAACACTAACACTTGTTCAGAAGGAAAGAAAGCACAGAGCCCCAGATTTTATG